>NC_079193.1:204954840-205262750 GCF_029499605.1 Hyla sarda | reverse complement strand
GGGCGCTGTGATCCTAAGTAATAGCCAGGTAGAGTACACAGCATCTCGCTCCTAACTAGTTGATCCATCAAATTTTGTTTGTTTACTTTTTTTTTTATACATAGGAAAAGAGGGGTGTTATTAAAATTGTTATAAGGGGCGGAACTTTTTGTTATATTTTTAAAACCTTTTTTTCTTTTATACTTTTTATGTCCCTGTAGGGGAATTTTATATAATCAATCATTGGATTGCTTATACTGATCAGTGCAATGCAACAGTGTTAGATCAGCACTGTATTAGCAGAGTTAAAATGGCAGAAATGGAGGCTTAATAAAGGCCTTTGTCTGCCATAATGTTGTTGACACCCTGTGATCGCATTGTAGTCCCCAAGCCGCACATGCCGTAACTGTACAGCATGTTCCACCAAGGAGTTAATGAGGTTATCCAAAATATTAAAATTTTCACTTATCCACAGTAAAGGTCATAAGTATGTGATCATTAGATTTCTGACTACTCGGACCCCTACCTATCAGAAGAACAGGGTCTCTTGTTCTTTTCATCTAAACCTACAAAACTAGCTCCAGTGCCAAAGCCAATATATAAACCTACAATTACTGACTTGTTTGTCACAATACTTTATTGAATACCAAAAGACACGAATAGCCCTCCCACTATAAAAGCAATCCACCCCCTTAACCCCTTAAGGACCGAGGGTTTTTCCGTTTTTGCATTTTAGTTTTTTCCTCCTTGCCTTTAAAAAATCATAACCTGAAAATCCATATGATGGCCAATTCTACTTTGTAATGACATCAGTAATTTTGCCCAAACATCTACGGCGAAACGGAAAAAACAAATCATTGTGAAACAAAATTGAAAATAAAACGCTGTTTTGTAAATTTTGGGGGCTTCCGTTTCTACGTAGCACATTTTTCGGTAAAAATGACACCTTGTCTTTATTCTGTAGGTCCATACGATTAAAATGATATCCTACTTATATAGGTTTGATTTTGTTGTACTTCTGGAAAAAATCATAACTATATGTAGGAAAATTAAAAAAGTTTAAAATTGTCATTTTCTTACCCCTATAACTTTTTTTATTTTTCCGCGTATGGGGCGGTATGAAATTTTTAGCGGTACCATTTTTGCATTGATAGGACTTTTTATTCATTTTTTCATGATATAAAAAGTGACCAAAAATGCACTATTTTGGGCTTTGGAATTTTTTTGCGCGTACGCCATTGACCGTGCGATTTAATTAACAATATATTTTTATAATTCGTACATTTCCGCACGCGGCGATACCATGTATGTTTATTTTTATTTACACTGTGTTTTTTTATGGGAAAAGGGGGGTGATTCAAACTTTTAATAGGGAAGGGGTTAAATAATCTTTATTCATTTTTTTTTTGCTGTGTTATAGCTCCCATAGGGACCTATAACACTGCACACACTAATCTATTACATTAATCACTGGTTTCTCATAGGAAACCAGTGATTGATGATTCTGCCGCTTGACTGCTCATGCCTGGATCTCAGGCACTGAGCAGTCATTCGGCGATCGGACAGCGAGGAGGCAGGTAGGGATCCTCCAGCTGTCCTGTAAGCTGTTCGGGATGCCGCTATTTCGCCGCGGCTATCCCGAACAGCTCCCTGAGCTAACCGGCATGCTTTCACTTTAGACGCGGCGTTCAACTTTGAACGCCGCATCTAAAGGGTTAATAGCGTACGGCACCTCGATAAATGCCACCCGCTATTAGCGTGGCCCAGCGTAATAGCGGGTCAGGCCCGGCCTCTAACAACGGCCTCGACCCGCTATTACGCTGGGCCACGCCGTGGCCCTGCGTTATAGATCGGGAACGGACTCATGACACACCGGTACGTCATGTGTCCTTAAGGGGTTAAAACACATACACCCCACAAGGAGAAAACACAAGGGTTAGGAAGCACCAGATATTGACCCTAACACAATAAAACTCAAAGGTACAACATGCATCAAACTACCAATATATTGCTGTGCCCAATAAAATGCTAAAATCATACCATACCAAATTGTGGGACATAGTAAGGGTCATGTCATGACACAGTGCTTGTGTGTGAACAGATTCATGTCCCACGGTCAGGGAATAGTGAAAGCCTTTGGCATTCTATCCAATAGCTCTTAGGGTGTGCCTAGATAATGATCATCTCAGCCTAGCTACTGGGCTGGTGATACATTTGACATTTTGACTTCCTGAGATCCTGACATGCTGCTATGGAGCTCTTGGTGAAATACTCTTTATTTGAGCTTTTAATCTACTATATCTGTTAGAGATGAGCGAATCAAAGCAGATGAACCTGAATTCATTACGAATTTCAGGATTTATTCTATTTATAATTTTTTTTAGCGGACTGTAGTGCATTTTTCTGCCCTCATACGTGCATACTACATACCTACATCAAAGCAGTCTACTATTTTGTATCTGTAAATCTGTAATAAGTCTAGATACTGGGAAAGTCCAAGAAAAAGTCATCACTGGCTGGTGTTTTACGAAAATATGTTTTCCAAGTGTACTGTAGCGCATTTTTTTGCCCTCATACGTGCAAAAAACATACCTCTAAGTAGTGCACTTTTTTGTACCTGTTAATCTGTAACAAGCCTACATACTGTGAAAGGCCAGGGAAAACTAATCACTGGCTGTTGTTTTATGAAAATAAGTTTCCAAGTGTACTGAGGCGCATTTTTTGCCCTTATACGTGCAAACCACATACCTACATCTAAGTAGTCTACCATATAGTACCTGTTAATCTGTCAAGGGCCTACATACTGTGAAAGCCCAAGCACTAGTACTAACCGGCTGGTGTTTTACAAAAATACAGAGTTTTTAATGCATATTGTAGCGCATTTTTCTGCCCTCATCAGTGCATACCGCATATGTACATCTAAGTAGCTCACCATTTTGTACCTTTTAATCTGTCAAGGGCCTACATACTGTGAAAGTCCAAGCACTAGTACTCACTGGCTGGTGTTTTACAAAAATACAGAGTTTTTGATGCGTATTGTAGCAAATTTTTCTGCCCTCATCAGTGCATACCGCACACGTACATATAAGTATTGTACTATTTTGTACCTGTTAATCTGTAAAGGGCCAAAATACTGTGAAAGGACAGCCAAAAGTAATCACCTGCTGCTGTTCTAGACAAATACTGTTTTAAGAGTAGTGAAGCGTATTGTACTACCCTCATATACGCACTAAGTATGTCAGGCAGAGAAGTGCCAGGACATGCACATAGGAGTGTCAGAGGCCTAAATCATTCAGGCAGAGGTTGCAGCAGAAGTGAGTGGCAGCAGGAGTCGCAGTGAGATCAGCTAGAGGTCGTGTCTCGACCCGCAACTATCTGCCATCGTCGATTGGTTAACACGATCATCCACTTCCTCACAAGTTACATCTGACACCCCCAGTCAACAGTCGTTGGGTTCCTCAGACACAACACTCAGTTTGCATGGCCCGGGAGCAGTCCCTGTCCTCTCATTGCCTCTGTCCTATGCTGTTCCTTCTCCTACAGAAGTATCTTATGCTGTGTGTTCAGCTCCACTATTCACTGAGGACGATCTAATAGAGGACAGTCAGCAGCTACTGGCCAGCCAAGAAGGGAAGGAGACATGTGCTGTTTCCTCCGCTAGGCGGGCAAGTAATGATTTGGAAAGTGATGTGGGAGGCGGTGTTACCAGGGTTCAGGTTCCTGAAGCAGACAATGTTGAGGAACCTGAGGAGGACATCAGTGACATGCAGACACAGCTCGATGATGATGATGAAGCCGATCGCAATTGGGAGCCGGGTGTAGAAATGGCTTCATCATCATCAGGAGAAGAGAGTTGCAGGTTGCCCGGGTAGCAGCAGCGGAGCCAGCAAGGCGGTAGCATGGTTGGCAGTCAGGTTGGTGGCAGAAGTGGAAATTCTGGAGCCAAACGTGCCCGGGGAAGACCACCTGCTTCGCGGAAGCCTACCTTTCCGGGAGGTAGAGGAACAGAGGTTCCTGGAGACGGCGGCAGTAGCAGTCAATTAGTGCGGACTGTTGGTGGGAAAATCAGCTACTCGGCGGTGTGGCAGGTTTTCATCAAGCATCTGGAGGAGGTTCACATAGCCACATGCAAGATGTGTCGGCTGAAGGTGAAGCGTGGCCAGGGTCCCAATGTTGGCACCACGGCCCTGCATCAACACATGCTTCGCCACCATAAAGCGGTCTGGGAGAACCATGGATCTGATGTGGTGGTCCAGCCTGCTGCATCACACAGTGGGCAGCCGCTCCCTCTTTCAGCCAGCCAAGGCTCCACCACCACCTCATACCCTCCTTCTGTCGCTCCAGATGCTCCTGCTTCTCCCACTTTTAGTCAGCCATTCCGCCAACAATTCATCCGCGAAGCCATGTCCAAAAGACAACAGTGTGCACTCATCTAACAGCGCAGAAGCTTAATGTGCTCCTGTCTAAGTTGCTGGTGCTGCAGTCCCTCCATTTTCAAGTGGGGGACTTTGCACCTTTGAAAGAACTGATGGCTTGTGCCGAGCCAAGGTGGAGAGTAACAAGCCGTCATTTCTTTGCGAAAAAGGCAGTACGAGCCCTACACAATTGTGTGGAAGAGAAGGTGGGCCAGTCCTTGAGCCTTGAGCCAGTCCTGAAGGTGGGCCAGTCCTCGGTGTGTACCAAAGTGCATGGCAGTGCCGACGTCTGGAGCTGTAACTACGGTCAGGGATAATACATGTCCTTTATGTCTCACTGGGTGAATGTGGTTCCTGCACAGCCACAACCCAAACTTGGACAGGTCACGCCGCTTTCTCCTTCACGCTGTTAGCCCATTGGTCCTGTGACAGTGTGCGACTCTGCCTCCTTATCCTCCACCGTGTCCTCAGCCTCCACTGCCTGGACAAGTCTCAGTGGCCCTTCAGCATACCACATGTGCAGGGCACGGCGGTGTCAGGCTGTTCTTCACATGGGTTGCCTTGGCGAAAAGAGTCACACAGGGGATGAACTTCTAAAAGTAATTCGTAAAAAAAATAGCATGGCTTACTCCCCGAACACTGGATATGGGAACAATGGTGACCGACAATGGGAACAACATTTAGGCAGCGCTGCGACAAGGAAGCGTGACCCATTCGCCCTGCCTGGCACACGTGTTAAATCTGGTTGTCAAGCAGTTCCTGAAGTGTACCCCCCATTTGCAAGACATCCTAAAAAATGGAAAGGAAAATTTGCGTGCACTTTAGCCACTCGTATACAACAAAGCACCCTCCTTGAGCTGCAGCGTCAGAATGGTATCCCCCAACATATTCTGATTTGTGACGTTGCCACACGCTGGAATTCCACCCTGCATATGTTGGACCGACTGTACGAACAGAGAAAAGCCATTGCTGATTTCTTGATGATCCAAGCGGATAGGGGTAATCTTGTGAGTAACTTCAATGTGAACCAGTGGCAGCTCATACGTGACACCTGCCGTTTGCTCAGGCCCTTTGAGAAAGCCACATTGTACGTAAATCGCCAGGATTACGGGATGAACGACATCTCTCCACTGTTTCATATCCTACAAGTGTTGGAAACGATGGCTGGTCAGGGCAATGGAGACTTGGGCCTACATCTCATGGCCACATGATCCCTGTGGGGGCTGAACTGGAGGAGGAGGAGCGGCACAGTGGAGCATAGTTTAGGTTTGATGAGATGGGCAGTGTTTCTAGTCATCTGACAGGAGAGGAGGAGCATGATGAACTAGAGGAGCTAGAGGGTTATGAGGAAGGCGAGACAGAGGACCCAGACACACCATGGCAGTATGCAGGGGAGATGGAGGTAGGGAGTCCCTCTGAGTCACTTGCACAAATTACACGATGCATGCTCACTTGCTTGCGTAGTAACAGACGAATTGTCAGCATTCGGCAGGTGGATGACTTCTGGGTCTCCACCTTATTGGACCCTAGCTACCCGCACAAAATGGCTGCCTTTTTTTACACCCACTAAGAGGGTGGACAAACTGACCTACTACAGAGAGATCCTACTTAGTCAGCCATCGCCCATCCACTAGCAGGTCTTACTCGGGGGGCCCTCTGTGCTCACCTTCCACTGCCATGGCTGCTGGGGAGGGGAGGGGTGGGGTGGCAGGAGCAGTACCAGCTCCATCAGCAGCAGCCTGAGTCTACAGTCGCTGATGAGTACCTTTCTTCACCCGCATAGTAAAGCAACTCATCAGTAGCAGGTAGATATGGAGCAAGACCTGAACCAGCAAGTGGTGGCATACCTTGACATGCTCATGCCAACACACCTTGAAGATCTGCAGGACCTTTGGGCAGCCAAACTTTATTTGTGGACGCAACTTGCAGAGTTTGCCATGGAAAAGCTGTCCTGCCCGGCCAGTAGTGTGGCATCAGAGCGAGTGTTTAGTGCGGCGGGGCAAGAGCCAACCCAAGGAGAACTCGTCTGTCCACGAAAAATATGGAGAGACTGACCTTTGCGAAGATGAATCAGGCATGGATCAGCCAGGATTTCCACCCACCAATGCCAGATGCATCAGAGTACATTGGTCCCTCAACATACGATGGTAATTCGTTCCAAATGAGCCATCGTTTGTCGAATCCATGGTATGTTGAGGGATTCATGCAATGTAAAGTATTGGAAGCTGTACTCACCTGTCCCCGCCGCTCCGGACCGCGTCCTGCCGCTCCCGATGGTGTCCCCGCCGCTCCCGATGGTGACCCCGGGCCTCCGCTGGGCTCTGCTGGTCTTCTCCGGTCCTCTGCTGGGCTCTTCTGGTCTTCTCCGGTCCTCCGCTGTCTTCCGCAAGGCCTTACTGGGCCTGCGTAGCGACGTCATTACGCAGCTGCGTACTCCGCTCCTATTGGATGACTGGATGGCGTGCGCAGCAGCGTATTGACGTCACCGGAGAGGGCCGAGAAGACACTGTAGGACCAGCGCTGGACCCAAAGGGCACCCCGGAGCATCGTGAAGGGGTAAGTAATACTCACCGCACCACACGGGAAACATTAAGCTGCTATCCGGCAGCAGCTTAAGCATTTTGGATAGCACTTAATGCCATGGCCCCAACATAAAAAAGCATCGTATGTCGATGCTGACATCGACATGTGATGGCCTCTGAGAGGCCATCGTATGTCGATTTGATCATATGTTGGGGCCATCGTATGTCGGGGGGTCACTGCAGATTGACCATGGTGCTACACCAACATTGCATAAATATGGATAGTGCCAAACAGATTTAAGCCACTGCTGCCCAGTTACAAACATTGCAGCCACCTTCATCACTGGGTACTGGTATTGCCACCCACCACACCACTCTGTCACCGGGTCACTTTCAGGACTCCTGATGCTGCTGCTGTCACCTCCGGGCTGTTTCATTTAGCCACTGTTTTGTCTCCTTATGCTTCTGCCAGCTCCAGGCTGTGTTATTCAGGCAAAATATACTCTCCCAGAATTATTGCCATGTTGATACCGGACCAGTAATTAAAGGAATAATGCCAAGGACTAGAAGAAACAGGCAACTGTGGTACTGACCACCGGCTGTTGGAATTGACTGACTATCCTATGTTGTAGATTTACCATTTTGAAGTTCCTCAGTTTCAGTAGGCTTTAAGTGGATAGCACTTAATGCGATGGCCCCGACATAAAAAAGCATCGTATGTCAATGCTGACATCGACATGTGATGGCCTCTGAGAGGCCATCGTATGTCGATTTGATCATATGTCGGGGCCATCGTATGTCGGGGGGTCACTGTAGATTGACCATGGTGCTACACCAACACTGCATAAATATGGATAGTGCCAAACAGATTTAAGCCACTGCTCCCCAGTTACAAACATTGCAGCCACCTTCATCACTGGGTACTGGTATTGCCACCCACCACACCACTCTGTCACCGGGTCACTTTCAGGACTCCTGATGCTGCTGCTGCCACCTCCAGGCTGTTTCATTTAGCCACTGTTTTGTCTCCTTATGCTTCTGCCAACTCCAGGCTGTGTTATTCAGGCAACATATACTCTCCCAGAATTATTGCCATGTTGATACCGGACCAGTAATTAAAGGAATAATGCCAAGGACTAGAAGAAACAGGCAACTGTGGATACTGACCACCGGCTGTTGGAATTGACTGACTATCCTATGTTGTAGATTTACCATTTTGAAGTTCCTCAGTTTCAGTAGGCTTTAAGTCGTTCTTCAGTTGTGGTTCTTCAGTTGCAGAATTAAGTTATATCATCTTTTCCTGTTCCTCTGATGAACTAATGTCACTGGAACACACAATACTCATATTGTCATCTAATGAAGGATCCTTTTCTTCAGAGAGCGTATCTATCATTTTAGTATTTTCAATGTCAGGTGGTATTCTGACAATTTTTGTGAAGCCCTGGGGTCTCCTCATGCTTCAGCCAACTCCAGGCTGTGTCATTCAAACACTATATGGTCTCCTCCTACTGATGCCACCTCCAGGCTCTGTCATTGTGCTGACATGTGACATGGGCTCCTTCTTAGATTAGGTCCTTTGTACCCACACGCCGGGGCCCGGGCCACTAAAATTTAGGAGTTAAAAGTTCAATTTCAAAATCCTTAATTTCAATATCTTAGATTTCTATTTAAAATTCTTGTATTTCAATGGTCTCCTCATGCTTCAGCCACCTTCAGGCTGTACCATTCAGACACTACATGGGCTCCTTATGCTTTCCCCACCTCCAGGCTGTGTCATTCAGCCAATATATAGTTTTCTAATGCTAATGGGACTGGGATTTTAACTCCAATTTTTTTCTGGCAGCACTAGCTAACATAAATGCTTAATTGAGATTTCAAGATTGATCTTTCAATGTAAGGGGTTATGAAACCCTCTGATGTACTGCTGATACTTGACTGCTCCTGTGTCTTTCAGGAATTACTTGGCTTACTGATGATTCTGGGATTGGGCCTTATATTTTTGAATGTTTAGCACGAGCTAAATACATGCTTAATAGAATTTTCAACTTTGATCTTTCAATGTAAGGGGTTATGAAACCCTCTGGTGTACTGCTGATGCCTGCTCCTGACTCTGTGTTTCAGGGACTACTTGGCTTATTGATGCTTCTGGGCTTGGGCCTTAAATTTTTGGATGTTTAGCACTAGCTAAATACGTGCTTAAGCGAAATTTCAACATTGATCTTTCAATGTAAGGGGTTATGAAACCCTCTTGGGTACTGCTGATGCAGGCATCTGACTATTCCTGCGTCTTTCAGGAACGTGGGCCTTACATTTTTGGATGTTTTGCACTAGCTTGCATACATGCTTAATTGAGATATCAACATTGATTTTCAATCTTAGGGGTTACTCTTGTGTACTGCTGATGCCTTTTTGCTGACTGTGTCTTTCTGGAATTACTTGGCTTACTGATGCTTCTGGGCTTAGGCCTTAACCACTTAGCGCAAATGGACATATAAACATCCATATGCGCCTCCCCAGATAAAATGTGCGCTATACATTTTCCTACATGTAGTTATGATTTTTTTCAGAAGTAATACAAAATCAAACCTAAAGAAAAATGTACTGCGTAGAAACGGAAGCCCCCAAAAGTTACGAAATGGTGTTTTTTCTTCCATTTTTCCGCACAATGATTAGTTTTTTCCATTTCGCTGCAGATATTTGGGTAAAATGACTGATGTCATTACAAAGTAGTATTAGTGGTGCAAAAAAATAAGCCATCATATGGATTTTTAGGTGCAAAATTGAAAGTGTTATTATTTTTAGAAGGTGATGAGGAAAAAACGAAAATGCAAAAACTGAAAAACCTCAGTCCTTAAGGGGTTACATTTTTGGATGGTAGCACTACCTAACATGAATCTTCAATAGAGATTTCAACATTCACCTTTTAATTTTAGGGGTTGTGAACCCCTCTTGTGTACTCATGCTGCTTCCTGCTCCACTCTGTCAGCCCGTTGGTCCTGTGACAGTGTGCGACTCCACCTTCTCATCCTCCACCATGTCCTCAGCCTCCACTGCCCGGACAAGTCTCAGCGGCCCTTCAGCATACCATGTGTGCAGGGCACGGCGGTGTCACACTGTTCTTCACATGGTTTGCCTTGGCGAAAAGTGTTGGAAATAATGGCTGGTCAGGACAATGGAGAAGTTGCACCTACATCTCACGGCAGTGGCAGATCCGGGGGGGGGGGAACGGGGCAATTGCCCCCCCCCCCCGAGATTGCTGCCCCCCGCCCCCCAGCATGGTGGAGCCGAAGCTGTAAGCTCCTGCTCCAGCATTCACTAACCTTTCAGACACGCTGTGAGTATACAGCGTGTGAGCTGCGGGGACGCGATCCACTAAAGGCCGGCACGATGACGTCACATCATCGCGCCGGCGCCTGGAGAACCCGTCCCCGTGGCCCGCATACTGTAAGTAAGGGTATGCTCAGGGTCCAGGGATTAGGGAAACAGGATATGCGCCACTGTTCGGAGGGGGAGGGGGAGGGGGATTTAATAACTTGGGGGGAGGGGGCAGAGAAAAGGGAATATTTAATGAGGGGCTGCAGGGCAAAGCACAGGGGGCATTATATGTGAGGGGCACAGCACAGGGGGCATTATATGTGTGGGGCACAGAACAGGGGGCATTATATGTGTGGGGCACAGAACAGGGGGCATTATATCATATAATGCCCCCCTGTCCTGTGCCCCTCACATATAATGCCCCCTGTGCTGTGCCCATCACATATAAATTTAATGTGTGGGGCACAGCACAGGAGGCATTATATGTGAGGGGCACATGACAGGGGGGCATTACATGATATAATGCCCCCTGTTCTGTGCCCCAGACATATAATGCCCCCTGTTCTGTGCCCCACACATATAATGTCCCCTGTGCTGTGCCCCTCACATATATTGCCCCATGTGCTGTGCCCCTCACATATATTGCCCCGTCATGTGCCCCACACATATAATGCCAGCTGTGCTGTGCCCCTCACATATAATGCCCCATCATGCGCCCCTCATATATAATGCCCCCATCATGCGCCCCTCACTTATAATTCCCTCTCTGCTGTGCCCCTCACATATAATGCTCCTGTCATGTGCCCCTCACATATAATGCCCCCTGTGCTGTGCCCTTCACATATAATGCCCCCATTCTTTGCCCCTCACATATAATGCCACCATCATGCGCCCCTCATATACAATGCCCCCTGTGCTGTGCCCTTCACATAGAATGCCCCCATCATGCGCCCCTCACATATAATGCCCCCATCATGCGCCCCTCACATATAATGCCCCCTGTGCTGTGCCCCTCACATATAATGCTCCTGTAATGTGCCCCAAACATATAATGCCCCCTGTGCTGTGCCCCTCACATATAATGCCCCCTGAGGGGTCAGGACAGGGGGCATTATATGTGAGGGGCGCATGATGGGGGCATTATATGTGAGGGGCACAGCACAGAGGGCATTATTATTATGTGGGGGGAACAGGACGTGTCATAATTATTATATGCAGGGGCACAAGATGGGGCATTATTACTATATGTGAAGGCACAGAGTGTTTTGCATTTCAGAAGTATAGTGTATATTATGAGGAATTTCTGGGGTGGTGCGTTTTTTAGGGGCCACAATACATTACGGTATTTTACTCAGAGGGTGCACTGCACAGCAAGTTATATTCAGAGAATGCAGTGTGTGGTAGTATTCGATTTAGAGGGCACAGTGTGTGGTAGTACTATATTCAGTGGGTACAGTGTATGATAGTATTATTTTTAGAGGGTGCAGTGTGTGATAGTATTATATTTAGAGGGTGCAGTGTGTGATAGTATTATATTTAGTGGGTGCAGTGTGTGATAGTATTATATTTAAAGGGTGCAGTGTGTGATAGTTTATATTCAGAGGGTGCAGTGTGTGATAGTATTATATTTAGAGGGTGCAGTGTGTGATAGTATTATAATTAGAGGGTAAATACAAAGGAATGGGATGGAGTAATAAGTAGATAAAAATATGACTTTATTAATAATTCATTACATATTAAAAACAAGAAAAGACATCATACAGAGGGAGAAAACAACTTGTGGTGGAAAAGAGGGCGTCACTCCAGAAAGTCCACAATGTAAACCATAGTATTAAATACATTTCATACGTTGTACTACTTCTCATTCTATTGCACAATCCCATAGAGGAAATACCTCAACAACTATAAAGTGCCTAGAGACAGTATACATACCAATAAATAGAATCAAAGTGCAAATTCAAGAGGGACCGCTGGAGAGACGCCACCCCAACGTACGTTTCGTGTTGTCCTTCGTCCTGGGGGTGGCGTCCTCTCAGCAGGAGCTGCTTTTTATATGGTCCCCGTCCAATAACATACATCCACGTCATAAATTGCCAGGTAAGACATACCTTTCTATCGGCGCATGATGCCGGGACCCGCAGGCTCCGCTACTTCCGGTCGCCGCGTCCCCGACGCGGCCATGATAGCGGTCACATGACCGCATCACATGACCAGCCGGATAGGATACAGCGCCGGAAGAGCGAAGTACGGGCACCCCGGCGCATGCGCACATTCGGTATGACATCGGCGCTGCATCAGTGGAGCATCAAGGCAACCACCCGCCCACAGGCGGTGATTGGCCGGAGGCTCCACTGGCGCAGCGCCGATATTACAATTTACAGTAATGCAATTGCAAAATAATACACTTATTACAGGGGTGTCTTACATATGTATATATGAAATGAAATTATTATATAAAAAAGAAAAATTAAGCAGTGCGGATCATGATACCAATCAGAGGAAAAGGAAAAATTTATATTTATAATTCAAAACATTAACAATCAGGTGAGTAATTACTATATGTGACACTCATAATATTTAAATTTCATAATCAATTAAATATGTAATATATATATCATATATACTTAACTATATATGTATGTAGGCTGTTATATGTGATACCTAGTGCAGTCATGATGGACAGAAATACTATTCCATCATTATTATAAATTGTGTAAATACTGTGAATAAATATTATAAGTAAAGTATGTGTTGAAAACTAATGGATAAGCTGTGTACATATATGTGATAGCGTGAATATATAATTAAAAATATAAAAAATATATATAAATAAATAAATAGAATATAAAAAATATATAAAAGATATAAAAATATTATAGAAATGTTTGTGATCAAAATTTAATTATTAATCGTGTAACAAATTCATATAAATTAATAATAATACTAAAGGTGTATAAATCGTACCAAACTGGTGCAAAACAACTAAAATAAAATAGTCTGTGAATAATAAATAATATAAGTGATAAAAAGTGTATGTGTATAAATTTATAATTGCACATAATTCCGTCCCGCAAACAATACTTTGAAATTAATCGAGAAGATCTCTATATCAGTCTCATACATATGTCCGAGTGTGTGATCATGTCCAGATGTCACAATCCGTCATGTGATTCTTCAGGCGTGGAGATGAGGAGGGGAACAAAGAAAGACCAATCAATGTAAAATAATCTAGAACAAGAAAAGAAGAAATAAAATAAATTAGTATACAAATACTAAGTGATTAAAATATCATCTAAAAAGCAAACGCGGCTGAAAGGAAACGTCCGGTGATCAGAGAAATGGGGCGAATGGTTGTATTTCATTAAGTCCAAGTGGTTGTAGGGTATGAAGACGCCAAATCCATTTGCTTTCGCACTGTGCTAGAATTTTTGGAATATCACCACCTCTGATGCCTAGGTTCACTTGATCAATTCCTTTTACCTTCAGGAGGTTTGGGTCACGCTCATGTTCTGACAAGAAATGCCTTGCAATGGGTTTTAGTTCTTCTACATGTACCCGTGTAGCCGCCTGTCTAATGTCTCGCATGTGTTCCCGCACCCTGACCTTTAATGGTCTAGTAGTTAGTCCGATGTAGATTTTAGGACATGGGCAATAAGCATAATATACCACTGCTTTAGACTCACAAGTAATGTGATGTCGAATTTTGAATGTTTTCTGTCCACCAGAATCACTGAAGTCGGTGCTTCTCACAATGTTGGGACATGCGACACATTTACCACAAGGAAAACAACCATTTTTTATGGTACCCAAATTAAATAGATTAGGAGTAGATGAAACATACTCACTTTTCACGAGGATATCTTTCAAATTGCGGGCACGTCTTGCTGTCATCTGTAGTCTATCTGGAACGTAGTGACGAAGGACAGAGTCCGTTTTCAGAATGGGTAGATGTTTTTCAATTGCTCATCTCATCTCTTCCCAGTGTGCATTGTAATCTGATATATAACGTATAGAATCATCTGAAATACGTGGAGGTTTCTTTTGGAGTAATTGTTTTCGTGGTGTCTCTCTAGCACGTCGATAAGCTTTTTTCAAACATCGTTGGCTATACCCTCTCTCTTTAAACCTTTTTCGTAGAGTCCTTGCTTGTTCTTCAAACATTGTGTCGGTGGAGCAAATTCTTCTGATTCGTAGATATTTTCCAACAGGGACTGCATCTTTCATATGTTTCGGATGTGCGGAAGTAGCATGAAGGTAAGTATTAGTGGCGGTTGGTTTTCGATATACATTTGTTTGGATGAATCCCTCCTGATCTCGTGTTAAGGTGACATCTAAAAATGGAATTGAGGATCTGTCAAATGAGTATGTAACCTTAATATTCATATTATTGTTGTTGAGACCACAGATGAAGGCTTCTAATTCAACGGCCGTTCCCTGCCAGATCATGAGGACGTCATCGATGTACCGAGCCCAAAACAGGACTCTGTCCATCGAGACGTCCCCACGATCTGACAGGAATAGATCCCTCTCCCACAGCCTCAGGAACAGATTAGCATACGAGGGCGCACAAGGCGCCCCCATAGCTGTGCCCTGGAGCTGCAGGTAGAGGGATCCATTAAATGTAAAGAAGTTATGCGTTAAGACAAATTGTAATGTCTCACACAAAAACTTGGCAAGTCCACTCCCAATATCACTTGATCTCAGAAAGAATTCAGTTGCTCGCAGGCCATCCTCATGTCTAATGCATGTATATAGTGATTCAATATCTATTGCCACCAAAAGTGTGTCTTCAGCCAGATGGAGTCCCTCAATACGGCTCAATAAATCATTGGTATCCCTCACAAATGAGGGTAAGCACTCGACCAATGGTTTCAATTTATCATCAATATATCGTGAAATATTTTCAGTCAGATTACCCATACCTGAGATAATTGGTCGCCCAGGTGGTCTGGTAGGGTGTTTATGCACTTTCGGCAACAGATATGGCGTTGGTATCTTGGGGTGTGATACATTCAGGGCACGATGAAGTTCTGAAGAAATAATGGAATCTGCTTCTGCCCGCTCAAGAATTATTTCAAGACTGTTTTTAAATGAAATCAAAGGGTTAAAGGACAATTTTTTATAACAGGTATTATCACGTAATTGTCTGCGTGCTTCTGCTTCATACATCTCTCTAGGCCATACAATGATATTCCCACCCTTATCGGCTGGTTTAATTATCACATCATTAAGATTTCTCAATCTTTCTAAACTCTGTCTTTCCTCTCTGGTCAAATTATCATTGTATGTATTCCTTTTGATCTTCTTGAATTCTTCATCAACCATATTGACAAAAGTATCAATTATTGGGCAGACAGAGAGGGAAGTATTAGTATTAGTATTATTATTAATTTATATGAATTTGTTACACGATTAATAATTAAATTTTGATCACAAACATTTCTATAATATTTTTATATCTTTTATATATTTTTTATATTCTATTTATTTATTTATATATATTTTTTATATTTTTAATTATATATTCACGCTATCACATATATGTACACAGCTTATCCATTAGTTTTCAACACATACTTTACTTATAATATTTATTCACAGTATTTACACAATTTATAATAATGATGGAATAGTATATCTGTCCATCATGACTGCACTAGGTATCACATATAACAGCCTACATACATATATAGTTAAGTATATATGATATATATATTACATATTTAATTGATTATGAAATTTAAATATTATGAGTGTCACATATAGTAATTACTCACCTGATTGTTAATGTTTTTAATTATAAATATGAATTTTTTCTTTTCCTCTGATTGGTATCATGATCCGCACTGCTTAATTTTTCTTTTTTATATAATAATTTCAGTTCATATATACATATGTAAGACACCCCTGTAATAAGTGTATTATTTTGCAATTGTATTGCTGTAAATTGTAATATCGGCGCTGCGCCAGTGGAGCCTCCGGCCAATCACCGCCTGTGGGCGGGTGGTTGCCTTGATGCTCCACTGATGCAGCGCCGACGTCATACCGAATGTGCGCATGCGCCGGGGTGCCCGTACTTCGCTCTTCCGGCGCTGTATCCTATCCGGCTGGTCATGTGATGCGGTCATGTGACCGCTATCATGGCCGCGCCGGTGACGCATCGACCGGAAGTAGCGGAGCCTGCGGGTCCCGGCGTCATGCGCCGATAGAAAGGTATGTCTTACCTGGCAATTTATGACGTGGATGTATGTTATTGGACGGGGACCATATAAAAAGCAGCTCCTGCTGAGAGGACGCCACCCCCAGGACGAAGGACAACCCGAAACGTACGTTGGGGTGGCGTCTCTCCAGCGGTCCCTCTTGTATTTGCACTTTGATTCTATTTATTGGTATGTATACTGTCTCTAGGCACTTTATAGTTGTTGAGGTATTTCCTCTATGGGATTGTGCAATAGAATGAGCAGTAGTACAACGTATGAAATGTATTTAATACTATAGTTTACATTGTGGACTTTCTGGAGTGATGCCCTCTTTTCCACCACAAGTTGTTTTCTCCCTCTGTATGATGTCTTTTCTTGTTTTTAATATGTAATGAATTATTAATAAAGTCATATTTTTATCTACTTATTACTCCATCCCATTCCTTTGTATTTGTTCTTAGTATAAGGAGTGTATAGTAGGGCCATATGTAACAACACTACATATATAGGTATCATAGATCCCTAATTATAATAATATATAATATATTGTGCCATAATTTTGGTTATAATTAGAGGGTGCAGAGTGTAATAGTATTATATTCAGTGGGTACAGTGTGTGATAGTATTATATTTAGAGGGTGCAGTGTGTAATACTATTAAATTCAGTGGGTACAGTGTGTGATAGTATTATATTCAGTGGGTACAGTGTGTGATAGTATTATATTTAGAGGGTGCAGTGTGTGGTAGTATTATATTTAGAAGGTGCAGTGTGTGGTAGTGTTATATTTAGAGGGTGCAGTGTGTAATAGTATTATATTCAGTGGGTACAGTGTGTGATAGTAATATATCCAGTGGGTACAGTGTGTGATAGTATTATATTTAGAGGGTGCAGTGTGTGATAGTATTATATTCAGAGGGTGCAGTGTGTGGTAGTATTATATTCAGAGGGTACAGTGTGTTGTATATCCAGGGGGTAAAGTGTGTCAGAAATATATTCAGAGTGTGTGTGCCAGTGTTATATACAAAGAATACTGTCACGATGCCGGCTGGCAGGAGGTGGATCCTCTGTGCCAGAGAGGGATAGCGAGGACCGTGCTAGTGGACCGGTTCTAAGACACTACAGGTTTTCACCAGAGCCCGCCGCAAAGCGGGATGGTCTAGCTGCGGCGGTAGTGACCAGGTCGTATCCACTAGCAACGGCTCACCTCTCTGGCTGCTGAAGATAGGCGCGGTACAAGGGAGTAGACAGAAGCAAGGTCGGACGTAGCAGAAGGTCGGGGCAGGCAGCAAGGATCGTAGTCAGGGGAGATAGCAAAGTTCTGGTACACAGGGTATAAACACACAAAAACGCTTTCACTAGGCTCTAGGGCAACAAGATCCGGCAAGGAAGTGCAAGGGAGTAGACTAGATATAGCCAGGAAACAGATGGGAACCAATCAAGCTAATTGGGCCAGGCACCAATCATTGGTGCACTGGCCCTTTAAGTCTCAGGGAGCTGGCGCGCGCGCGCCCTAGAGAGCGGAGCCGCGCGCGCCAGCACATGACCGCAGGAGACGGGAACGGGTAAGTGACCTGGGATGCGATTCGCGAGCGGGCGCGTCCCGCTGTGCGAATCGCATCCCCAACGGCCATGACAGGGCAGCGCTCCCGGTCAGCGCTGACCGGGGAGCTGCAGGGAGAAAGGCGCCGTGAGCGCTCCGGGGAGGAGCGGGGACCCGGAGCGCTAGGCGTAACAGTACCCCCCCCCTTAGGTCTCCCCTTCTCTTTATCGGGTAACTGCCTCCCCTGGGATGAGGACACCGGGAAAGGAAGGAGGGATTCCTCAACGGCAGGCAGAACCGCAGGAGTAGGAATGGGGAGAGAGGGCAGAGGGCGAGACCTGGCACGGGGCAGTGTGACACCAGGACGAGGGCCATGAGGGGACACAGAAGCTTGCCTGGGAGGGGGGGAGGGGCATTTCCTGTGGCAGGCAGAGTCCTTAATGACCTTAGGGGGACCGGATACAGGAGGAACCACAGAGTTACGGCAAGGGTTACTGGGAACCGGTTTTAGACAGTTCTTGGCACAAGAGGACCCCCAACTCTTGATCTCCCCAGTGGACCAATCCAGGGTTGGGGAATGAAGTTGAAGCCAGGGAAGTCCAAGGAGAATTTCCGAGGTGCAATTGGGGAGGACCAAAAGTTCAATCCTCTCGTGATGAGATCCGATGCTCATAAGAAGGGGCTCCGTGCGGAAACGTATGGTACAGTCCAACCTGGCTCCGTTGACCGCGGAGATGCGGAGTGGCTTGACAAGACGGGTCACCGGAATATGGAATTTATTCACAAAGGACTCCCGAATAAAATTCCCAGAAGCTCCAGAGTCCAGACAGGCCACGGCTGAGAGGGGAGAGCTGGCTGAAGTGGAAATCCGAACAGGTACCGTGAGACGTGGAGAAGCCGACTTGGCATCAAGAGACGCCACACCCACGAGAGCTGGGTGCGAGCGTGCGTTTCCCAGACGTGGAGGACGGATTGGGCAATCCACCAGAAAATGTTCAGTACTGGCACAGTACAGACAAAGATTCTCTTCCTTACGGCGATTCCTCTCTTCCAGGGTCAGGCGAGACCGATCCACTTGCATGGCCTCCTCGGCGGGAGGCCTAGGCGCAGATTGCAGTGGAGACTGTGGGAGAGGTGGCCAGAGATCTAAGTCTTTTTCCTGGCGGAGCTCTTGATGCCTCTCAGAAAAACGCATGTCAATGCGAGTGGCTAGATGAATGAGTTCATGCAGGCTAGCAGGAGTCTCTCGTGCGGCCAGAACATCTTTAATGTTGCTGGATAGGCCTTTTTTAAAGGTCGCGCAGAGAGCCTCATTATTCCAGGAAAGTTCAGAAGCAAGAGTACGGAATTGTATGGCGTACTCGCCAACGGAGGAATTACCCTGGACCAGGTTCAGCAGGGCAGTCTCAGCAGAAGAGGCTCGGGCAGGTTCCTCAAAGACACTTCGAATTTCCGAGAAGAAGGAGTGTACAGAGGCAGTGACGGGGTCATCACGGTCCCAGAGCGGTGTGGCCCATGACAGGGCTTTTCCAGACAGAAGGCTGACTACGAAAGCCACCTTAGACCTTTCAGTAGGAAACTGATCCGACATCATCTCCAGATGCAGGGAACATTGGGAAAGAAAGCCACGGCAAAACTTAGAGTCCCCATTAAATTTGTCCGGCAAAGACAGGCGGAGGCTAGGAGTGGCCACTCGCTGCGGAAGAGGTGCAGGAGCTGGCGGAGGAGATGGTTGCTGCTGCTGTAGCTGAGACTGAATCTGCTGTAGCTGAGACTGGAGTTGCTGAGTCATGGTGGTCAAGTACGACAGCTGGTGATCTTGTTGGGCAATCTGTCGGGCTTGCTGGGCGACCAGTGTGGGGAGGTCGGCGACAACAGGCAGAGGAACTTCAGCGGGATCCATGGCCGGATCTACTGTCACGATGCCGGCTGGCAGGAGGTGGATCCTCTGTGCCAGAGAGGGATAGCGAGGACCGTGCTAGTGGACCGGTTCTAAGACACTACAGGTTTTCACCAGAGCCCGCCGCAAAGCGGGATGGTCTAGCTGCGGCGGTAGTGACCAGGTCGTATCCACTAGCAACGGCTCACCTCTCTGGCTGCTGAAGATAGGCGCGGTACAAGGGAGTAGACAGAAGCAAGGTCGGACGTAGCAGAAGGTCGGGGCAGGCAGCAAGGATCGTAGTCAGGGGAGATAGCAAAGTTCTGGTACACAGGGTATAAACACACAAAAACGCTTTCACTAGGCTCTAGGGCAACAAGATCCGGCAAGGAAGTGCAAGGGAGTAGACTAGATATAGCCAGGAAACAGATGGGAACCAATCAAGCTAATTGGGCCAGGCACCAATCATTGGTGCACTGGCCCTTTAAGTCTCAGGGAGCTGGCGCGCGCGCGCCCTAGAGAGCGGAGCCGCGCGCGCCAGCACATGACCGCAGGAGACGGGAACGGGTAAGTGACCTGGGATGCGATTCGCGAGCGGGCGCGTCCCGCTGTGCGAATCGCATCCCCAACGGCCATGACAGGGCAGCGCTCCCGGTCAGCGCTGACCGGGGAGCTGCAGGGAGAAAGGCGCCGTGAGCGCTCCGGGGAGGAGCGGGGACCCGGAGCGCTAGGCGTAACAAATACAGTGTTTGGCAGTATTTTAATGATTATTGTTTTCATATAGAGGATCAGAATGTGCTGACATAGTGAGGAGCCATCTGGTCATCAAGTTCTGCAGAGAGAAGATTTAGCTGGAACAAATCCTGGCAGTATGAACAAATCCTGGCAGCGGAATTAGATAAGGAAAGACTATAGAGAAGACGTCACCTGTATCTATATCTATCAGCAGGCACCCCGCGCAAATGCCCAGGGGGGTCATCAGAATGTGATTTGCGGCTATTCCGGGTCATACGGGTCTGTGGTGACCCGGAATATAACGGGGATCGCGGTTGTCCAAGATACCCACGAACCCCCTTGAAGGCACAGGAGTGAGGTGGCAGGGGTGCCACCCCTCCTATCCCTGCTATTGGTGGTCTAGACGCGACCACCAATAGCAGATTGGGGGCGGGGGGCTTTACTTTCGGTTTCCCTGTTCTGCCCACCCACAATAGATGGGGTAGAACAGGGAACCGACAGAGGACTGGTGCCGACATCCACTTACCCCGCGGGCGAGGCTGCGGGCGACCATCAGTGGAGGAGATCGGAGTCCGGCGATGTCGTGCGGCTGGCTCCCTGGATCTGACGGGAGCCGGTAAGTTGCCTAGCAACATCTGGAGGGTACAGTTTGAGATCACTATACAGTGGTCTCTAAACTGTAACCCTCCAGATGTTGCAAAACTACAACTCCCAGCATGCCCAGACAGCTGTTAGGGCATGCAGGGATTTGTAGTTTTGCAACAGCTGGAGGGCCCCAGTTTGGAGATCACTGGCAGTGATCTCTAACTGTGGCCCTCCAGATGTTGCAAAACTGCAACTCCTAGCATGCCCAAACAGCAGTTTGCTGTCAGGGCATGCTGGGATTTGTAGTTTTGCAACGGCTGGAGGTCCACAGTTTGGAGATCTATAAATAGTAGACCTCCAGATGTTGCAAAAGTGCAAATCCCTGCATGCCCTAACAGCAAATGCTGTCTCGGCATGCTGGGAGTTGTAGTTGTGTACCTCCAGCTGTTGCATAACTACATCTCCCAGCATGCCCTTTCGGCGATCAGTACATGCTGGGAGTGATAGTTTTGCAACAGCTGGAGGCACACTGGTTGGTTAATACTGAGTTAGGTAAAAGAACCTAACTGAAGGTTTTCCGAACCAGTGTGCCTCCAGCTGTTGCAAAAGTACAACTCCCAGCATGCACGGTTTGTCAGTGCATGCTGGGAGTTGTAGTTTTGAAACAGCTGGAGGTTTGCCCCCCCCCCATGTGAATGTACAGGGTACATTCACACGGGCAGGTTTACAGTAAGTTTCCTGCTTCAAGTATGAGCTGCGGCAAATTTTTCACCGCAGCGCATACTCCTAGCGGTAAGCTCACTGTAAACCGCCGCCAGTGTGAATGTACCCTAAAAACACTACACTACACTAATACAAAATAAAGGGTAAAACACAACATATACACCCCCTTACACTGTCCCCCCAATAAAAATGAAAAACGTATTGTACGGCAGTAATAAGGCATACAGTGAGCATGTAATAAGTCATAATGTAATAAGTAATAAGGCATACAGTGAGCATTTATGCCCCACAGGGGTCTTACAGATTTTTGTAACAGTGGTCCGTGAAAATGAAAATTGTAATTTTTCATTTCCACAGCCCACTGTTCAAATGATCTGTCAAACGCCAGTGGGGTGTAAATGCTCACTGCACCCCTTATTAAATTCTGTGAGGGGTGTAGTTTCCAAAATGGGGTCACATGTGGGGGGGTCCACTGTTCTGGCACCACGGGGGGGCTTTGTAAACACACATGGCCCCTGACTTCCATACCTTACAAATTCCCTTTTCAAAAGCTTAATGGCGCTCCTTCTCTTCTGAGCATTGTAGTGCGCCAGCAGAGCACTTGATGTCCACACATGGGGTATTTCCATACTCATAAAAAATGGGGTTACAAATTTTGGGGGTAATGTTCTCCTATTACCCCTTGTAAAAATGTAAAATTTGGGGAAAAACCAGCATTTTAATGGAAAAAAATTTTTTTTTTCATTTACACATCCGACTTTAACAAAAAGTTGTGAAATACCTGTGAGGTGTTAAGGCTCCCTGTACCCCTCGTTACATTCCTTGAGGGGTGTAGTTTCCAAAATTGTGTTCCATATGTTTTTTTTTCTCGCTGTTCTGGCACCATAGGGGCTTCCTAAATGTGACATGCCCCCCAAAAACCATTTCAGAAGAACTCACTCTCCAAAATCCCATTGTCGCTCCCTCCCTTCTGAGCCCTCTACAGCGCCCGCCGAACACTTGGCATACACATATGAGGTATTTTCTTACTCAAGAGAAATTGGGTTACAAATTTTGAGAGGATTTTTTTCCTTTTACCTCTTGTAAAAATTCAAAAACTGGGTCTACAAGAACATGCGAGTGTAAGAAATGAAGATTTTGAATTTTCTCCTTCACTTTGCTGCTATTCCTGTGAAACACCTAAAGGGTTAAAACTACTGAATGTCATTTTGAATACTTTGAGGGGTGCAGTTTTTATAATGGGGTCATTTGTGGGGTATTTCTAATATGAAGGCCCTTCAAATCCACTTCAAACCTGAACTGGTCCATGAAAAATTCAGATTTTTAAAATTTGGTGAAAAATTGGAAAATTGCTGCTGAACTTTGAAGCCCCCTGATGTCCTCCGAAAGTAAAAACATGTCAACTTTATGATGCAAACATAAAGAAGACATATTGTATATGTGAATCAAAATATTATTTATTTAGAATGTTTATTTTCCTTACAAGCAGAGAGCTTCAAAGATAGAAAAATGCTAAATTTTCTATTTTTTCATCAAATTTTGGAATTTTTCACCAAGAAATGATGCAAGTATCGACAAAATTTTACCAATAACATAAAGTAGAATATGTCACTAAAAAGCAATCTCAGAATCAGAATGATAGGTAAAAGCCTCCCAGAGTTAATGATGCTTAAAGTGAAAGTGGTCAGATGTGCAAAAAACGCTCTGGTCCTACAGTGAAAATTGTCCTGGTCCTTAAGGGGTTAAAATTTCAAAATCTTAAATTTAAATAAAAAATCATCCATTTCAATGGTCTCCTCATGCTTGAGCCAACTCCAGGGTGTGTCATTAAGGCAATATATAGTTTACTGATACTGCTGCTGGGCCTGGGAAAATTTTTTAGTTATGGTAGGGAGCACTAGCTATCCAAAATCTTTGGTTCAAATATCTGAATTCATCTTTTAATCTTAGGGATTGTGAAGGCCTAGTGTCTGCTCATGCTGGTGCCAACTCCTCCACGCTGTGTCAGCCACTATATGGTCTCCTCATGCTGCCAACACCTCCATGCTGTGTCATTCAGCCACTATATGGTCTCCTCATGCTGCCAACACCTCCACGCTGTGTCATTCAGCCACCATATGGTCTCCTCATACTGATGCCACCTCCAAGCTCTGTCATTGTGCTGCTCTGCGGCAGTGATTCTAAAAGCGATGCTGGTAATTTGCATGTTATTCTGAATAACAGTATTATTTCACTACCCCAGCACACTCCATATGTGTGTTTGAACACAGCAAAGTGTTCTATACCCCTATTGATGCTCTCTGCAGGCCAGAAATTTTTAATTTTAATATAGATTTGCCGTGAATAACTTCGGATCAAAACACATTTTTTGGGAAAATTCGTTGAGTCGGCCGAACCGAATTTTTGAAAAGTTCACTCATTTCTAATCTCTGTCTTAGCATGCACCTTGTATGTTTTGGTTTTAGCCATGGTTATGTGGCATGCTCTTAGTAGATTTTAGCTGTGTTTGTTTAGTCGGTTTTAGGATTTGTATATCCTTTCTGTTATTTATCTGTTCACACTGTGTTCTCTCTTGTATCCGTTTTCTGTGTTTCTATAACTAGGCTTTCCTGTAGCTGTCAATGGGGACTCCGTGTCTACTGGAGATTTTCTGAGGGATAGCGATTCCAGTCTTGTGTTCAGTGTGAACAGTGTTTTATAATTATATCCTGTTGTATCTGTTTTCTGAGTTGTAACTAGGCATCCCTTTTAACGATCCATGGGGACTCAGAGGGTATAGTTATTCCTGTGTCTACTGGAGGTATTTTGAGGGATTGAGATTATTCCTGTCTTGTGTTCAGTGTGAACAGTGTTCTATAATTATATCCTGTGTATCTAGGCATCCCTGTTATCGGTCCATGGGGACTCAGAGGGTATAGTTATTCCTGTGTCTACTGGAGGTGTTCTGAGTGTTTGCGATTATTCCTGTCTTGTGTTCAGTGTGAACAGTGTTCTATAATTATATCCTGTTGTATCTGTTTTCTGAGTTGTAACTAGGCATCCCTGTTACCTATCCATGGGCACTCCATGTCTACTGGAAGTTTTCTGAGGGATTATGCTATATTCCTGTCTGTTCCTGGAATCTGTTTAGACTCATCCATTTTCTTGTCTGGTGTTTTGAACTCTATTTGTTTATTATTTCTGTATTCAGATCTTTGGAGTTTTTATACATGCACTGATCTTAGAGTACATGATATCTTGGCTAGTGTTTTCCTCTGTGCTTTACCATAGGTCTATGATGTCCTCTGTGCTGCTCACTGATCTGTGTCCTCTGAACTTAATCTGTTATAGCGTTCTATGTTCCTGTTATGTTTCTTGTTTGTGACCGACTGTTTATTAGTATGTGTTTTTAAGCCCACTGCACTTTAGTTCAGGAAGGGTCTGGCGCCCAGTTGTCGATCCACCGTTTAGGGTGGATTGGCAAGTAGGCAGGGAGAGATGTTTTTGGGTTAGTTTAGGGCTCACTCTCCCTGTCAACTGGTCAGTCCCTGACAATGGGAATGCTGAAGATAGCCGAGTGCTGTAATTTATCATAAAACTGCTGCAAGGTATCACAGTTATTTCAATATGGTTGTCTCTTTCTTAAGAACATTATGAAACTGCTTCCCAATTATTTCAATATGACTGTCTCTGTTATAAGAACAGTATAACTGTCATTATTACAGGGCCATTGGTGCTGGCAACGCTATAATGGAACTGCTATTGGCAATAATATATAGGAAAGCTTTGCTATTGCTTTTATAGTAAGCTCTGCATTAGTCTGTATGGCACTGTATCAGGTTGTTTATAGGGAAATTGTACATTGAAGGCTATGTAGTTCACGCTACATTGTAGTACCCAATTCAACATTGTCATTTGTTCTGTTATGGAGAACTGTGGTCAACACTTTTGGCAAATTGCCTTTTTGAACACTCATCATCAGGCTACATTATACAGTCAATAATGTATTTAGCAAGTGTGCTTTATACTGCATATGCTTATTATGTAAATATAGAACCAGAGTTTAGGAGGATGTAAACTGCTTTTGCTGGTAATGTAGTAGGCATAGGACAATTATTCCTATGTGCAAAAGAAGAAAAATAATGAAATTGAATTAAAAGTAACAGTATGTCATTGTTTTTATTCTCTATTATTATAAGTAAAATCCTTCTCATCCCTGTTGAGGCATAGAGGGATATACTTAATTCCCTATTAAAGCATCAGGGAAGCTTCACAGCCATTCATTAGATAAAAACCAATGAGTAATCACATCATCACAGCAAGACTGATTACCTGTTCACATACCAATTATGCAAACATATGTATCCTCACAACCAGCCTCCCATGCTAAAATAGGTACCATGAACAATCACATTTCACAATACCTGGCTATTATATTAGATTTTGATGTTTGAGCTGCTGGCAAAACTGGAAGGAATTTGCTTCAAATTTTTGACAATATATTGTAAAAGAATAAAGGGTAGCAGGAGGAAAATAGAGAACTTCTGCGTAGGCAACTGTTGAGAGAAGTTAAGTGGCCAGCAGCCCATCATAGTTTAACGTCCCACAATTAAATTTCAGCAATAATCCAGACTAAAGTTATAAAAAGCAAGGTAATATCTTAAAGAGGACCTGTGCCACTCCAAAAAAATATGGATATGTGGGTTTATAATTTGTCTGAAAATTTAGTTGCTAGCAAGATGGGTGTTAATTTTAAAAATGGGAGTTAATATCAGGTGATGGGTGGGGTAGTACAATCAGGGGGGTATATTAGGTATACATGCCCCTTAATGTACAACATATGCATCCCCTGACTATATCACCACACCAATATTTACTCCAAATATAAAAATTTTGTTCACGCCCATCTGACTCAATTTGTGAATTTTTATGCAAGCTATAAACCCACATACAGTGGGGCAAAAAAGTTTTTAGCCAGCCACCAATTGTGCAAGTTCTCCCACTTAAAAGGGTACTCCCCTGGCCAGTGTTCAGAGGCAAATGCTCTGAACGCTGTTTACGCTCTGCGGGGGTCGGTCATGCCCCTCGTGACATCATGCTCACGCCCCCTAAATGCAAGTCAATGGGAGGGGGTGTGATGGCGACCACACATCTCCTATTGACTTGCATTGAGGGGGCATTACAATGACATCACGAGGGGTGTGTCCGACTCCTGCAGTGTGAAAACAGCATTCGGAGCATTTACTTCCAAACGCTGGCCAGTGGAGTACCCCTTTAAAAGATGAGAGAGGCCTGTAATTTTCATCATAGGTATACCTCAACTTTGAGAGACACATAATGAGAAAAAAAATACATAAAATTACATTGTCTGATTTTTAAAGAATTTAATTGCAAATTATGGTGGAAAATAAGTACTTGGTCACCTACAAATAAGCATTATTTTCGGGCTCTCACAGACTTGTAACTTCTTCTTTAAGAGTCTTCTCTGTCCTCTACTCATTACCTGTATTAATGGCACCTGTTTGAACTTGTTATCAGTATAAAGGACACCTGTCCACAACCTCAAACAGTCAAACTCCACTATGGTTAAGACCAAAGAGCTGCCAAAGGACACCAGAAACAAAATTGTAGACCTGCACCAGGCTGGGAAGACTGAATCTGCAATAGGAAGCAGCTTGGTGTGAAGAAATCAACTGTGGGAGCTATTATTAGAAAATGGAAGACATACAAGACCACTGATAATCTCCCTCGATCTGTGGCTCCATGCAAGATCTCAACTTCTGCGTAGTCAAAATGATCACAAGAACGGTTAGCAAAAATCCCAGAACCACACACGGGGGGACCTAGTGAATGACCTGCAGAGAACTGTGACCACACACTACACTGCTAAGGACTCAAATAATGCAGTAGAACTTTTTGGTAAAAAAAACTCAACTTGTCATGTTTGGAGGAGAAAGAATGCTG
Source organism: Hyla sarda (assembly GCF_029499605.1). Classification (NCBI taxonomy): domain Eukaryota; kingdom Metazoa; phylum Chordata; class Amphibia; order Anura; family Hylidae; genus Hyla; species Hyla sarda. Next base: position 205,234,913 of record NC_079193.1, on the reverse strand, counting down.
AGTTGCATCCAAAGAACACCATACCTACTGTGAAGCATGGGGGTGGAAACATCATGCTTTGGGGCTGTTTTTCTCCTAAGGGACCAGGACGACTGATCCATGTAAAGGAAAGAATGAATGGGGCCATGTATCGTGAGATTTTGAGTGAAAACCTCCTTCTATCAGCAAGGGCATTAGAGATGAAACATGGCTGGGTCTTTCAGCATGTCAATGATCCGAAACACACCTCCCGGGTAACAAAGGAGTGGCTTCATAAGAAGCATTTCAAGGTCCTGGAGTGGCCAGTCTCCAGATCTCAACCCAATAGAAAACCTTTGGAGGGAGTTGAAAGTCTGTGTTGCCCAGTGACAGCCCCAAAACATCACTGCTCTAGAGGAGATCTGCATGGAGGAATGGGCCAAAATACCAACAACAGTGTGTGAAAACCTTGTGAAGACTTACAGAAAACATTTGACCTATGTCATTGCCAACAAAGGGTATATGACAAAGTATTGAGATGCACTTTTGTTATTGACCAAATACTTATTTTCCACCATAACTTGCAAATAAATTATTTAACCTCTTAACGACCATGGACGTAAATGTACGTCCTGGTTTGGCAGTACTTAGTGCACCAGGACGTCCATTTAGGTCCTGTACATGACTGTGAGCATCAGACTGATGAGCTGGTCATGTGCGGCAAGTCCCAGCTGCTGAAAGCAGCCAGGGACCCGCCGGTAATGGCAGACATCTGTGATCGCGTGGATGTCTGCCATTAATCCCTCTGCTGTGATGCTGTGATCAATACAGATCATGGCATCTGTGGCAGTGCGGCTACATTTTATGCTGATCTGATCACCTGTGGCATGGCCGCTGAGATCAGATCAGTTAACATAATGGATGGAGGTCCCCTCACCTGCCTCTGCCGCCTTCCTGGCTTCTCCTGCTCTTGTCTGAGATCAAGCAGACCAGATCAGAAGATAGCTTACAATACTGATCAGTGCTCTGCTTTATGTATAGCACTAAACAGTATTAGCAATCAACTGATTGCTATAAAGAAAATCCCCTCCTACAATAAAAATGTCAAATGTCCCTTTTTCCCATTTTACCCCCAAAAAGTGTAAAAAATAAATACATTTATAAACATATACTCTATGGTAATGCCACGTGCGAAAATGTCCAAACTATTACAATATATTGTTAATTATCCCGTATGGGGAATGGCGTGAACGTAAAAAAAAAAAAATCCAAAATTGCTGCTTTTTTGTCACATTTTATTTTAAAAAAATGTATAAAAGTTTTATATACACAAATGTGGTATCAATAAAAATTTAAGATCACGGTGCAAAAATTAAGCCCTAATACCGCCGCTTATACGGAAAAATGAAAAAGTTATAGGTATAGGGATATAGGGATTTTTAACGTACTAATTTGGTTAAAATGTTGTGATTTTTTTAAGCACAACAATAATAGAAAAGTATGTAATCATGGGTATCATTTTAATCACATTGACCCACAGAATAAAGAACACATCATTTTTACTGTAAATTGTACAGCGTGAAAATGAAACCTTCCAAAATTTGCTGAATTGTGGTTTTCTTTTTAATTTCCCCACACAAATAGTATTTTTTTGGTTGCGCCATACATTTTATGGAAAAATGAGGGATGTCTTTTCAACGGACAACGGGTCGTGCAAAAAAACAAGCCCTCATACTAGTTTGTGGATGAAAATATAAAAGAGTTACGATTTTTAGAAGGCGAGGAAGAAAATAAGAAAATGCTAAAATAAAATTGGTCCTTAAGGTTAAAATGGACTTGGTCTTTAAGGGGTTAAAAATCAGACAAGGTGATTTTATGGATTTTTTTTTGTGGGAGCTATTATTAGAAAATGGAAGACATACAAGACCACTGATAATCTCCCTCGATCTGTGGCTCCATGCAAGATCTCAACTTCTGCGTAGTCAAAATGATCACAAGAACGGTTAGCAAAAATCCCAGAACCACACACGGGGGGACCTAGTGAATGACCTGCAGAGAACTGTGACCACACACTACACTGCTAAGGACTCAAATAATGCAGTAGAACTTTTTGGTAAAAAAAACTCAACTTGTCATGTTTGGAGGAGAAAGAATGCTGAGTTGCATCCAAAGAACACCATACCTACTGTGAAGCATGGGGGTGGAAACATCATGCTTTGGGGCTGTTTTTCTCCTAAGGGACCAGGACGACTGATCCATGTAAAGGAAAGAATGAATGGGGCCATGTATCGTGAGATTTTGAGTGAAAACCTCCTTCTATCAGCAAGGGCATTAGAGATGAAACATGGCTGGGTCTTTCAGCATGTCAATGATCCGAAACACACCTCCCGGGTAACAAAGGAGTGGCTTCATAAGAAGCATTTCAAGGTCCTGGAGTGGCAAGTCTCCAGATCTCAACCCAATAGAAAACCTTTGGAGGGAGTTGAAAGTCTGTGTTGCCCAGTGACAGCCCCAAAACATCACTGCTCTAGAGGAGATCTGCATGGAGGAATGGGCCAAAATACCAACAACAGTGTGTGAAAACCTTGTGAAGACTTACAGAAAACATTTGACCTATGTCATTGCCAACAAAGGGTATATGACAAAGTATTGAGATGCACTTTTGTTATTGACCAAATACTTATTTTCCACCATAACTTGCAAATAAATTATTTAACCTCTTAACGACCACGGACGTAAATGTACGTCCTGGTTTGGCAGTACTTAGTGCACCAGGACGTCCATTTAGGTCCTGTACATGACTGTGAGCATCAGACTGATGAGCTGGTCATGTGCGGCAAGTCCCAGCTGCAGAAAGCAGCCAGGGACCCGCCGGTAATGGCAGACATCTGTGATCGCGTGGATGTCTGCCATTAATCCCTCTGCTGTGATGCTGTGATCAATACAGATCATGGCATCTGTGGCAGTGCGGCTACATTTTATGCTGATCTGATCACCTGTGGCATGGCCGCTGAGATCAGATCAGTTAACATAATGGATGGAGGTCCCCTCACCTGCCTCTGCCGCCTTCCTGGCTTCTCCTGCTCTTGTCTGAGATCAAGCAGACCAGATCAGAAGATAGCTTACAATACTGATCAGTGCTCTGCTTTATGTATAGCACTAAACAGTATTAGCAATCAACTGATTGCTATAAAGAAAATCCCCTCCTACAATAAAAATGTCAAATGTCCCTTTTTCCCATTTTACCCCCAAAAAGTGTAAAAAATAAATACATTTATAAACATATACTCTATGGTAACGCCACGTGCGAAAATGTCCAAACTATTACAATATATTGTTAATTATCCCGTATGGGGAATGGCGTGAACGTAAAAAAAAAAAAAAAATCCAAAATTGCTGCTTTTTTGTCACATTTTATTTAAAAAAAATGTATAAAAGTTTTATATACACAAATGTGGTATCAATAAAAATTTAAGATCACGGTGCAAAAATTAAGCCCTAATACCGTCGCTTATACGGAAAAATGAAAAAGTTATAGGTATAGGGATATAGGGATTTTTAACGTACTAATTTGGTTAAAATGTTGTGATTTTTTTAAGCACAACAATAATAGAAAAGTATGTAATCATGGGTATCATTTTAATCGCATTGACCCACAGAATAAAGAACACATCATTTTTACTGTAAATTGTACAGCGTGAAAATGAAACCTTCCAAAATTTGCTGAATTGTGGTTTTCTTTTTAATTTCCCCACACAAATAGTATTTTTTTGGTTGCGCCATACATTTTATGGAAAAATGAGGGATGTCATTTCAACGGACAACGGGTCGTGCAAAAAAACAAGCCCTCATACTAGTTTGTGGATGAAAATATAAAAGAGTTACGATTTTTAGAAGGCGAGGAAGAAAATAAGAAAATGCAAAAATAAAATTGGTCCTTAAGGTTAAAATGGACTTGGTCTTTAAGGGGTTAAAAATCAGACAAGGTGATTTTATGGATTTTTTTTTCTCCTTATGTTTCTCATTGTTGAGGTATACCTATAATGAAAATTACAGGTCTCTCTCATCTTTTTAAGTGGGGGAACTTGCACAATTGGTGGCTGACTAAATACTTTTTTGCCCCACTGTATCTTGGTAATTGGAGGTCGTATCAAGAAAACATAAAAAGGTCTGTAATAAGGGAGCCCTCAGCTATTTAATAATCATAACATCTAGTTATATTTTCCACAGGGTACTGTCAGAATCAAAAACATTTTATATGTTGTACATCTTGGCAAAACATTATCCTTTCTAACATACTTTTTAGATTCTTTTTTACAGAAATCATGGGTTATACAAAGGACCACTCCATGGGAGGTTCCCATGAATGAAGACACCCAGCACTGCACAATATACTCAGGGCAGAGGTGAATGCATGGTGAGTGAGGGCGAGCATAGTGCTTGCCTCGGATACACCCCTTCCTGAGCAGAGGGTGTCCGGATGAGTAAGCAGCAAAACAGAGGAATTTATGAACCAAACACAGATGCTAGACACATAAAAATTTTAAGCATATAGAAGTATAATCTTTTTCTGTGATATTAAAGGTAAGCTTTAACCATGTTAGAAAGTGCATATTATCCTAACAAAGATTGTTTTTTTCTTCTTCTAACATTTACAGCATTTATTACGGTAACTTATATGGCACTGATATATACCTCACAAGATCTTCTTCATTCACTTCAATATTTGACCCCAACAGGATAAACAAATTTTCTTATTTCAGACAGAAAGATAAACACATACACACAGGGGTCAGTTTCGTAGGAGGCAAATTAACCTCCTGAAAATATTTTTGGGTGTATATGAAAAACAAAGCACTTTAAAGTAACTCATGCAAACACAGGGAGAAGATCTAAGTTCCATGCAAATGTTGCTCTTGGTCATATTTAGAGATGAGCGAATCAAAGCTGACGAACCCGAATTTGTTATAATTTCATGAAATATTCAATTTGCAGTGAATGCGAATATCGCCATGATTCTATTGTGCGAATCACTTCATTAAACTCCATTTACTGCGGTCCAGGCTCTAGTGCATCTAAAATGGCAGATCAACATGTCAGTACATGGGGCAAGGAATGCTGGGAAGGCACGGCGGGAAGGGAGGTAGGCGGAATGACGCTGAATCACATGCAGGATGCAGCCTATCAGCAGCCAGTCACCCCTGTGATGTCACAGCCCTATATATTCGGCAGCAATTTTGCGGCTCGTCATATCATTCATTACACCATATAGAGATAGGACGGACATCGCTATGTGTGTGTGTTACACAGAAAAGCTCATTCCAGCAGCGTTTCACATCCTAGTCACATCAGTGTTCTGGTGGAAAGAGAGCAGTGTTTTTTTCACTGAAAAGGATTTTTACTGCAGCCATTAACCTCCCAGTCACTTTCTTCAGCATAGTATTACAGAGAGGGGCAGATAGCTGTGTGTTACCTCATATATTTCCACAAGCTGCCTCAACTTCATAAACCTTCGCAGAGGAGGCAGGAAGAATTTTTCAGCGCAATTCTCTGTCTTTGTTCCACAATAAATTATCTCCTGGTTATACTAGTCTGTAGACAGTAAAATACCCAGCAGTCCATTCTTAATAGTCTTTGACAGACTATTTTGTGTTTAGTACACAGCTTTTTTGTGCTGCAGCACTGTTGTGTACTGCTGGTGTTGTGCAAAAAAAATGTTTTTTAAGCGTACTTTACCACATTTTTCTGCCCTCATAAGTGCATACCACATACGTACCTCTAAATATTCTACTATTTTGTACCTGTTAATCTGTCAAGGGCCAAGATACTGTGAAAGTCTAGGCAAAAGTAATCACTGGCTGGTGTTTTACTAAAATACGTTTTTTTAAGCGCACTGTTCGCATTTTTCTGCCCTCATAAGTGCATAACTGCATACCACATACGTACATCTAAGTAGTGTACTATTTTGTACCTGTTAATCTGTTAAGGGCCTAGATACTGTGAAAGTCCAGGCAAAAGTAATCACAGGCTGGTGTTTTACTAAAAGATTATTTTTTAAGTGTACTGTAGCGCATTTTTCTGCCCTCATAAGTGCATATCACATACATACATCTAAGAAGTGTACTACTTTGTACCTGTAAATCTTTCGTGGTCCCACATACTGTGACAGTCCAGGCAAAAGTACTCACCGGCTGGTGTTGTACTCAGGTACTTTTTTAAGTGTGAAGAAAAAAAGGGGGGTATCATAAGCCTTCAGACTAATACCAGATATGCTGGTACATTAGTGACCAGATTAAATAGATATTAGAACTGTGCTTCATTTTATTGATGAGAAAAAAGATATATATTTTTTAATTTATGCAATAAAAAACAGTTTATTATAAAAATGATAATAATAATAACAGACTCCTTACACAGGGCCCTTGTGGGGAGGTAAAAATAAACCATACAATAAGAAATGCAATAAAATGTAGTAAAAAAAATTTGCTAAGTATGCATTGAGTTCCACTAGTCTGGCATCTGAAGGACCGGCAAAGTTCACAATCCGTGATTGAATGATAAAGCCCGCCTAGATATATGGTAAATGTCCAAATTTGCACAACAGATCACCATTTGTAGTTACCAGCTTATGATGGAAAAGCAGTTCATAAAAATTCTAAGAAGATGCAGCTGTATGCTAGACTTCCGGGAGGTAGATGGTATGCAGACCCGGGGCTGTGTAGAAGCCCTGGCGAGCGCTGCTGGCCTGCCTGCCACAGGCCTTAGAAGAGCCGCTGGTTTCGGAGAAGATGGAATTACACCGGGGATGAGAAAAGTCTCGTGGAGGAAACCTTGGCATCTGACGTCAGCCAGGTAAGAATGGAAGAGAGACCGGCAAGATGGAATGCTGGATTAGGTGATTGAAGAACGAGCGGCTATAGTCGAGGATATCGGTCCTTCAGGGATTGTGGAATAATGCAGTAGAATTGCGATATTAATGCGATAATATTCTCTAGACGCGTTTCAGGGTACTTAGTGTAATGACCCTTTCCTCAGTAGAAGTATTGTGTTAATGCAGCAACAAGTCCTACAATTCTATATCAAAATTCATGCATCAAAGATACAAAGTATTACTTGTAACCTTTAGATAGATGGTATAAACATAATGAATAAGTATAAAGGAAATGAAAATGGGGACAATAGATGCAAAAATACAGTAACATGGAAAAATAGAGCAGTAATAGTAGAAGTGGATAATAAATGAATAAATAAATAATAATAATAATAATAATAAAATAGAAATGAAAATGAATACAAAAATAAACATAAATAAATAGAGACAAACGTGAAAAAGTGAAATACAAATAATAAAAAAAATAATAAAAAAATAAAAGTTTAAATAAACATAGAGATATAAACTTTGTGTAGATGAAATAACAGTAGAACACAGAAAATAATTGCAGTGGAATACTTATGAATTATATCTTTTCTCATGAAGATTGAATATAGGGTGTATCAAGGTCTCCAACGGGGGCCCAAAATTTAAATAGGACATCCGTGGGAAAGCAAAATACACCCTATAAGAAACCAAACAATTCATAATTTTCAAACCACTGGGTTCCAATTTTCTGACTTTCTGTCCTAGACAAAATGTTTTAAATTTCCATTTTTTATATTTGTTAAATGTTCTGCAATCCATACTTTTAAAGCTCTTTTCATCCTTCCTATGTATTGTTTTCTGCAGCCACATTGAAGTAAATTTAAAACCCCACTTGTATGGCACGAAATATGATCATTAATTGTCCACTTAAATTCTGAGGTGTATGATGTCACCTCTAGAGTTTTTTTGGGACTTTTCACTTTTAGACAATTGGGGCACATCCCACATCTGTAGAAACCTTTAGTGTTTAGCCATGTCTTGGAATTAATATGGGTTTTGGGAGGGGATTTTACACTGGGTGCTATGGTTATCCCTACGTTTGGGGCTTTTGTGTAAACTATGGGAGGGTGGTCTGGCAGCGATCCCCCTATGTCCTTATCGTGTTTAATTATATACCAATGCTTCTTTATAATTTTTTCTATTTTTTTGTTTTCATAGTTATAAGGCAAAATCAGTTTGATATTGTGCTCTGTGGGAATAGTGTCTGAATCTTTTGGTGTGAAAAAAGTGTCTCTATCAAGAAGTTTAACTTGATTGAGTGATTGAGACAAAAGGGAGTCCGGATAATTTTTTTTTCTTTAAAGAGAGATGTCATGTTTTGAGCTTCTTCTAAAAATGTACTATCAGAAGTGCAGTTGCATTTTTCTGCCCTCATAATTGCATACCACATACCTACATCTAAGTAGTGTACTATTTTGTACCTGTCATTCTGTCAAGGGCCTATATACTGTGAAAGGACAGCTAATGGTACAAATACTGTTCTTGACAAATACTGTTTTAAGCGTAGTGAAGCGTATTGTACTCCTCTGATATATGCAATAAGTATGTCAGGCAGAGTAGAGCCAGGATGTGCACAGTGGAGTGTCAGAGGTCTAAATTCATCAGGTGCAGGCAGAGGTCGCAGGAGAGTAGGGCCATGTGGCAGTTGGAGTCGCAGCAAGAGGTCTGAGCTCCTGGTGTCAGCTAGCAGTTGTGTCTCGACCAGCAGCCCAGCATCTGTGATTGATCGGTTCACTCGGTCATCCACTTCATCCCAAGTGGCATCCGACACTCCCAGTCAACAGTCGGTGGGTTCCTCAGACTCAACCCTAACTTGGCACTGCCCTCTTGCTGCTGCTGCCACCTCAAGGCTCTGTCATTTTGCAGCTCTATGGTCTCCTCATGCTAATGCTACCACCTCCAGACTTTCTCATTGTGCTGCTCTATGGTCTCCTCATGCTAATGCTACCTCCTCCAGACTCTGTCATTGTGCCGCCATATGGTCTCCTCCTGCTGATGCCGCCACCTCCAGGCTCTCTCATTGTGCTGCTCAATGGTCTCCTCATGCTGATGCTACAGCCTCTATGCTATTTCATTGTGCCACCATATGGTCTCCTCATGCTGATGCTACCACCTCCAGGCTCTCTCATTGTGCTGCCATGGATACTGCAAAACATAATGAAGGTGCTTGTCCCCAGTTTCAGAAATTCCTTTGCATTAGGGTCACTTTCAGGACTCCTGATGCTGCTGCCACCTCCAGGCTGTCTCATTCAGCCACTATATGGTATCCTCATGCTTCAGCCACCTCCAGGCTTTGCCATTCAACCACTATGTGGTATTTTCATGCTTCAGCCACCTCCAGGCTGTGCCATTCAGCCATTATATGGTCTCTTCATGCTGCCACAAACTCCAGGCAGTCATTCAGCCATTTTATGGTCTCCTAATACTGATGCCACCTCCAGGCTCTGTCATTGTGCTGCCATGTGACAAGCGACTCCTTGTTAAATTTGGTCCTTTGTACCCCCATGCTGGGGCCCGGAACACTAAATTTGGAAGTAAAAATGTCATGTGCCATTCAGCCACTATATGGTCTCCTCATGCTTCAGTCTACTCCAGGCTGTGCCATTCAGACACTATATGGTCTCCTCATTCTTCAGCCAACTCCAGGCTGTGTCATTCAGCCACTATATGGTCTCCTATATGGTCTCCTGCTGCCAACACCTCCATGCTGTGTCATTAAGCCACTATATGGTCTCCTCATGCTGCCAACACCTCCACGCTGTGTCATTAAGCCACTATATGGTCTCCTCATGCTGCCAACACCTTCACCCTGTGTCATTCAGCCACTATATGGTCTCCTCATGCTTCAGCCACATCCAAACTGTGTCATTCACTCACAATATGGTCTCCTCATGCTGCAAACACCTCCATGCTGTGTCATTTAGCCGCTATATGGTCTCCTCGTGCTGCCAACACCTCCACGCTTTGTCATTCAGCCACTATATGGTCTCCTCATACTGATGCCACCTCCAGGTTCTGTCATTGTGCCGCTCTGTGGCAGTGATTCTGAAAGCGATGCCTGTATTCTGCATGTCATACTGAATAACAGTATTATTTCAGTACGCCAGCACACTCCATATATACGTGTTAGAAGAATGCAAAGTGTTCTACACCCCTATTGAGGCTCTCTGTCGGCCAGAGATAGACATTTTTAAAATAGATTCGCCGCAAAACAATTCGGATCAAACCAATTTTTTGGGGGAAAATTAGGCGAATCGTCCGAATCAAATTTTTCAAAAGTTTGTTCATCTTTAGTCATATCCACGCCCAGGACCCCAGCCTGTTAATAAATTAGTCACATCTGTAGCCAAATGTACACCACAGACTAAAATTTATGTTGGCTGTGAGCAGCCACAGATTTCAGCTAAAATATGTATCAGTTTTGTGGCATAAATTATTGTGAATCTGGTGAAGATCTTTTAATTTAAAAAAAGTGACAAGGGCAATGGGAGAAGGTCAAAAGCTAGTAATTTTAACGCAAAACACTAGCTTGCAAAAAAACTTTACATTTTTTGACACAAGAAAAATTGCATATGCCTTTACTAAATTTCCCCCAAAAAGTGTGCAGTTGCATAAAGCGGATTTGTTACAGAAATCTTTTTGACAGTGCCAAACTTTTCAGTACTTTTTCAGTACTTTTCAGTAAGTTGAGTTACACACAGCATTTTGGCCAATGTTTTGATCAGTGTTTTTAGCCTCAAAAGACTTATTAAAATACTGTGTGTGATCCCTGCCTTATGGTAAAAAAAAATATGTGGCAGATTTGGATGCCAGTAAATGCATTTCTTTAAGCCCTATTCAAATGAATAGGACAATCACAGAAATTTCTGTAACAAATCTGCTATGCAGGAATTTACCCTTAAGCATTTTCTGAATTTTTTTATATAAACATCTGACACAATTTAAAAAGCAAAATACGCAAGTTGTTGCCAAGAAAAGTGAAATAATCTGACAATATTATAGTAGGTTAACCACACAAGGAATTTTTTTTATTATTTGGCATCTTCAGTAGCTTTTAACAATTTGTGTAGAAAATTGTTGGAGAAGGGGGAGAAGAGTAATTAATCATAGACAGCAAACATAAAGATCCGGTCTTAGCTAGAATTGTGCTTATCGATTAGTCATAGCAAATTGCTTTGTTTACCTAGAGAGGAGACTATTTAAGAAGAGGATAGTTTCCCCAGGGACTATCTGCACATTAATGAGGCTTAAAGACAGTGAGAGTACTTGGCAAGTTTTAACCAAAAGTTTCAGATTTCAGACGTGCAAAATGTTCATATTAGAAGTTTACATGCACATGGACATATTGGGGCTCGAAGATATGTCTGAAAAATTATGTAAATAGATATAGCTTTTGTTCATAAAGTTCATGTAATACTCATGAGGTGGCCAATGGAATTAAATGGGTACTCCGGTCCTAAGGCATCTTATCCCCTATCCAATGCAAGTCTATGGGAGGGGGCTGCATGCGAGATAGCGGGGGGCCCCAGTGGTGGGACCCCTGCGATCAGACATCTTATCCCCCATCCTTTGGATAGGGGATAAGATGTCTTAGGGCCAGAGTACCCCTTTAAACGTCATATGTATGAAAATAATGACAATATATGTAAGTGATTACAGTATTAGAGGGAAAGGATACATTTATTGGGGAAAAGTGAAAGGAAACTCTAGTAACTCCCTGTTGGGCCACTTCTAGCCTGGAACAAGATGAGATACATACCGGTGGTCATCGAGGCACATAGATTCTGTATGGCATCCCACGGCATATTTGCCCAAAGACATTACAGGTGGGTCTGTAGATTCTGCAGACTGGTCGGTTGACAAAGCAGACTATCCATAAAAGCTTTATTGGTGGTAAATAGAGATGATTTCTCTGGTTTGGCGAACAGTCAAGTGTTTATCGGTTCGGGTTGAGTGACCCAGTAAACAGAGCGAAAAACCAGAAAGCATGGTTTTTGGTTGGCGGAGCAAGCAGGGCAGGCGGGGGTGGTGAGAAGACTTAGGGAAAGCAGCAGATCACATGATAACCCAGGATTATCATGTGATTTGCTGCTTACTGTGTCAATCAAGCACAAAGGCCAATAGAACACAGCCAGGGACACAGATAAAGGGGCACACAGCATTCAGAGTGCTCAGAACTTTTGCAGAGAGCAGACAGATAGGGAGAGAGCAAAACATAGGGACAGTTAGTGGTTAGAAAGAGAGAGAAAGCTAGATAGATAGATACAGACTAGAAAGAGAGACTGTGTGTGTTTGTGTGTGTGTGTACAGGAGTCAATCCCCATGCAAGAAACATATAGGGGCCCCTATACAGCAGATAAGGACATCCTTCTCACAGCCTCTGAAGGACTAATCTTTTGTTACCACAAATCTAAAGCCTTTTTCAAGGCTCATACTTGCAAATACTTGAATTGAATAGTGTTCCCCAACCAGCTACAGTAGCCAGTGCTGTGATCTGTATCTTGCCTGTAGTTCTGGTGCATTTCATATATTTCATAAAACACTTTCAGTACGCATTGTGCAGTAATCTCTGCCAGTCAAAAAGCGTGTTGAAGTTCTACGTATCTAGCCTGTAGTGGTAATACAGGTATGGTACATTTCATATAGTTTCGCATACACCGTCAGTACGCATTGTGCAGTAATCTCTACTAGTCAAAAAGCGTGTAAAAGTTATACGTATCTAGCCTGTAGTGTGAATACAGTTGTCCATTTCATAAAGTTACACAAACACCTTCAGTACTCATTGTGCTGTCATCTCTGCAACGCAAAAATCGAAGCTGACATGTACAGAGCAGGAGGGTAGTGTCAGTGAAGAATAGCATAGCCAAAGTAGGGGAAGAAAACCTGTTAAATGTAACAGGTCTAGGGCTGCTGGTCTGATTAGCTAGGGTGACGGCAACGCTGCTGCATGTTTGGGTTCTAATAAAAGACCAGTGCGAGGAGGGGCACAGTCAGGTGTGAAACTTCTTCTCCACCTTACCTGATGCAGAGAACCGGGCAATATGTCCTCTCTGCAAACAGAAAGTAAGCCGTGGCCAGGGTCTGAGTGTAGGGACTACGTCTCTAAGCAGGCATGTGGAGCGTCACCACAAGGCCTCTTTGGACAGTCGAGATCCCTCTCAACTGTCTAACAGCCAGGCCTCTTCAACAGGCAGAGGCCATCTGTGTCATGCCCTCCTCCTCCCTGATCCTGTCAGTTATCCATTGGGAATCTATGTAGAGTATTCTCCCAGTCACTCTGTTGTAGTTCACCTCAATTCCTACCTGCGAGAAAAGCCACCCAATGGAGGAGCTGCTGCTCTGTCTGCAACAAAAGTTTTCACACTGGTTCACAGATTGTGAGCTGACATTGGGCACACGTCATCACCGATAATGGCATTGTCAAAACGCTGCGTGTAGGTGGCACGACACATACTCCCTGTTTGGCATACGTGCTAAATATTGTGGTCAAACATTTCTTGACAACTTGTCCAGGTGTGACGCTAGTGGTGTCTACATTCAGGAAAATTTGTGTTTGGTTTAGCCGTTCCTATACTTCTAAACATGACTTGCTTCATCAACAGTGCCAAAATGGTCTCCCAACACAGCCTTATTTGTGATGTTCCAACATTGTGGAACTCACCTTACACATGTTGGACCGCCTCCACAAGCAGCATAAAGATTCTCTCTCATGCAACAGCAGGACAATTTCTGGATCCAGTGTGATTTATAGCTCAGGGATTGGCAGCTTCTGCATCCTGTATACTCCCCTGACATAAGTCATGAAAGGGATTAAATCACCAACTTAACAACCAAATTGAAGCCTACCTGAGGAGTGCCATTTGTTTGACAGGCACAATGAGCCAAGACCCCATGGACTTCTGGCTCACCAGATTACCCCATTGGCCAGAACTTGCCCAGTTTGCCATGAGTGTTCTGTCTTGTCCACCCTCTAGTGTAGCTTCGGAGAGAGTGTACAGAGCAGCAGGCGGCGTGGTCACCCCAAACGAACAAAATTGTCAGCCAGCAGCGCGGAAAAACTTTTACTAAAATGAATCAGGCATGGATCAGTGAGGAATTTAAACCTCCTGTACCAGACGCCACTGATTAGGCAGTACTAACACCCCCCCCCTGCTGAATGCTAGTTACATCAGCTCGCCATCTCATGCTGTACAATAGTAACATCAGTTAGCAAAACAGCCCACCACCTTCCTGCCACTAAAAGTCTGCAATCTCATGCTGTACGCTAGTGACATCTTTCCTCCATCTCATGCTGTACACTTGTAACATCTGTCCGCCATCTCATGCTGTACAATAGTAACATCAGTCATCCACCAGCCCACCACCTTCCTGCCACTACCAGTCTGCCATCTCATACTGTACGCTAGTGACATGTGTCTGCCATCTCATGCTGTACGCTAGTGACACCTGTACACCATCTCATGCAGTATGCTATAAACATCTGTCTTCAATCTCATGCTGTACACTATTAACATCAGTCAGCCACCACCTGCTGTGGTACTACTAGTAACACCAATCCACCATCATCCTACTTCCAGCCAGGCCTAAATATACACACACCATCTTCCCCAGAAAAATGATAATTTTTGGGGGCTTTTCATGTAAGAGCAATTTCTTCTTCAGTCTTCATTTTTGAATGCCAAGTATTACTTCCAAAAAAGGGATCATTTTTGGAACACTTGGAAAAATCCCTGCCGTCTTTTTCACTTGCTAGATTAAGAACCTATTACTACTCCCAAAAAAAGGAATCATTTTTAGAACTCTTGGAAAAATCCATGCCGGTTTCTTTACTTCCTAGACTAAGAACCTGTTGCTACTCCCAAAAAAGGATAATTTTTGGCATGCTGGGATAAAGCCCCGGCACCTTCCCATGCCTCCATAGCGTATCTGCCGACAATCAGGGATACTTTATTTAGCATTATTTTGTTGTGAATAAGCCTAAAAAAATTGTGAGCTGAAATAGTTACCATAGATTACAGCATGTTGTCATAACTGAGCCTTAAAAACACTTTAAAAATACTTGAATACACTCCCAACAATGTAAGACAGGGGTTTAGAGCTGTTAGGCAGTGTTTAATTAAAAACGCCTGCGCCGAATGGGTGGAGCAGAGTGCTGGCTATGAAAGAGGGGACAGACTAGAATTGTAAAACAAAAATAGGGAAAAAGAAACACAGCCACACATCCACAATTTGTATTTTGATCCATTTGCTTCTCAGCATAAATAAAAAAACTAACAGGTTGTTAGTATACATTTTGATCAAAAAATACAAGCCCACTCGCCATGTCAAGGCCACCTATTATGAGTGGGTCCCTAACCTGACATCGGCGTAGCGCCGGGTGGCAGCCACCACCACCGCAACACCATGCCCACAGGGGGAGCCACCCAGTGGCCAGGAAGCCCCACTGCTGCCCGACCAAGCCCATGGCTCTGGGCCACACCACTCCACAGACAAAGCATCACAGCAACAATGACCGCTGCAGTGCAACCACACCAATGTGAATACCTTCCAAGTACTCCCTGCCAAAGGGCTTGGAGAATGCTAGGAGGAAACCCTTATGCAGTCTCCTGCTAATTAAAAATGCTTGGGATGAATGGGTGGAGCAGAGTGCTGGCTATGAAAGAGGGGACAGACTACAATTGTAAAACAAAACTAGAGAAAAAGAAACACAGCCGCACAGCCACAAGCACAGCCACAATTTGTATTTTGATCTACTTGCTTCTCAGCATAAATTAAAAAACAAATAGGTTGTTAGTATACATTTTGATCAAAAAGTGCAATCCCATTCGCCACATCAAGGCAATCTATTAAATATGGCTCCCTAATCCGAAATTGGCGTAGTACCGGGTGACGGCCACCACAACTGCAACACGTTGCCCACAAGGGGAGCGACTGCCTGGCCACACCACCTCACAGACGAAGCATCACAGCAACAATGACCGCCGCAGTGAAACCACACCAATGGGAACACCTATGAAATACTCCCTGCCAAAGTGCTGGGAGAATGCTAGGAGGAAACCCTTATCCTGCTAATTAAAGGGGTTCTCCGCTGCCCTGCCTTCTGGAGCTCCGCTTGCAGCATCCTGAAGTTTATTACTCTGAATGCTGTGTGCGGGCTTCTGTGTTCGAGGCCGCCCCCTCGTGACGTCATGCCCACCCCCTCAATGAAAGTCTATGGGAAGGGGGCGTGACAGCCACTTCAGCCTTTTATTTCAGAGAGAGAGAGAAAGAGAGAGGGACAGACAACAATGTGTGTTGCACAGAAAAGCATTTTTACAGCAGCGATTTACCTCAGTCACATGAGCATTCTGTTGCAGAGAGAGAGACAGAGAGAGAGAGACAGAGAGCAGTGTGTGTTGCACAGAAAAACATTTTTACAGCAGTGATTCACCTCCCAGTCACATCAGTGTTCTATTGCAGAGAGGGACAGAGAGAAGTGTGTTGCACAGAAAAGCTTTTTAACAGCAGCGATTCACCTCAAGCCCAAATCCAGCCTAGAAACACTGATAGGGAAGGGAGTGAGATTGAGAGAAAAAAGTGCAATTTTGGGTGTAGAACACAGCTTCTGTGTGCTGCAGCACTGGTGTGTACAACAAATGATAAGCTAATAGTGGCCAGCCAGTTATGGTGAGCAGAGAGCTAAAAGCATACTGTCCTCGATTAAGTGTAACCTTTGCGCACACCTAAGTGGTGTACCATTTTGTTCTGTTTTGTCCTGTTAAAGTCTTAAGGGCCTAGATACTGTGAAAGGCCAGCCAAAAGTACACAACTGCTGGTGTTGTAAACAAATACTGTTTTAAGCACAGTGGAGCGCATTGATCTCCCCTCATAAGTGCATACCACATACGTACATCTAAGTGGTGTACTGTTTTGTTCCTTTTAAAGTCTTAAGGGTCTAGATACTGTGATAGTCCAGCTAAGTATGTCAGACAGATAAGGCAGAGGTCGCAGCAGACTAGGGGCGAGTGGCAGCAGGAGTCGCAGCGAGAGGCCTGAGATCCTGGTATCAGCTAGCGGTCATGTCTCAACCAGCAACCCATCAGCCATAATCGATTGTTTATCTCAGTCATCCACTTCATCACAAGTGACATCTGACACCCCCAGTCAACAGTCAGTGGGTTCCTCAGACACAACCCTCAGTTAGCATGGCCCAGGAGCAGTCCCTGTCCTCCCATTGCCTCTGTCCTATGCTGTTCACTCCCCCACAGAAGTATCTTATGCTGTGAATTCAGCTCCACTATTTAGTGATGACGATCTACTAGAGGACAGTCAGCAACTACTGCCGCTGCTTCCTCCACTAGGCGGGCAAGTAGTAATGAGGAGAGTGGCATGGGAGGTGGTGTTGCGAGGGTTCAGGCTCCTGAAGCAGACACTGTTAAGGAACGTGAGGAGGACATCAGTGAAGTGCAGACACAACTCGATGATGATGAAGCCGATCGCACTTGGGAGCTGGGGGCAGAAGGGGTTTTATCATCATCAGGAGAAGAGAGTTGCAGGTTGCCCGTGAGGCAGCAGCTGAGCCAGCAAGGTGGTAGCATGGTTGGCAATCAGCATGGTGGCAGAAGTGGAAAGTCTGGAGCCAAACGTGCTTGGGGTAGACAACCTGCTTCGTGGCAGCCTACCTTCCTGGGAGGTAGTGGAACAGGGGTTCCTGGAGTCGGTGGCAGTAGCAGTCAATCAGTGCGGACTGTTGTGGGAAAATCAGCTTCTCGGCGGTGTGGCAATTTTTCATCAAGCATCCATAGAATGTTAACCTGGCCACATGCATGATGTGTTGGCAGAATATGAAGCGTGGCCAGGGTCCCAATGTTGGCACCACGTCCCTGTGTCAACATATGCAGCATCAACATAAAGCGGCCTTGTAGTACCATGGCTCCAATGTGGTGGTCCAGACTGCTTCATCACCTAGTGGCACGCCGCTCCCTGTTTCAACCAGCCAAGGCTCCACCACCTTGGCCAAAGGAAGCTGTGTGTCATACCCATCTTCTATCGCTCCAGATGCTCCTGCTCCTCCTACTTCGAGTCAGTCATTCTGCCGGCAATCCATCAGCAAAGCCATGTACAAGAGACAACAGTAACCCACTCTTCCAACGGCACAGAAGCTGAATGTGCTCCTGTCCAAGTTGCTGGTGCTGCAGTCCCTCCCTTTTCAAGTGGTGGACACTGCTCCTTTCAGAAAACTGATGTCTTGTGCCGAGCCGAGGTGGAGAGTCCCAAGCCGTCATATCTTTGTGAAGAAGGCAGTACAAGCCCTGCAAAATTTTGTGGAACAGAAGGTGGGCCAGTCCTTGAGCCTGTCAGTGTGTACCAAAAATGCGCGGCATCACTGACGCGTGGAGCTGTAACTATGGTCAGGAACAATACATGTCCTTTACGGCCCACTGGGTGAATGTGGTTCCGGCACAGTCACAACAGCAACTTGGACAGGTCATGCCGCTTCCGCCTCCACGCTCTCAGGCCATTGGTCCTGTGACAGTGTGCGACTCTGCCTCCTCATCCTCCACCATGTCCTCAGCCTCCACTGCAGGGACAAATCTCAGTGCCCCTCCAGCATACCATGTGTGCAGAGCACAGTTGTGTCATGTTGTTCTTCACATGGTTTTCCTTGGCAAACAGAGTCACACAGGGGAGGAACTGCTAAAAGTCATTCATCAAGAACTCGAATCATGGCTTACTCCACGAAAACTGGAAATGGGAACCAGAGTGACCGACAACGGGAATAACATCTTGTCTGCGCTGCGACAAGGAAGCCTGAGACATCCGCCCGGCATGGCGCACGTGTTGAATCTGGTTGTCAAGCGACTCCTGAAGTGTTCCCCCCATCTGCAAGACATCCTAACAATGGGGAGGAAACTTTGCATGCACTTCAGCCACTCGTAAACAGCAAACCACACCCTCCTTGAGTTGCAGCGTCAGAACGGTATCCCCCAACATAAGTTGGACCGACTATACAAACAGAGAAAAGCCATCACCGATTTTTTATGATCAAAACGGATAGGGGAACTCCCCTATGTAGCTTCAATGTCAACCAGTGACAGCTCATAGGTGACACCTCAGGCCCTTTGAGAAAGCCGCATTATTAGTCAGTCGCCAGGATTACGGGATGAACAATGTCATTCCACTGTTTCATCTACTACAACATGTGTTGGAAACAATGGCTGGTCAGGGCACTGGAGACGTGGCACCTACATCTCACGGCCACATGAGCCCTGAGGAGGCTGAACTGGAGGAGTAGGAGGGGGGGCACAGTGGGGCACAGTTTAGGTTTCACGGGATGGGCAGTTTTTCTAGACATTTGACAGGAGAGGAGGAGCAGGAGAAGCTAGAGGAGCTAGAGGGTTATGAGGAAGGTGAGACAGAGGACCCATACAAACCATTGCAGTATGCAGTGGAGATTCAGGCAGCGAGTTCCTCTGAGCCACTTGCACAAATGGCACGATGCATGCCCACTTGCTTGCGTAGTGACCTCGGAATTGTCACCATTCGGCAGTGGGAAGACTTCTGGCTCTCCACCTTATTGGACCCTCGCAACCGGCACAAAATGGGGCCTTTTTTTACATCCACTGAGAGGGAGGACAAACTGAGCTACTACAGAGACATCCTACGTAGTCAGATGGCCGATGCCTATCTGCGCCATCATCCATCCGCTTGCAGGTCTGACTCGGGGGGGCGCTCTGTGCTCACCTTCCATTGCCATGGCTGCTGTAGAGAGGTGGGGTGGCAGGAGCAGTACAAGCTCCATCAGCAGCAGCCTGAGTCTATAATCACTGTTGAGTAGCTTTCTTCAACCGCATAGTGAAGCAACTCATCAGCAGCAGGTAGACCTGGAGCAGGACCTGAACCAGCACTTTGTGGTATACCTTTCCATGACCATGCCAACACATTTCTGCGCAGCCAAACTTGATTTGTGGCCACAACTAGCAGATATTACCTGGAAAAGCTTTCCTGCCCACCCAGTAGTGTGCCATCAGAGCAGATTTTTAGTGCGGCGGGGGCCAAAGTAACCCCAAGGAGAACTTGTCTGT
The DNA here is from genome assembly GCF_029499605.1 of Hyla sarda. Lineage (NCBI taxonomy): Eukaryota > Metazoa > Chordata > Amphibia > Anura > Hylidae > Hyla > Hyla sarda. The sequence continues at coordinate 205,214,972 of NC_079193.1, read as the reverse complement.
CCACGAAAAATGTGGAGAGACTCACCTTTGTGAAGATGAATGAGGCATGGATAAGCCAGGATTTCCACCCACCAATGCCTGATGCATCAGAGTAGATTGACCATGGTGCCACACGAACACTTCACAAATATGGAAAGTGCTAAACATATTTAAGGTGCTGCTCCCCAGTTACAGACATTCTTCTGCATCAGACCACAAGTAAGAATTGAGAATATGCATTACGTAAAACTTAACTTTTAATAATATTCTTAGGATACAATATATGTACCCAAATTTTTTTGAAATTAAACAAAAGGAAAGGTGTGCAAAAAACACCATGTGCCACCTACACCATCAAGTACTGATGAGATGCAAAGACCTCTAAAAGGTGGAAGGGAACAACGTATGGTCCATTGTAACAGGTGGGGGTAAAAACTTCCACTGTAAAGCCCAATTCTCGCATTATTAATTGCCTTCTTGGCAAGTGTTACTCGCCCTAAAAAGGGAACCTCTCCCTATTTCCCCCTACAAACATTGCCATTTCCCAGGGTTTTTAAGTGGAAATAGAGAGAGTTTCCTTTGTGGGGCCGCCCTTTTTATGGTGAGTAACACTTGCCAAGAAGGGAATTAATAGGGCGAGAGTAGGGCCTTGCAGGGAAAGTTTTAATTCCCAACTGTTACAATGGACCACACGTTGTTCCCTTCCACCTTTTTGAGGAAAGTGTTACTCTTCTTAAAAAGGGCAGCCCCACACAGGTACCAATCCCCATTTCCACCTAAAAACTCTGGGAAATGGCAGTGTTTGTAGGTGGAAATAGGGAGAGGTTCCTGTGTGGGGCCGCCCTTTTTAGGGCGAGTAACACTTGCCAAGAAGGGAATTAATAATGCGAGAGTAGGGCTTTTCAGGGGAAGTTTTTACCCCTACCTGTTACAATGGACCATACGTTGTTCCCTTCCGCTTTTTAGAGGTCTTTGCATCACATCAATACTTGGTAGTGTAGGTGGCATATGGTGTTTTTTGCCCACCTATCCTTTTGTTTGATTTAAAAAAAATATACTAGTGTCCATATATTTTATCCTAAGCATATTATTAAAAGTTAAGTTTTACGTAATGCATATCCTCAATACTTACTTGTGCACATTAAAACTTTTACAAAAGAGACCGTCTTCTTCTGTCTACCTGCCTCAGCTACTATTCTATTCCTGCCACCCCCCTCATGCCACACATCTGAAGCAAAGTTTTCCTTTTTTCACCCACCTTCGTCACTGGGTGCTGGTATTGCAACCCACCGCACCACTCTGTCCATCAGGTCACTTTAAGGAATCCTGATGATGCTGCTGCCACCTTCAGGCTGTCTCATTCTGCCACCATATGTTCTCCTAGTGTTAATGCCACCTCTAGGCTGTGTCATTCAGCCACTATATGTTATCCTCATGCTGCCGCCAAATCTAGGCTGTGTCATTAAGCCACTATATGGTCTTCTAATCCTGCCGCCACCTCCAGGCTGTGTCATTCAGGAACTATATGTTCTCCTCATGCTGCCGCCAACTTCAGGCTGTGTCATTGAGCCACTATATGGTCTTCTCATGCTGCTGCCATCTCCAGGCTGTGTCATTCAGCCACTATATGGTATCCTCATGCTTCTGCCACCTCCAGGCTGTGTCATTCAGCCACTGTAGTTTTTCCTCATGCTGCCACAAAATCCAGGCTGTGTCATTCAGCCACTATATGCTGCTGCCAACTCCCAGATGTGTCATTAAGCCACTATATGGTCTCCTCATGCTGCCACCAGCTCAAGGCTGTGTCATTCGGCCACTATATGGTCTCCTCATGCTGCCCCCACTTCCATGCTGGCTCATTCAGCCACTATATGGTCTCCTCATGCTGCTGCCAACTCCATGCTGTGTCATTCAGCCACTGTATGGTCTGTTCATGCTGCTGCAACCTCCATGCTGGGTCATTCATTCACTATATGTCTCCTCATGCTGCCGCCAACTCCAGGCTGTGTCATTTAGCCACTATATGGTCTCCTCATGCTGCCACCACCTCCACGCTGGGTCATTCAGGCACTAAATGGTCTTCTCATGCTGCCGTCACCTTCACGCTGGGTCATTCAGCCACTATATGGTCTCCTTATGCTTCCGCCACTGCCACGATGTGTCATTCAGGCACTATATGGTCTCCTCATGCTGCCGCCACCTCCACGCTGGGTCATTCAGCCAATATATTGCCTCCTCATGTTGCCGCCAACTCCAGGTTGTATCCTTCAGACACTTTATGGCCTCCTCATGCTGCCGCCAACTCCCGGCTGTGTCATTCAGCCACTATATGGTCTTTTCATGCTGTTGCCACCTCCACGCTGGGTCATTAAGCCACTATATGATCTCCTCATGCTACCGCCAACTCCGGGCTGTGTCATTCAGACACTGTATGGTCTTCTCATGCTGCCATCACCTCCCCACTGGGTCATTCAGCCACTATAGTGTATCCTCATGTGGCCGCCACCTCCACGCTGTGTCATTCAGCCACTGTATGGTCTCTTCATGCTGCCGCCAACTCCACGCTGTGTCATTCAGCCACTATATGGTCTCCTCATTCTGACGCCAATTTCAGGCTGTCATTCAGCCACTATATGGTCTCCTCATGCTGCCGCCACCTCCACGCTGTGTCATTCAGCCACTATATGATCTCCTCTAGTATTGGGCGCAAATATTCGCATTTCAAATTTTTATTGTGAATTTCGCAAATTCGCGAATATTGGGAATATATTCGCTATATATAAAAAATTGTGAATATTCGTTCTTTTTCTGCATATGCGCATATTCGCATGTGCGAATATTCGCATGTGTGAATATTCGCATATGTGAATATTTGCATATTCCTTCTTTTCACTTGTGGGCCAACTAGAATGATGCAAATACACTTGTCCGAGGTTATCAACAACATCCCTAGCAACCAATAGTAAAGTTGCCCACCCCCTCACTGTTTTCTTCCTCCAATACACGAATTCGCAAATATAGGACGAATATTCATCTATATATTCGCAAAATATCGTGAATTTGAATATGGGCAATGCCGCTCATCACTATTCTCTTCTTGCTGAGGCCAATTTCAGGCTGTGTCATTCAGCCACTATATGGCCTTCTCATGCTGCTACTACCTCCACTTTTGGTCATTCAGTCACTATATGGTCTCCTCCTGCTGCCACCAACTCCAGGCGGTGTCATTAAGCCACTATATGGTCTCCTCATGCTGCTGCCACCTCCATACTGTGTCATTCAGCCACTATATGTTCTCCTCATACTGTCGTCACCTCCACACTATGTCATTAAGGCACTATATGGTCTCCTCATGCTGCCGCTACCTCCACGCTTGGTCATTCAGCCTTTATATGGTCTCCTCATGCTGCTGCCAACTCCACGCTATGTCATTTAGTCACTATTTGGTCTCCTCATGCTGACGCCACTTCCATGCCGTGTTATTCAGCCACTATATGGTCTCCTCATGCTGCTGCCACCTCCACAATTTTTCATTCAGCCACTATATGTTCTCCTCATGCTGCCGCAATCTCCACGCTGTGTCATTTAGGCACTATATGGTCTCCTCATGCTGCCGCTACCTCCACGCTGGGTCATTCAGCCACTATATGGTCTCCTCATGCTGCTGCCAACTCCACGCTGTGTCATTCTGTCCCTATTTGGTCTCCTCATGCTGCTGCCACCTCCATGCTGTGACATTCAGGCACTATATGGTCTTCTCATGCTGTTGCCACCTCCCTGCTGTGTCATTCAGGCACTATATGGTCTCCTCATGCTGCCGCTACCTCCACATTGGGTCATTCAGCCACCATATGGTCTCCTCATGTTGCTGCCAACTCCACGCTGTGTCATTCAGTCACTATTTGGTCTCCTCATGCTGACGCCACCTCCATGCCGTGTCATTCATTCATTCACTATATGGTCTCCTCATGCTGCTGCCACCTCCACGCTGGGTCATTCAGCCACTACACGGTCTCCTCATGATGCTACCAACTCCACGCTGTGTCATTCAGTCACTATATGGTCTCCTCATGCGGCCACCACCTCCACGCTGTGTCATTCAGCCACTATATGGTCTCCTCATGCTGTGCCACCTCCACACTTTGTCATGCAGGCACTATATGGTCTCCTTATGCTGCCGCTACCTCCACGCTGGGTCATTCAGCATGAAGGCAATGATGGCTGGCTGTCAATGGTAGGACACACAATGGGCGCTGTGACACCTTTCTGGAAACAGTCCAGGCAGAGACGGGTGTGTAATAAAGGTGCCACCTCTGTCTGGATGGTAGACCTACACATTGATTCGGCTACAAATACTATGTGCAAACCCAGCCTTAAGCTATATGTGAATTTGTACCTGACAACAATCAGTTTAAGAGTCTACAGCATTGTCATATAGTACACAGTTTATATTAGAGGTGCACCGAAATGGAAATTTCAGAACCGAAACAAAACCAAAATAAAAAAAAATGTCTGGCCGAAACCGATACCGAAACCGAAAATGACTTCTCCCCATCTTCTGGTAAAATGCAGCCAGGGCAATAGAGTCAGCAGCAACAATAGAGTCAGACACAGGCTGACAATCAATGGCTGATGGACTACTATACCCAGCATGCCCTGAAAATCTGCAGCAGAGATAGTGCCAAGCGCAGTGCACATGCTGCAGCCCCATGTGAGGCCACTAACCCTACCCCTCCTTCACCATGCCGGTACCTGCTATGCTCCAACTTCCAGGGATACATGGCTGCATGGTGCCAGGGGTTTCTCGGCCCCAGGCGGTCGGTCCCAGGACGCACCAACTACAGCCCTGTAGGCCTTGGGGCTTTTACTAAGGAACCAGAGGCTAGTGGGCGGTATGCACCTGGCTGGTCACCAGGCAACCAGGGTGCGGAGGCAGCGGCCTATTCTGTCTATCGGTTGCGCCGGCCCTGTTTGAAAACAATAGCAACCCTGCTATTGGCAATTTCAAAATTCAATAGCCAATCGCAGGTTGGCTATTGGACCCGCCCATTATCTGCAGAGGAGTGGACCTGAAGGAGAACTTACTCCTTCAGCAGGTAGAGGGCGGGTCCAAAAGCCAACCTGCGATTGGCTATTGCATTTTGAAATAGCCAATAGCAGGTTTTTCCATTTGGTAAATGGTATACGGGAAGCGGAGCTTGAAGAGGCCCCGGAGCAGCCCCGGAGCCGATCGGCCAGCGGGAGATGGTGAGTTGGGATGGTCTTGGGGGGAGGTGGGTCATTATTGGAAATTTTTTGTTGTTTAGGCATTTCCCCAAAATAGCTATTTTCGGCCGATATGTTTCGGCCGCCGATATATCGGTGCATCCCTAGTTTATATCATATACAAGAAAAAGCAGGCTCAGCAACAATAATCATACCAGGGGTGCCACTGCATATCAATAAACTAACATTACAACACAAGAAAATACAATATGCCAAAAAGCGCACACCCACTGTTAATTTATAATAGAAAATATCCTTTATTATCATTTCAACATGATAATACAGCAGACAAGGATATTTAAAAACATCTAAAAGGCCCCAAAGCCATTACACAACATGGGGGACCCCCCTAAAAGAGGGAGAGACCACTCCCGGGGTACTTGATTGATAACAATCTATAAATTACTCTAGTCCTAAGCAGCCCTAATCATACTGCTGCAAAAATAACAATACAAGGGGGCGGAGCCTAGCCGCGGACTGAATGGACGTGTGAGCCTGCAGCTCCCTGTCCTGGCACGCTACTAACACCTATTACTGCCTTGTTACAAGCTGAAAAATGGGTTAAATAGGTAGGGGATCCTACCAGGACCGCTTTGAATCTCCTGGACCAGGAAGAAATCAAGCCCACATGGCCAAGTTTTTAAAGAAGAAAGATGCTGCCTCACCAGCGAGACCTTCCAAGATGGCGCCGGCGTCCTCCCTGCAGAGTATGTATGACGACGCTGAGGATTCTGGCAGGGAGGAAGAGGGGCAGGAGGCGGCGGTTATTATGCAGCAGTTCCTGAAATTGTTTATGAAGAAGGCAATCTCAGATGCGCTGAAGCCGGTCATTGCTGACTTATCAAAGATAAAGACAGATGTCCACGCCATAGGCTACCGTACCGAGGCTCTGGAAGCTACATGCATAGGGCTCAAAACTCACTCGGAGGCGCTGGTGGCTAGGCAGAGCAAGGTGGTGTTGCACGTCAACTCGGCTCTGGCCCTCATAGAGGACACAGAGAACAGGAGCCGCAGGAAGAACCTGAGACTCAAAGGCATCCCAGAGACTTGGAGGCCTGAAACACTGTCAGACGCTGCACTGGAACTTTTCACTGCTTGACTGGGCCCTGAGAGGGCAGCGGGGATCACCATAGAGCGGATCCACAGAGCATTACACCCCAAACCTCGTCCCTTGGAGCCCCCGAGAGACGTTATATGTGGCCTACTCTCATATGTGGACACCGCGGCTGTTCTCAAAGCTGCAAGGGACCACAGGCCGCTTGTTCTGAGTGATAATGAGATTGTGATCTATCAAGATATCTCCCCGACCATGCTGGCCAAGAGAAGGATACTTAGACCCTTGCTGGAGCTGCTGAGGAGCAGAAATATTACCTACGCCTGGCTTTACCCCTTTGGGCTTTCTGTCAATGGGAAAAGAATCGTTGTTAGAACCCCAGAGGACTTATCTGCTATCTGGTCGTCTCTGGATGTGCCACCGATGGACATTCCTACTTGGCTCCTGGTCTCTGATTTACCCCAGTTACCCGTGCTGCCTAGGCAAGTGGGTTGGAGACAATCCGCGAAGCAGAAGTCCAACAAGAATAAGAAGACCCAGACGAAAGAACTCCCCCCTCTGCGCTGAGAGATCCCCTGCCTCAGCCTGAAAGCCAGCTGCTGCTGCGCCTGGGATGTGTGGAGCTGATTTCGGCAGTCTGAACGAGAAGCTGCTTCTTGCCTCCGGTGGGAGAGTGACTGACATCTCTGTGCGAGACTGTATCCTGCTGCGAGCTCTTGTCCTCACAGGGAGTACCTATTACCTAACTCTGGACTGAATTCCCTCTTCTTTCTCTTCTTCTTGCCATCTCTACCCTCCTTTCCTTGTCCCTCTCTTATGTTTCCTTCTGTAATTTACGCTTATGCCCCATGTCTTCCTGCTACCCCCGCCTACCACCTGCCTTGTTCTGCCTATCTCCAGCGTTCACTATATAATGTGTGTGATGGAAGGAACGCGCCCCAGCTACCGTCCCCTGCCTATGAATCTAATGTGCTATACCGTATGTAGGATTAGCATCTCCCTACACAATGCATTTATGTGTACCTGTTGGAATGTTTGGGGGTTAAAACTTCTCCTATATGAACACATGTTCTTCCTTCCCTGTATCCCTATTGCACTTACTCTCTCCCTGATCTCCTGAACTCTCACTTCACTTGTCTCCGCTGTCTCTCGTTTACTCATCCTGTCTCCCCTAACGCTATGTTCACTAGACAGCGCTGACAGCATGAGATGTCTAGGTTCCATCAGCTGCTTATTCTGTACATAACGCTCTTGATTAACACTGCACTAACGTACTGCCTGGGTACTATGTCTCTGTCCTATGTCTTACTGATTTGTCCTAGCTCTGGATGCCAGGTAGTCGCATACAGCCAGCCTCGCTCTGGGAGGCTGTTTTCCCTATCTCCACAACTACTCTCTTTTTCCCTCCCTTTTCTCTAACAACTCTTCTCCTCATTAACCCTCCTTACCTACAGCTCTGTTTCCTCTTCTATCCGCTACTCTGCCAAGACAGTCTGGTCTCAACCACCTCACATTCTCGACCCCCTGTGTCCCCTCTTAATGGGTCTCTCATGTAGCTCAGGGACTGTGGGGATGTTTCACGTCATGGTTTATGTTCTGTTGTATATATCATGTTATCTTGGATTGGTTCTCCAAAAACCCTTATGTATCTTCCTGGACTGATAGTCCACTGTTTGTAATATGCTCTTGACCCAACCCAGCGTGGTGTTAGGCCCGTGCACACAGGCTGGGACACCCGTTAGTTGTGTTCTGACTGACGTCTCCCCCCCGCTCTACTCTGTCCTGAGTGATTACCTAATTTCTTATTTGCATTAACCTCCCTAGCGGTACGATTCCGTCTGGAAATTTGTACCAAAAGCGGTACAATTTTTTGCATTGAAATTCCACATCTCCCCCCGTCACATTCCCCCTCCCTTCTCACATTTCCCCCCCCCATATCACATTCCCCCCCTGTCACATTCCCCCCCCTTGTTGCATTCTCCCCCCCCCCTGTCACATTCATCCCCCCTGTCACATTCTCCCCCCTTGTTACACTCTCCCCCCCGTCACATTCATCCCCCCTGTCACATTCCCCCCTTGTTACATTCTCCCCCCCCCCCCTTGTTACCTTCTCCCCCCTCCATGTTACATTCCACTCCCCCCCCTGTCACATCCCCCCTTTGTCACATTCCTCCCCCCTGTCACATCCCCCCCCCCTTGTCACATTCTCCCCTCTGTCACATTCCCCCCTATGTCACATTCCCCCCTATGTCACATTCCCCCCTATGTCACATTCCCCCCCCCCCCCTTGTCACATTACCCCCCCCCCCCTTGTTACATTCTCCCCTGTGTCACATTCCCCCCTTGTCACCTTGTCACCTTGTCCTGCAGCAAATACACTAGGTTTGCCGGGCAGATTTCAAACCTAGTGTATTTGCTGCAGAACAAGTCCTTTCCCCTTCAGCCAATCACAGGCTTTACACCACTGCGGCCTGTGATTGGCTGAAAAGGGAAAGGTCCTGTAAGATGAATAGAGCAGTGAACAGAGCGCACGGAGGGGAACGACATCTTCAGGGACCGGGACTTGGTGAGCAAAAGGTTTTTTTATTTTCTTCCTTCTTACTTTTACACTTAGTTCAGGGTTTTCTACCAGGGGGCCTCCAGCTGTTGTGAAACTACTGCTCCCAGCATGCCCGGACAGCCTTTGGCTGTCCGGGCATGCTGAGAGTTGTAGTTTTGCAACATCTGGAGGCCCCCTGGTTGAGAAACACTGACTTTTAGTATATGTCTTTACCTGCTCTGGCCGGCCCCCGCAACGGGAGCCGACCCGAGCAGATAATCACATATTTTCCCGGGGGCTGCATCACTACATCGCAAAAAGCAAAAATCGCGATTTGATTGCTTTTGCGATATACTGTGCAGCCCGCACAGCAACTCTGCAATTCTACCCCGAGCGTGACTCGGGGTTACCGCTTCTAGCAGCGAAAATTAACCCCGAGTCACACTCGGGAATACCGCTAGGCTGGTTAAAGAGTACCTGTCATCAACAAAAACTTTTAATATGTTGTTCATAATCATTAATGAAGAGATATTGTAATATATCTTCATTAAAAAATATTAATATTTATACCAGTTTTTTCATTTTATACTTTTGGCCACTAGGGGTCTCTCTTCTATGCCTGGTCTGCAGGCAGCTTCCTATGCTTTTCATAGTAAGTGTACAGCTTTTAGGACTAATGCTGAAAGGGTTCTGGTCCTTCCACCGGAAGTTCAGTTCTCTCAGCTCACTGTGAGCTACAAGCCTGTGAGCTGAGAGTACTGAACTTCCGGTGGAAGGACCAGAACCCTTTCAGCATTAGTCCTAAAAGCTGTACACTTACTATGAAAAGCATAGGAAGCTACCTGCAGACCAGGCATAGAAGAGAGACCCCTAGTGGCCAAAAGTATAAAATGAAAAAACTGGTATAAATATTAATATTTTTTAATCAAGATATATTACAATATCTCTTCATTAATGATTATGAACAACATATTAAAAGTTTTTGTTGATGACAGGTACTCTTTAAGGGCCACGTAGACACACCTCTAGTGTGCTATCTCCCTGTTTTATAGGTTTCACACCTATTTGCTAGTCGTCCTAGCAGGTTTTCCCGTCCCCTTTCCCTTCCCCGACACTCGGCCCACCTACCCTCCTCTCCTAGCCCCCCCCCCCGGTTAGCACTCTACATTTGACGCAAACAACATACACAGCACGTCCACTGTCACGGTTCTCTCCTACAATGTAAGAGGGTTTAACACCCCTAATGAACGGAATCATGTGCTGGAGGTGATACGTAAGTGGAAGGCAACATTGCTCCTATTACAAGAGACACACTTTAGGGAGGGGAGAGTTCCTAGTCTGCCAACTCGTCAATACGACAGATGGTTTCACTCTTGCAACCCTTCATCTGCCTCACGTGGTGTCTCTATAGCGATACACAAGTCCTTGACATTGAGGGTACTGGACACATTGAGTGATTCCGAGGGTAGGTACCTCTTCATGAAAGCACACTCACAGACCCACACCTTCTCAGTAGCTAACTTATATGCACCGAACCAGGGCCAACTCCAATGGTTATTGACCACTCTTGATCGTCTTGTACTGTATGCTTAGGGGCCGATTATACTGGGTGGAGACCTAAATATCACTCTGAACCCTTTACTTGATTCTACATCGGGCAAATTTCATCTTTCTCAGTGGGCCATCACCAAGTTAAACTCTAAATTGTCTGATATGTCTCTTCTAGATGTGTGGCATTACCTCCATCCTGCGGACAAGGACTACTCCCACTTCTCAGCTGTACATCGATCCTACCAAAGACTGGATTACTTACTTTTACATTCTTCTCTGCTCGCCAATGTCACCACCGCAGGTATAGATGCTATAACTGTTTCTGACCACGCACCTGTTCACCTATCCCTTTCTCTTTCCCCTCCCACGCCAATCAGGTGGACGCTTCATGAAAGTCTTCTAGACAATCAGAAGGTTAGGGAGGACATAGAGGAGCACCTCCAGACATATTTTAGCATCAATTCGGGATCTGGTCCCTCAGTGCCAATTGTATGGGAAGCCCACAAAACGTATATCAGAGGTATACTCATCTCATGGGGATCTAAATTGAAGAAGGAACGGCAGGGACACATAAACCGATTACTCGGGGACATCTCGAGGCTGGAAAGAATGCATCAGCGTACAAATGCCCTTGGGGTTCAATCCGAACTGTAGGCGCTAAGGGAAAAACTACTTACCTACCTAGAACAAAAATCGGCCAAATATTATCTCCACTCCAGACACAAAATTTATGCCCATGGTAATAAAGGAGGGAAGATTATGTCCACGCTGCTCAAGAAGGCGAGGGCTAAAACTCACATTCATGCTATTCGCGCTCCCAATGGGACGATCCACAAATGATCTCATAACATGGCCCTTTCTTTCTGGGAATACTCCCAATCCCTATATAATCTATGAGTGAGCGACACCCCCACACAGATTGAGGAGCGACAATCCAAGGCAAGGTCCTTCCTACGGGAGTTAAATCTCCCCACCCTTACTCCGGAGTTGGGTCAGGACCTAGTCAGGCCAGTGTCGGAGGAGGAAGTCACTAGAGTTTTGTCCTCCTTCCCACAAGGTAAAAGCCCAGGCCCGGATTGCCTACCCCTTGCCTACTATAAAAAATTTAGTGCCCTATTAACACCTAGACTCTACGAATGGTGCAACACAGCCTTTCGGGGTGACACTCTCCCCACTCAGACACTGGAGGCCCATATCACTCTATTAGCTAAGGAGGGTAAGGACCCAGCGGACTGCAGTAGTTATCATCCTATCTCACTGTTAAATGTGGATTTAAAGGTCTGGGCGAAACTGCTGTCTTTGCACCTAAAGAAGCACTTGCCACATCTGGTTGGGGATGAGCAGGCAGGATTTATCCCAGGCAGGGAAGGATGCATGAACACTTGGAAATTGCTGATGAGTATGCATGAAGCCTCCCACCATGGCACGCCCCTAGTCCTTCTCGGTGTAGATGCTGAGAAGGCTTTCGATAGAGTTAGCTGGCATTTCATGAGGGAAGCCTTGATGAAATTTCAGATTCCGATGCCCTACATTGACGCTGTATTCTCGCCCCCGTTCGCCATAGGGAATGGCACCCGCCAAGGGTACCCCTTGTCTCCCACCCTTTTCGTGTTGGTTATGGAGACGCTTTTACAGAAAGTTTGTCAAATGGAGGGTGTAAGGGGCACACAGGGAGCGGAACTGAAGTTCCTCGCATTCGCTGATGATCTTCTTTTTCTATTGAGAGATCCGGTGAATAGCTTGCCACATCTTATCACTCTGTTTGAACAGTTTGGCGAAATCTCTAATTTTAAGGTTAAAAACAAAAGGAAAAATAGCCAGCACAACAACCTAATACACAGGTGCCCGCTGCTGTGGCAAATACAACATTTTAAGGTTAATATTCTGAAATTCGAGCTCTTAAATGTCTCCCTGCCTCTGGTCCTAGAAAGCACCTAGCCAGCACTATCCCCTTCCCATGGGCGGCTTCTCATCTGCAATACCTGGGAATTTGCATTCCTAGGAGTGTGTCCAGGAGATACGATTGTAACTATAGGCCATTATTAAAGGAAATAGGTACAATGCTAGAGGAATATGACCTCCCGTTGATTTCATGGTTAGGAAGGAAAAATGTCATAAACTGCTACGTCTTACCAAAAATTAGATATGTTTTGAGAATGCTGCCGATTTCTCTACCTCAATCCTTCTTCAAACTCACAAGATCTATGTTCTCAAAATATGTCTGGAAACTACAAAAGCCGCGTTTAACACACAGCATCCTAATTAGAAGTCCTAGGAATGGGGGTATTGGTCTCCCTGATGTCCGGCTGATCTACAAGGCTACCCAGCTGCAGAAGTGGATGAACCTGGTAGCCCCACTGCGAGCGAGTGGTGCTGATTCTACCCATGATGTGAGGTCTCCTCCGCCTGATATCCTAGAGAGCTCATGGTTACCCCCTAAGGGTAGGTTTAGACATGGCTCCCCAAATCTTCTGTTCAATGGCATGCAATCTACTTGTTCTGAACTATCCCTTCTCTCTCTCCTATCTCACCACTCCTCGCTGCTAGCCTCGTACCTGCGGCTGTACAGAGGTTCTCGGAGACCTTTCAACCAATGTGGGATAACCTACGTGGTATATCTGTGAGTCGTTTGTACGAGGGTGGAGTGATGCCATCATCTGAGACGCTGTTGAGACTGATCCCGAATCAGAGGAACTCCTTCCTACATGTTAAAGGGGTACTCCGGTGAAAACCTTTTTTCTTTTAAATCAACTGGTTGCAGAAAGTTAAACATATTTGTAAATTACTTCTATTAAAAAATCTTAATCCTTCCTGTACTTATTAGCTGCTGAATACTACAGAGGAAATTATTTTCTTTTTGGAATGCTCTCTGATGAAATCACGAGCACAGTTCTCTCTGCTGACGTTGTTATAATAATAATAACACTTTATTTATTGTTGTCCTTAATGGGATTTGAACCCAAGTCCCCAGCACTGCAAGGCAGCAGTGCTAACCACTGAGCCACCATGTTGCCCTTAGCATGCATCTGCTATGCATGGTTGCTAAAAGGGACAGAAATGTCAGCAGAGAGCACTGTGCTTGTGATGTCATCAGTGTTCCAAAAAGAAAGGAATTTCCTCTGTAGCATTCAGCAGCTAATAAGTACTGGAATGATTAAGATTTTCTAATAGAAGTAATTTACAAATATGCTCAACTTTCTGCCACCAGTTGATTTAAAAGAAAAAAGGTTTTCACCGGTGTACCCCTTTAACCCCTTAAGGACGCAGGACGTAAATGTACGTCCTGGTGAGGTGGTACTTAACGCACCAGGACGTACATTTACGTCCTGTGCATAACCGCGGGCATCGGAGCGATGCCCGTGTCATGCGCGGCTGATCCCGGCTGCTGATCGCAGCCAGGGACCCGCCGGCAATGGCCGACGCCCGCGATCTCGCGGGCATCCGCCATTAACCCCTCAGGTGCCGGGATCAATACAGATCCCGGCATCTGCGGCAGTGCGCGATTTGAATGAATGATCGGATCGCCCGCAGCGCTGCTGCGGGGATCCGATCATTCATAACGCCGCACGGAGGTCCCCTCTCCTTCCTCCGTCCGGCTCCCGGCGTCTCCTGCTCTGGTCTGTGATCGAGCAGACCAGAGCAGAAGATCACCGAAAACACTGATCTGTTCTATGTCCTATACATAGAACAAATCAGTATTAGCAATCATGGTATTGCTATGAATAGTCCCCTATGGGGACTATTCAAGTGTAAAAAAAAATGTAAAAAAATGTAAAAGTAAAAAAAAAGTGAAAAATCCCCTCCCCCAATAAAAAAGTAAAACGTCAGTTTTTTCCTATTTTACCCCCAAAAAGCGTAAAAAAATTTTTTTATAGACATATTTGGTATCGCCGTGTGCGTAAATGTCCGAACTATTAAAATAAAATGTTAATGATCCCGTACGGTGAACGGCATGAACGAAAAAAAAAGTCCAAAATTCCTACTTTTTTAATACATTTTATTTAAAAAAAAATTATAAAAAAATGTATTAAAAGTTTTTTATATGCAAATGTGGTATCAAAAAAAAGTACAGATCATGGCGCAAAAAATGAGCCCCCATATCGCCGCTTATACGGAAAAATAAAAAAGTTAGAGGTCATCAAAATAAAGGGATTATAAACGTACTAATTTGGTTAAAAAGTTTGTGATTTTTTTTTAAACGCAACAATTAAATAAAAGTATTGACCCTCAGAATAAAGAACACACGTCATTTTTACCATAAATTGTACGGCGTGAAAACGAAACCTTCCAAAATTAGCAAAATTGCGTTTTTCGTTTTAATTTCCCCACAAAAATAGTGTTTTTTGGTTGCGCCATACATTTTATGATATAATGAGTGATGTCATTACAAAGGACAACTGGTCACGCAAAAAACAAGCCCTCATACTAGTCTGTGGATGAAAATATAAAAGAGTTATGATTTTTAGAAGGCGAGGAGGAAAAAATGAAAACGTAAAAATTTTATTGTCTGAGTCCTTAAGGCCAAAATGGGCTGAGTCCTTAAGGGGTTAACCACTTTATCTCATGTTGTGCACAATTTGGAAACTATATGGCCCGCTGAGAAAGCCAAACAAGTTTGAGGAAATGCTCCTCCTCCCCCAAGCCAGGCACAGACATCACCTTGTACTGCTCCTCATTATGTGGCCTCATGGGCTAAGGAACTGAATCTCACTCTGTCAGACACCGATGTCGCCACTATATTGAAGCAATCGCATGGCTTTTCAAGGTGTGTGAAACTCCTGGAGACGCAATACAAACTAACATCGAGATGGTACAGGACGCCTGAGTTTCTTTACACACATGGCCTGTCAGATACCAACCTATGCTGGAGATGTAAATCCCACACAGGAACACACGCCCATATCTGGTGGACTTGCCCAGCTATAGAACCATTCTGGAGGGAAGTGTTGAGAACCATAGATTCCATTGTACCCACTAAGACACGGATTTCACCCGCAGCGCCCCTTTTAGGACTGCCATGCCTAGGCTACTCAGCGGGAACTCATTCACTTGTTCCATACCTTCTAATGGCAGCAAAATCGATTATACCTCTCCACTGGCTACAAACTGACCCTCCCTCTATAGAGGAGTGGCTCTCTAAAGTACACCAAATATGTCATTTTGAGGGGATGCTACACAAACAAACGCGTACTCGCAACAAGTTCCTCAAACTGTGGCAACCGTGGATAATTTCCAAGTTTTGCGTGGACAAGGAGATCTAGACCACTCCATCTGGAGGTTCCTTGGAGTGGTGTTAATGTTAATGTTTATATGCTTAAGCGGGGATGGGTGGGTGGCCACATAGCATGTTAGATCAGCACTCCTGAAAAGCCCTAAGCACTCACGCTCTCCGTCGCATATCTTGGGTCAAGGTTGATCCTCGGTTGGAGCTCAATCTCCCGGTCAGAAAGTTACCCATACGCCTCCCCACCCTGGGCATGTTGCCATAGACAGCCAATTGAGTGCTATCCTCTCTCCCTCTCCTGGTAGTTATCACGACCCTTTGGACCCCCTCACCACCCTCTCCTCCCCTCTTTCCTCTCCTCCAGCCCCCCCCCCTTCCCACCGATGACCTCACCCACTCGCCACCCTCCTCCCCTCCCCCTCCAGGGGTGTTGTGCCATGTTTTACATTTCCTGCTTTATATATACATTCTAATTAAGTTAATATGCCTCAGGATTAGATACCTGGTGGTCCGTGGAGCCATTCACACCAGCATGCAAGGACGGCATCTAGCGTCAGCTTGTACTTCCGGGTGCTCCCTAGTTCACATCCGTCCTGTCACAATAGCCACACGCATGTGCCCCTCTCATCCCACTCGCTATATTCGCCAATCCCATACTGCTTTGTCAGTGCATGCACTATGCGCTGCGCTTTCAGTCCCCACATTGGTATTAGCACTTTGCGTTTGTTACCTCGTGTGCCTGCGCACTACGTACTCAATCATCTTATGTGCTGCACTCTCCACTCTCATATCATTCATGCATGGGTTACCTAGTGCGCATGCGTGTTGACAACTATAACCTTATATATCAATATACACTCTATATATACATATCTTGCAGTCCAAATACTCATAATAATACAATTAATTGAACTTATCAGAAAAAATAATGCCACTCATATGTATACAACACCTTCATATTTATTATATAGTGGACAATAGAGTCCTATGTATCATCTATATTCCTAATTCACATTTATTGCATACATAATTATTATACATATATAAGGATGAAATCTTAACCACCACACAGTACCTCTTAATTCTTATACATAATTATACATAATATTTTTACCTTGCTTAGGCACTTATAACAAAATACTACATACAATACATTATAGAATCCCAATACCACATATCCCAACTTGACTTTAACTTAATCACATTATATGAGCTATATTGCAACATACCTACATAAATTTCTACTTATTAACCACAAATGTCTTATACACTTGTTTGCATATCATCCTATATATAAACCTATTTCAACTCATATAATGACCTTCGTGACCTATTATTGACCTCTAAAATCCCATTATTCAAAATTATTGGGTGGTCCATATCACACTTCTGAGCAGGGCACATTCCTCATGATATTCGATAGCTCTGTACTTGACTAGCTATGTATAGCATAATACATGTCAGGATTGCTCCAATATTCTCAAAATAGTTCAACAAACATCGGAAGAAATCCAAAGTAACTCCATCACTTGGACGTCAGATGAAATAAAGTAATGGTGCATACATTAGGAAGGTCCATATTTCTTTAATACTGGAAATTCAGATAGGGTAGAGTAGTGGGCATCAGAACTCCAGAGTTCCTCCATAAACCGGGTGTCTGCCTGACACTTCCATTGTCACATATGGGCCATAGCTGTTAGAATCCGCCTCTATATATGGGACCCCAGTGGATCCAGTATAAAGTCTACTAGGGATAAAGACATACTAATTAGAACAAATAGACAGCATATCATTCCATGCATGGAAAATTGTGGTTCTAGACCAACCATAGTTTACACTGCAATCCTCTAAACCACTGTGAGTGCTACCCACTATGTGTACCCCTTATAGTAAGTGTATATGTATAGTAATCTACCCAATGTGTCTCACACCTACAAAATTGTGTGTAGCTATTGTAAACCTATGTGTATCCCCAATAAGGATGGTCCCTAATCAATGTGACTCTATGGCAGGTGAATAAATCACCATCCTACTATGCGAAAATTTGCACACCAGTCTCACACAGTAGTATTAGAGCCTTCTTTACACCACACAAGCTGGAGGCAAAGAGGGATGATCACTGTGATGTGTACTGTGAAAAAAATAAATAAATAAAAAATAAACGAATATTCGTAATTACAAATATATAGAGCTATAATCGTGAATTCGCGAATATGCGATATTCGCGAATTAAATTCGCATTGCAAATATTCGCGAGCAACACTAAACAGAATGTAAGTGGCTTATGTAACACTGCATCTCGCCTGGCCAGGGCTATTGTCGAGAGATGCTTTTTCACATTTTTCCGTAGCTGCTGGCCAGTCTGACCAACATATACTTTCCCACAGGAAGAAGATAGAGCATAGATTACATGTGTCGTTTTGCAGTTGATAAATCTCCTCAAAGCATATTCTCGCCCATCACCTGGATTCACAAATCTCTCTGTGGGTACCATATGCTGGCACACATTACAGTTTCCACATGGAAAGGATCCCTTGAATTTCACTCCTCTTCTGAGGCTTTTAGTTGGTGTTTGAAAATGGCTGGTGGAGAGTATGTCCTTTAAATTTGGCGCTCGTCTAGCCACCAATAAACGGGAATCTGAGATAACACCACTAATTTTATCATCGATGATCCAATTTTAGAGAATAAAAAAGATCAGTAGCGCTGGATGGGTCTGGTTTGATGTGTGATTGTACTGCTGCTTTACTATAAATGTGCTCCCCTATGGATGCACACTGTGTAGAAAGCAATATACTGAAAAATAATTGAATAGTAAGCGCTGTATTAAACACACAAGTTACAAACTGACCTGTAGATAGTACGGTTGCTGATAAAAATCGGTGGTTGCGGTGTAAGTGTAATGATCCCACAGCAATGCTGTTACAGCGCAATCGCTGTGTATTGCAGTGAAGGAGGTACCGCTCTGCAGATGCGTGGGCTCCCTGAAGTGGTGTTCCAGAGGTTGCAAGTGGTTCTTACTGAATTGTCTCCCAGATGTAGGGGGTTACTTCTTTTAATGTTGTTTCCCAGAGTGTTACTTCATGAAGGGTCTGGTCTCTAGGAAGGAGCGTGGATTGCAGTGGGAGCGCGCCCCTTTACAGATTGATGGTGCATTGTTTTATAATGTAAGGATAGAGGATGACCCTCATATCCTCTCTGAATATTATATATATGTTCTTTAATGCGAGAACCTATTTGCCTTTTGGTGTGCCCCACATAGATCTTCTCACAGGGGCATATTATGACATAAATTACCCATTGTGACTTACAGTGTATGTGGCTCTTTATTTTATATTCCATTTGTTTTTTACTGTCCATTATGCTTAATTTTGGTTGTTTATTGTCCATAGCATTGCAAGCTTTACACCTTTTGTACAGATAGAAGCCATTTTTTTAATGTAAAAAATTATTAGCACTGTTTCCATTATTTTTATGCATGTCTGTTTTATTCTTTATGGTGGGTGATATAAAGTTCCCTATGTTTGGGCCTTTTTGTACACAAAAGATGGTGCTCTCAGAATAATTTCTCCCAAACTTTTGTCCTCCAATAAGATATCCCAGTTTTTTTTTTTCTTTTTACAATTTCCTGGAATTTGAAGCTGTATTTGTTATATTGGGTTATTATAGGAATTTTTATATATCCATGATGTTCCAATTTTGTTTAAGAATAGTCCTTAGTCCCTTCTACTGATTATTGTACGTTGTTACAAATCTTGGGGAATCATCCTTCTTCGTTTTCTTATTTGATTGGTGCAATGTCTGATGCTCCGTGCCATGAGCTCTCTGATATGCTTTTGAGATCGTTCTCCTCCGGTATCTCCATTCACAAAACCTAAAAGTGAGATCCAATGCCTGCTTTTTAAAGTCAGCATCATCAGTACAATTGCTCTTCACCCTTAAAAATTTACCTACCGGGATCCCCCATCTGGTGTTTAGGATGAAAAGAGGTTTAGTGCAAGAGACTATTTCTAGCCGTCTTTTTTCTGTACAATTTTGTCATCAGTCGATCATTCTTTTTGAAGATATGAAGGTCCAAGAAATCGGCCATGTCTGGGGAGATGGAGAAAGTTAAAAAATATTTAGAATATTTTGGTTGAGGGAGAAGATAAACTCAAGACACTCCTCCCTCGAACTCTGCCATACAAAAAAAATCATCTATAAACCCATGTAAATCATTTCTGAAATACCGCGACGGCTACAAATGTTTGGCGAAAGGTGGGACACAATGCTCACCCATCGCGGTACCAGAAACCGGCAAATAAAACCAATTATCGAAAACAAAATAATTGTGCCTAAGAACAAAAGCTGAAAAATAAATCCAAGTTCCTCTCTCCATCTCCCCGTCTCTCCAAAAAGTGTGTGACTACCATAATGAGATGTCCATGGGCTATGTTTGAGTACAGAGACTCAAGATCACAGGTGACTAAGAGTGACCCTTCCGGAATAGGAATCTCCTATAGCCTCAATATATAGCTAATGTAATGCGATTAAGTTAAAGTCAAGTTGGAATATGTGGTATTGGGATTCTATAATTTATGGTATGTAGTTTTAAGTGCCAAAGTAATGTAAAATATTGTATGTATAACAGGTACTGCGTGGTGGTTAAGATTTCATCCTTATGGATGTATGGGAATTAGGAATATAGATGATATATACTAAATATAAAGGTGTTGTATACACATGAGTGGCATATTTTTTTCTGATAAGTTCAATTAATTGTATTATTATGAGTATTTGGGCTGCAAGATATGTATATATGGAGTATATATTGATATATAAGGTTATGGTTGTCAGCACGCATGCACACCAGGTAACCCATGCACGAATGATATGAGAGTTGAGAATGCAGCATAGGAGATGATTGAGTACGTAGTGCGCAGGCGCACAAGGTAACAAACGCACAGGTGCTGATACTAATGGGTCTGAATGCACTGACAAAACAGTATGGTATCGGCGAATGTAACGAGTTGGATGAGAGGTGCGCATGCGTGTGACTATTGTGACAGGACGGATGTGAACTAGAGAGCACACGGAAGTACAAGCTGACGCTAGATGGCGTCCTTGCATGCTGGTGTGAATGGCTTCACGGACCACCAGGTATCTCCTCCTGAGGCATATTAACTTAATTAGAATGTATATATAAAGCAGGAATTGTAAAACATCGTACAACACCCCTGAGGAAGTTGCCAACCGGCAACAGAACATGTAGGGTCTAGGGGGGCACCTGCAAGGTTATTCTCCATCTGCTGTCTATAGCCCTGTTTTTCCAGTATTGTATTGCTGCATACAGGCTGTATTTGCATTTGATCATTTACAGGTTGATTATCTTGGCCTTATTACTTGTCTCAGGAAAACTTTTTATGTGATTTGTAATGTTACTTTTGAGCCCATATGATTAGGGCTGCTTAGGACTAGTGTAATATATAGATTGTTATTAAGCAGGTGCCCCGGGAGTGGTCTCCCCCTCTTTTAGGGGGTCCCCCCTGTTATTTAATGGCCTTGGGGCCTTTTAGATGTTTTAAATGTCTTTGTCTGCAATATTATCATGTTGAAACTGTTATAAACTTCACTTAATCCCTCATGAGTCCCAGGGTGAACTAAACAATATATTCCAAAACCCTTTGGAGGGCTAACCCTCCTCGGGGACTAATACCCTTATCTAGGGTGTCACTAAAAACACTCTTTATTGGTATGCACTAAAATCAATATAATTGTGAATGGGTTTATAAACAGTGATTAAAACTATCAGAGACTCCCTCTTATATACTGAAGGTGTATGGTTATGACCAATGGACACCCTCCTGACCCTATAGGCTCATCTTTTCTGTTTTACATTTTACTTGTGAGAGCCTGGTGAATATTTTAGACAGAGACTTTCGATAGGAAATACAAGTAGAATGTAAAATAGAAAAGATGAGCCTACATTGGACCTAATAAGATCTCCTGGCACTTGGGGTGGATGAGGATGGGGGGCAAAAGACCCATTCAGGGACAGAACGGAGGGTATGTGAGACCCCCGATTAATACATAAGGTGTGAGAGACCTACTAATGCCCCCCTCATCTAAAACCATACGACCAGCAGATGCTGGAAAAAGGGTCAGGAGGGTGTCCATTGGCCATAACCATACGCCTACTAGACAGAATATAAGAGGGAGTCTCTGATAGTTTTAATCACTGTTTATAAACCCATTCACAATTATATTGATTTTAATGTATACCAATAAAGAGTGTTTTTAGTGAGACCCTAGATAAGGGTATTAGTCCCTGAGGAGGGTTAGCCCTCCAAAGGGTTTTGGAATTTATTGAAATTGTAATAAAGCATATTTTCTATTATAATACATAGTTTGGCTATTTCTTTAAGAAAAAAACAGATGACCATGTCAACATATAAATTCTGAAAAACCCAGCTAATTGCGGTCACATTTCTTCAGCTTGTAGAGACAGGTGTACATTAAATCTGAAGCAGATGCTTGTTTTTACAAATAATCCTATGAACTTAGATGTGTCATTATATTTTACCACATACTACAATGGGAACTGTACATTACATTGCTTTTTAATGCAGGATTAGATAGTTAATCCGATATAGTGTGTGCCACAGCTGGCCAATGTTTAAAAAGACTTCAGCATTGGAAATTGTCTCTTGTTTTAAAAAATATATAATTTCTTTGCTTTTTCCAAGGTAGATATAAAAGAAAATTAAACGTATCATCTTAGAAGACAATTTCTGTGCAAAATAGAAGTGCAAATTGCTCGATGTGACATAGCATATATTTATAATGTCTGTAATATTAAAAAAAGGTTCTGCCTTTATTTTACATTGTTGACAAAATGTGAAGCTACTTTACTGGCTGATTGCTATTGAAACTCAAATTATATTGAAGGAAGCTGCAATCACTTTCGAATGCTTATCTTCTGGGTTTTAGAGATTGACAGCTCGGCAGAAAAAGAAAGGCTCTTCATTTTAAATAGGTACTGTAAATGGAACACCAGTGAATATCAGATATTGTCAGGAGGCTAGCAGAAAAGGAGTCCTTGAGCATGCTTCTGCTTGTCCATCTGTTGTTTTAATTTGTCTGTCTAATAATTCCCAGAGCGGTCTTCTGGATTGACTGTTTGAATAAACAGAAATAAATCATAGCCTTTTTTACAGTACTAATTTAAATTGTGGGTTCGCTAGGTATCAGAATCTTCAAATGTGTTAATTTAAATATCTTTTGGAAGCAAGCCTTTGGAATGAGTATTTCAGAGTTAACATGGAAGAATAAATTGGGCTTTTTTTCTCATTTGTTTTATGGACCATTTACTTCAGTAATCATATTCTGCAGAAATCTTGTCAATTAATTATTAATATAAATGTAAAAGAGATGTCATCCACAGTTCGCATTTATCAAACACTAGAAACAGATGTAGCAAAGCTGAGCCTATTGTCTGATGTTTTGTGTTGTAACCTTAAAGCACCAGTGGGGCAACAACATAACTTACTGGGGTAAATGCACACACTCTGGTAAAGTTTTTCTATTGTGTACAGTAAAAATTATTTGAACCCATACAAATTTCTAAAGTGTATAAAGAGAGAGATCGTTTGAGAGTGTGAGTAAAAAATAAGATTGTACACAATAGGTGTTATCCGCAGTACCATTCCCGATTTTTGAATACCATCTTGTGAGATTTACATCCCATAAGCTCTGGAATCACCCCTGAGATACAGAGTCACATTCTATAAAACAGCATGCCAATCAGAGCAGAATATATGTGTTAACAGTCAGGACACTGTGACTCTTAATCATTCCAATACCAACTATGTGCCAGTTCAGGGAGGCTAGTCCTGAACTGGCACACCCCAACAAGTTTGCTCGCTTGGCAGATGAGGGGGATGCCATTACAGAGCTAGCAGAACTGCAGCAGGATACCGCCTCTGACCGCCAGGGGGGTGTCTGCTCCAGTAAGGAGGGAGGGAGGAGTACAGGGCAGGCCAGACAGGTACTAGTGGTGGGGGACTCAATTATTAGGGGGACAGACAGGGCAATCTGTCACAAAGACCGGGATCGCCGAACAGTGTGTTGTCTGCCTGGCGCACAAGTTCGGCACATGGCGGATCGGGTTGACAGGTTGCTCGGCGGGGCTGGAGAGGACCCAGCAGTCATGGTAGATATTGGCACCAATGACAAAGTAAGAGGTACGTGGAGTGTCCTTAAAAATGATTTCAGGGACTTAGGCCGCAAGCTTAAGGCAAGGACCTCCAAGGTAGTATTTTCTGACTACCAGTATTTTCTACTACCAGTACCACGAGCCGCACCAGAGAGGCAGCAGGAGATCAGGGAGGTAAACAAGTGGCTCAGAAGCTGGTGTAGGAAGGAAGGGTTTGGGTTCATGGAGAACTGGGCTGACTTCGCTGTCGGTTACCGACTCTACCGTAGGGACGGGCTGCACCTCAATGGGGAGGGTGCAGCTTTGCTTGGGGAGAAGATGGCTAGAAGGGTGGAGGAGTGTTTAAACTAGGGACTTGGGGGGAGGGAACCTACAGCAAAGAGGGGGAAGATAGTGTACATAGAGAGGTGGGAATTATAAATGTACCTGGGGTGGAGCAGAGGGAGGGGTTAGAATAGTTAATAGGAATAGGCTTCATAGGAAAATAAAACTTACACCCTTGAATCCCATTAACCCCAATAACATAAAGGATGGAAATGTAAAGTGTATGTTCACAAATGCCAGAAGCCTAGCAAATAAAATTGGGGAGCTTGAGGCCTTGATACTGGAGGAACATATTGATATAGTTGGGGTCACTGAGACATGGCTGGACTCCTCGCATGACTGGGCTGTCAATCTGCAGGGGTTTACATTGTTTCGCAAGGATAGAATGAACAGAAAAGGTGGTGGAGTCTGTCTGTATGTAAGAAGTGGTATGAAAGTCAGTGTGAACAATGCCATAGTGTATGATGATTCTGAGGAGGTGGAATCACTGTGGGTAGAATTACAAAAGGAGGGAAATACTGAAAAAATAATACTTGGTGTAATCTACAGACCCCCTAATATCACTGAAGAGATAGAAGTTCGGCTTCATAAACAAATAGAGAGGGCTGCCCGGGCAGGTACAGTGGTAATAATGGGAGATTTTAACTATCCAAATATAGATTGGGGTCCGGGGTTGGCTAAAACTACAAAGGGGCGACTATTCCTAAATTTATTGCAGGATAATTTTATGGGCCAGTTTGTGGAGGACCCAACAAGAAGTGATGCCTTGTTGGATCTGATCATTTCCAACAACGCAGAGCTGGTTGGTAATGTAACTGTGCGGGAAAACCTTGGTAATAGAGACCACAATATAGTTACTTTTGACTTAAAATGTAGAAAACAAAGACAGGCGGGGAAGGCAAAAACATATAACTTTAAAAAGGCAAACTTCCCTGGGCTGAGGGCTGCACTACAGGACATAGACTGGGGGGAGGTGTTCTCAAATACTGAAACAGAAGGTAAATGGGACATCTTTAAATCAACTCTAAATAACTATACAGCTAAATATATACCAAAGGGGAACAAATATAAGCGACTAAAACTAAATCCTACATGGCTGACAAATGATGTTAAAAGAGCAATAAACAACAAAAAAATAGCCTTCAAAAAATTCAAATCTGATGGGTCAGCTACAACATTTACACAGTACAAGGAGCTTAATAAAATCTGTAAAAATGTAATAAAAACAGCAAAAATTCTAAATGAGAGACAGGTGGCCAAAGAAAGCAAAACTAATCCTAAATATTTTTTTAGATATATAAATGCAAAAAAACCAAGGACAGAGCATGTAGGACCCCTTAATAATGATAATGGGGAGGTTGTCACGGGCGATCAAGAGAAGGCGGAGCTACTGAATGGGTTCTTTACTTCTGTATACACTATGGAAAAAGGAGCTGACATTGGCCAGGTCAGTGCTGGTAACACATCATGTAATGTACTGAACTGGCTTAATGTAGAGATGGTACAAGGTAAGTTAAGTAATATAAATGTAAGCAAATCTCCAGGGCCAGGTGGATTGCACCCAAGAGTTCTTAGAGAGGTAAGTTCAGTAATATCTGTACCCCTGTTCATGATATTTAGCGATTCACTGGTGTCTGGTATTGTGCCAAGGGACTGGCGCAAGGCGAATGTGGTGCCAATCTTCAAAAAGGGCTCTAGGTCTTCCCCAGGAAACTATAGACCGGTAAACTTAACGTGCATTGTGGGTAAATTGTTTGAAGGACTTTTAAGGGATTACATACAGGAATACATAGGGGATAACTGTATTATAAGTGATAACCAGCATGGGTTTACTAAGGATAGAAGTTGTCAAACCAATCTAATTTGCTTTTATGAAGAGGTGAGTAGAAGCCTTGACAGAGGAATGGCTGTGGATATAGTGTTTCTGGATTTTGCTAAAGCGTTTGATACTGTCCCTCATAGACGTCTGACAGGTAAGTTAAGGTCTTTGGGTTTGGAAATTTTAGTTTGTAACTGGATTGAACACTGGCTCATGGATCGTACCCAGAGAGTGGTGGTCAATGATTCGTACTCTGATTGGTCCCCGGTAATTAGTGGTGTACCCCAAGGTTCAGTACTGGGCCCGCTGTTGTTTAATTTATTTATCAATGAAATAGAGGATGGCATTAACAGCTCTGTTTCTATCTTTGCAGATGACACCAAGCTTTGTAGCACGGTACAGTCTATAGAGGATGTGCATAAGTTACAAGATGACTTGGATAGACTAAGTGTCTGGGCATCCACTTGGCAAATGAGGTTCAATGTGGATAAATGTAAAGTTATGCATCTGGGTACTAATAACCTGCATGCGTCGTATGTCTTAGGGGGAATTAAACTGGCAGAGTCATTGGTAGAGAAGGATCTGGGTGTACTTGTAGATCACAGACTACAGAATAGCATGCAATGTCAGGCTGCTGCTTCCAAGGCCGGCAGGATATTGTCATGTATAAAAAGAGGCATGGACTCGAGGGACAGGGACATAATACTCCCCCTTTATAAAGCATTGGTGAAAAACTGTTCCAGGTTAAACCCCCCCAAAGGACTAGGGGGCACTACCTCCGTCTGGAGAAGAAAAAGTTTAGTCTCAAGGGGCGACTCGCCTTCTTTACCATGAGAACTGTGAACTTATGGAACAGTCTATCCTCAGGAACTGGTCACAGCAGGAAAAATTAACAGCTTTAAAACAGGATTAGATACATTCCTGGAACAAAATAACATTAATGCTTATGAAGAAATATAAAATCCCATCCCTTCCCCAATATCGCGCCACACCCCTACCCCTTAATTCCCTGGTTGAACTTGATGGACATATGTCTTTTTTCAACCGTACTAACTATGTAACTATGTAACTACTATATATGATTTTTTACAAGCCATATACATAAAGCCAATGCATCATGGCATTGGCTTTATCAGAAAAACTTAAGCCTTCCTACCTAAACATTGTGGGAGTGGAAAAGCAACAATTACGCTCCCATCCTCATACCCTGATCTCATATTCCATCCTCATATCCATCCCCCCACACTAACTTAACACTACCTGCCTGCCAGACAGTCTCAGTCAATCTCTACACTCCAAGAGTAACGCAATAAGGAGATGTACCGGATGCCTTAAATGGGGGTGGATTAGGGTTAACTTAACTATACTATATATTAGGTTGACATAGGTAACATGTGTACCAAGTTTCATCAAAATATCTCCAGCCATTTGAAAGTTATGCTGTAACATACATACACACGTTGATGGAACATACATGCACATATTGAGCACTAGAGAATTTGATTCGGCCGATTCGCTGAACTTAACGAAAAGATTTGTTTCGGTCTGAATTTATTCACAGCGAATTGCTATTAAAAATGGCTATTTCTGGCCTACAGAGAGGCTCAATAGGGGTGTAGAACACTTTGCATTGCTGTAACACGCATAGGGTGTGTGCTGGGTTAGGGAAATAATACTATTATTTAGTATGACATGCAGATCAGAGGAGTCGCTAATAGAATAACTGTCGCAGAGCTGCAAAATGACGGAGCCTGGAGGTGGCATCAGTACGAGGAGACTGTATAGTGGCTGAATGACACAGCGTGGAGGTGGCGGCGGCAGCATGAGGAGACCATATAGTGGCTCAATGACACAGCATGGAAGTGGCGACAGCATGCGGAGAACATATTGTGGCTGAATGACACAGCCTGGAGATGGCAGCAGCATGAGGAGACCACAGTGGCTGAATTACACAGCCTGGAGTTTGCAGCAGCATTTAGTGGCTGAATGACACAGCCTGGAGTTTGTGGCAGCATGAGAACATATAGTGGCTGAATGACACAGCCTGGAGGTGGCGGAAGTATGAGGACACCATATATTGGCTAAATGACACAGCGCGGAGGTGGCAGCAGCATGAGGAGAACATATAATGGCTGAATGGCACAGCGTGGAGGTGGCGGCAGCATAAGGAGAACATATAGTGGCGGAAAGACACAGCGTGGAGATGGCGGCAGCATGAGGAGACCACATAGTGGCTAAATGACACAGCCTGGAGTTTGCGGCAGCATGAGGAGAACATATAGTGGCTGAATGACACAGTCTGGAGATGGCGGAAGCATGAACATACCATATAGTGGCTGAATGATACAGCGATGAGGTGGCAGCAGCATGAGGAGACCATATAGTGCCTTAATGACACAGTGTGGAGGTGTCGGCAGCATAAGGAGACCATAGTGTGGCTGAGTGACACATCCTGGAGTTGGCAGCAGCATATAGTGGCTGAATGACACAGCCTGGCGTTTGCGGCAGCATGAGGAGAACATATAGAGGCTGAATGATACAGCCTGGAGGTGGCAGCAGCATGAGGAAAACATATGGTGGCAGTATGAGACAGCTTTTTTCTTTTGTAAAAGTGTTAGTGTGCACAAGTAGGTATTGAGGATATGAATTGCGTAAAACGTAACTTTTAATAATCTGCTTAGGATCAAATATATGGACTCAAATTTTTTTTTAAAATCAAACAAAAGGAAAGGTGTGCAAAAAAACACCATGTGCCACCTACACCATCAAGTGTTGATGTAATGTAAAGACCTCTAAATGGTGGAAGAAAACAACGTATGGTCCATTGTAACAGGTGCGAGTAAAAACTTTCCCTGTAAGGCCCTACTCTCGCATTATTAATTCCCTTCTTGGCAAGTGTTACTCGCCCTAAAAAGGGTGGCCTCACACAGGAACCTCTCCCTTTTTCCACCTACAAACATTGCCATTTCCCAGGGTTTTTAGGTGAAAATAGGGAGAGGTACCTGTGTGGGGCCGCCCTTTTTAAGACGAGTAACACTTTCCTCGAAAAGGTGGAAGGGAACAACGTATTGTCCATTGTAGCAGGTGGGGGTAAAAACTTCCCGGTAGCAGGCCCTACTCTCGCCCTATTAATTCCCTTCTTGCAAAGTGTTAATCACCCTAAAAAGGGTGGTCCCACACAGGAAACTGTCTCTATTTCCACGTAAAAACCCTGGGAAATGGTACTGTTTGTAGGGAAAAATAGGGAGAGGTTCCTTTGTGTGGCCGCCTTTTTTAGGGCGAGTAACACTTCCCAAGAAGGGAATTAATACTGCAAGAATAGGGCCTCACAGGGATACTTTTTACCCCCACCAGTTACAATGGACCATACGTTGTTCCCTTCCACCTTTGCATCACATCAATACTTGGTGGTGTAGGTGGCACATGGTGTTTTTTGCACACCTTTCCTTTTGTTTGATAAAAAAAAAATTTGGGGGTACATATATTTTATCCTAAGAATATTATTAAAAGTTAAGTTTAACCCCTTAACGACGAAGGGCGTATATTTACGTCCTCCGCCGGCTCCTGCGATATGCCAGAGGGTCACGTGGTGTCCCCGCGTCATATCGGGTCAGTCCCGGTGGCTATCAAAGGCCGGGACCCGCGGTTAATACAGGACATCACCGATCGCGGTGATGCCCCATATTAACCCTTCAGACGTGGCGATCAAAGCTGTCCGCCGCGTCTGAAGTGAAAGTGAATGTAACCCGGCTGCTCAGTCAGGCTGTTTGGGACCGCCGCGATGAAATTGCGGTGTCCCGAACAGCTTACAGGACACCGAGAGGGCCCTTAACTGCCTCCTCAGTGTCCGATCGACGAATGACTGTTCCGTGCCTGAGATCCAGGCAGGAGCAGTCAAGCGCCGATAACACTGATCACAGGCGTGTTTATACACGCCAGTGATCAGCATGAGAGATCAATGTGTGCAGTGTTATAGGTCCCTATAGGAGCTATAACACTGCAAAAAAAAAGTTAAAAAAAAGTGTTAATAAAGGTCATTTAACCCCTTCCATAATAAAAGTTTGAATCACCCCCCTTTTCCCATAAAAAAATAAAACTGTGTAAATAAAAATAAAAATAAACATATGTGGTATCGCCGTGTGTGTAAATGTCCGAACTATAAAAAATATATTGTTAATTAAACCGCATGGTCAATGGCGTACACGTAAAAAAAACTTCCAAAGTCCAAAAAGCTTATTTTTGGTCACTTTTTATACCATAAAAAAAATGAATAAAAAATTATTAAAAAGTCTGATCAAAACAAAAATGGTACCGATAAAAATTTCAGATCACGGCGCAAAAAATGAGTCCTCATACCGCCCTGTACGTGGAAAAATAAAAAAGTTATAGGGGTCAGAAGAGGACATTTTTAAACGTATACATTTTCCTGCATGTAGTTATGATTTTTTCCAGAAGTACGACAAAATGAAACCTATATAAGTAGGGTATCATTTTAACCGTATGGACCTACAGAATAATGATAAGGTGTCATTTTTACCGAAATATGCACTGCGTAGAAATGGAAGCCCCCAAAATTTACAAATTGGTTGTATTTTTTCTTCGATTTTGTCGCACAATGATTTTTTTTTCCATTTTGCCGTGAATTTTTAGCTAAAATGACTAATGTCACTGCAAATTAGAATTAGTTATGCAAAAAATAAGCCATAATATGGATTTTTAGGGGGAAAATTGAAAGGGTTATGATTTTTAAAAGGTAAGGAGGAAAAAACAAACGTGCAAAAACTGAAAAACCCTTTTGTGTAATGTATATCCACAATACTTACTTGTGGTTTGATGCAGAGGAATGTCTGTAACTGGAGAGGAGCACCTTAAATATGTTAAGCACTATCCATATTTGTGAAGTGTTCCTTTGGCACCATGGTCAATCTACTCTGATGTTCTGATGTATCAGGCATTGGTGGGTGTAAATCCTGGCGGATCCATCCCTGATTCATATTCAGAAAGGTCAGTCGGCACCCGCCGTATTAAACACCTGCCCAGAAGTCCAGCGGATCTTCAAGGTGTGTTGGCATGGTCATGTCAAGGTATACCACCAACTGCTGGTTCAGGTCCTGCTCCAGGTCTACCTGCTGCTGATGAGTTGCTTCACTATGCGGCTGAAGAAAGCTACTCATCAGTGACTGTAGACTCAGGCTGCTGCTGATAGAGCTGGTACTACTCCTGCCACCCCACCCCTCCCCAGCAGCCATGGCAGTGGAAGGTGAGTGTAGAGGGTGTTCCCAAGTCAGATCTGCAAGAGGATGGATGATGGCGCAGATAGGCATCGGCCAACTGACTACGTAGGATGTCTCTGTAGTAGGTCAATTGGTCCTCCCTTTCAGTGACTTTAAAAAAGGCCCCCATTTTGTGCCGGTAGCGAGGGTCCAATAAGGTGGAGAGCCAGAAGTCGTCTCGCTGCTGAATGGTGACAATTCGGCGTTGACTACGCAAGCAGGTGAGCATGCATTATGCCATTTGTGCAAGTGACTCGGATGGACTCCCTGCCTCCATTTCCACTGCATGCTGCTACGGTATGTCTGGGTCTTCTGTCTCGCCTTCCTCATAACCCTCTAGCTCCTCTAGCTGATCCTGCTCCTCCTCTCCTGTCAGATGATTAGAAAAACCGCCCATCTTGTGAAAACTAATCTGTGTACCACTGTGCCCCTCCTCCTCTTCCTCCTCCTCCTCCAGTTCAGCCCCCACAGGGCTCATGTGGCTGTGAGATGTAGGCACCACATTTCCAGTGCCCTGACCAGCCAACGTTTCCAACACATGTTGTAGTAGAGGAAGCAGTGGAATGATGTTGTTCATTCCGTAATCCTGGCGACTGACTAATAATGTGGCTTCCTCAAAGGGCCTAAGCAAACGGCCGGTGTCACGTATGAGCTGCTACTGGTTGACATTGAAGATACACAGGGGAGTCCCCATATCCACTTGAATCATCAAGAAATCTGTGATGGCTTTTCTCTGTTAGTCGGTCCAACATATGGTGGGTGGTATTCTAACTTGTGGAAACGTTGCAAATCAGACTATGTTGGGGGATACTGTTCTGACGCTGCTGCTCAAGGGGGGGGGTGCTTTGCGGTGTACAAGTGGCTGAAGTGCATTCAAAATTTCCTTCACATTGTTAGGATGTCTTGCAAATGGAGGGAACACTTCAGGAACTTCTTGACAACCAGATTGAACATGTGTGCCATGCAGGAGGCATGGCTCAGGCTTCCTTGTTGCAGCACAGACAAGATGTTCTTCCCGTTGTTGGTCACCATGTTTCCCATTTCCAGTCTTCGTTGAGTAAGCCGTGATTCGATTTCTTGATGAATGACTTTTAGCAGTTCCTCCCCTGTGCGACTCAAGTCGCCTATAGCAAACCATGTGAAGAACAGCGTGACACCGCCATGCCCGGCACATATGGTATGCTAGCGGGGCACCGAGACTTGCATTGGAGGCTGAGGACATGGCTGAGGATGAGGAGGCCGAGTTGGAGGCGGAAGCGGCGTGACCTGTCCAAGTTGGTGTTGTGGCTGTGCAGGAACCACATTCACCCAGAGGGATGTAAAGGACATGTATTGTCCCTGACCATAGTTACAGCTCCACACGTTGGAGCTGCCGTGCACTTTTGTACACACCGACAGGCTCAAGGACTGGCCCACCTTCTGTTCCACAAAATTAAGCAAGGATGGTACTGCCTTCTTAGCAAAGAAATGACAGCTTGGGACTCTCCGCCTTGGCTCGGCACAAGCCATCAGTTTTCTGAAAGGTGCAGAGTCCACTACTTAAAAAGGGAGGCACTGCAGCACCAGCAACTTGGACAGGAGCACATTCAGCGTCTGCGCCCTTGGATGAGAGGGCGCACACTGTTGTCTCTTGGACATGGCTTCACCGATGGATTTCTGCCGCAATGACTTACTCGAAGTAGGAAGAGCAGGAGCATCTGGAGCAACAGAAGATGGGTATGGCAAGCCGCGCCCTTCAGCTGAGGTGGTGGAGCCTTGGCTGGCTGAAACAGGGAGCAGCGTGCCACTGGGTGATGCAGCAGGCTGGACCACCACATCGGAGCCATGGTTCTCCGAGATCGCTATATGGTGACATTGCATATGTAGACGCAGGGCCGTGGTGCCAACATTGGGACCCTGGCCACGCTTCACCTTCTGCTGACACATCTTGCATGTGGCCAGGTTAACATCCTCCGCACACTTGATGAAAAACTGCCACACTGCCGAGTAGTTGATTTTCCCACCAACAGTCTGCACTGATTGACTGCTACTGCCACCGACTCCGAGAAGGTAGGCTACCGCGAAGCAGGTGGTCTACCCCAGGCACGTTTGGCTCCAGACTTTCCACTTCTGCCACCATGCTGAATCCAACCATGCTACCATCTTGCTGGTTCAGCTGCTGCCTCACGGGCAACCTGCAACCCTCTTCTACTGTTGATGATGAAGCCCCTTCTGCACCCAGCTCCCAAGTGTGATCTGCTTCATCATCATCGAGTTGTGTCTGCACGTCTCTGATGTCCTCCTCAGGTTCCTCAAAAGTGTCTGCTTCAAGAGCCTGATCACTTGCAGCACCACCTCCCACGCCACTCTCCTCATCAGTACTTGCCCACCTAGCGGGGGAAGCAGCGGATGTCTCCTCCACTTCTTGGCTGGGCTGTAGCTGCTGACTGTTCTCTAGTAGATTGTCCTCACTAAATAGTGTAGCTGAACCCACAGCATAAGATACTAGTGATGAGCGGCATTGCCCATATTCGAATTCGCGATATTTCGCGAATATATAGACGAATATTCGAATTTCGCGCAAATCGTGACATTTGCATGTGCGAACATTGGCATATGCAAATATTCGCATATTCGAGTATTTGAGGAAGAAAACAGGGAGGAGGTGGGCAACTTTACTATTGGTTGCTAGGGATGTTGTTGATAATCATTTTAGTTGGCCCACAAGTGAAAAGAAGGATTATGCGAATATTCACATATGCAAATATGCACATATGCGAATATCCGCATATGCGGAAAAAAATGAATATTCATAATGTTGAATATATAGCGAATATATTTGTGAATTTGCAATATTCACGATAAAAATTTGAAATGCGAATATTCGCGCCCAACACTATAAGATACTTCTGTGGCGGAGGGAACAGCAAAGGACAGAGGCAATGCGAGGACAGGGACTGCTCCCGGGCCATGCTAACTGAGGGTTGTGTCTGAGGAACCCACCGACTGTTGACTGGGGGTGTCAGATGTAACTTGTGATGAAGTGGATGACCATGTTAACCAAGCGATGACGGCAGATGGGTTGCTGGTTGAGACATGACCGCTAGGTGATACCGGGAGCGCAGGCCTCTAGCTGCGAGTCCTGCTGCCACTCGCCCCAGGTCTGCTGTGACCTCTGCCTGATGAATTTAGGCCTCCTCTGTGCACATCCTGGCACTTCGCTGCCTGACATACTTAGTGCGTATATGAGAAGAGTACAATACACTCCCCTACACTTAAAACAGTACTTGTCTACAACACCAGCAGGTGTGTACTTTTGGCTGGCCTTAAGCAGTACTTACAGGCTCGCATGCAGACTCCAGTGATCTGAGTGAGGTGTTATTAACATTTTGAATTATATGATGTTTGGAGAGCCTTGCACTCCACTGAGATGGATTATTCCTTTCACTCTCCCGCTCATAATACTTATGCAAGGCTGGATATGTTCCTGGTCGACAGGGCAGTTCTTTTGAATGCTTGCTTGTCTTCCATTGAGTTAATTACAAGGTCTGACCACGCAGCCATCACTCTGTCGACATGGGAACAGGTACATCATGTGCGCTAGCAGCCGGCAGTATCGCACAGCTCCCCGCCACTGCGGGTGCGTACTTGGAGACTCTGTCAGGACATCTGAATCGAATCACCAGATTCTATGCAGAAATCTACGGTGCCACAAGATTATAAAATTATACTAAGATGTGGCACACTCTGTTTATACTGTCAGCATTACAAGTGGGGATGTAACTGTATCTGCACCCCCAGTAAAGTGGCATCATTTACCCTTATGTACTGTGGGACAGGTTGTACTGACACACTGTCCCTTCTTATTGTTGGACACATTGCGGAGAGCCCCTGATGAGGTCACCTACTCAGGTGTACAAAAAACGTAGGGAAGTGCATTGTGCATGGTCCAAATGCTGTATGGCCGTGATAATCTAGGTGGTGACTGCTATTGGTCAGACTTGATTAATATAAGGTGAATAATCGACAGTATATCTTACTATATATTAACTGTGTGTTTTTTCCTTTGTCTATACGGATCACGGGATCATCAGCAGTATCCCCTGTGAGCACATTGTGCACTATATATATATATATATATATATATATATATATATATATATATATATATATATCTATATATATATATATATATTTCTTAATAGCATATAAATAAAAAGTTAAGTTTTATTTCACTCCCTCTCCCCCCTCTCTTTATCTATTGACTTGTTTGGGAGTCTGCATTATCTAAGTGGGTAGACACTTTATCTATCTACGAGTATATTACTTTTGACATGTCGCAGAGGTTTATAATGAAGCCATCTCCTGCAACTGGAAGGAAATTGCAGTCAGCCAAGCAGTGAAGAGCGCAACCGTGCATTTCACACAGCTGTTTCTAGAGATTGGTAAGCATGTGAGCACTTGAAGCCCCAACTAATCAAAACTTTTTTTTTTTTTTTTGCTGCAATTGTATAATGACAGGGACACTTGAACTATACTGGTTTGGAGTTTGGACTTTAATTTAGTCTGGAAACTGCATAAGTCTTCTGAAAGAAAGATAGTCTGATGAAAAGTTACAATAGCAGAGGCAGACAATATCAGATCATATGTTGATTATGATCCTGTTAAGGAAGTAGAAGAATTGAGACATTTTTTTTTAGAAAAATGTTAACAGGATTTTTAGATGGTCTTGAAATTGATTACAAATGACAAGTCTCAGTTGAACATAACAATAAATATAGGTATGGTATTGTTGGCATATAGAAACATGGAAGGGTTGTGTTAGTTAAATATTTTAAAAGATAGAAACAGTATGGTTGCTAAAACAGAGAGAAAATGTAGTGGTGGCAGGGGGCAATTATAATTTACTAGGTTGTATCTGGTGTTCTTTTGTTGAATAGTTAAGATTGTCATGGACTTTGCCAACAGAACATTTCCTACTCTTAAAATGGACATAATTTCTAGTGGCTGTCTGTCCCTAGGCACATTTAGGCAAATCACCTTAAATAAAATAATGCATTAGTCAATGCCATGGTAAATATCAACATTTGAAAAACATTAGGAGGGCTCTTGATTGTCAAGTATTTTTCTTATAAATAAAAATGAATGTATAGCGATTCATGTTCTTTTCTTCTGTTTTCATTTACTGGTTGTTAATTTTTTTAATCATATTTCCTGAATGTGATTTTGGATGTAGTCATCTTACCTACGCTATTTTCAACAGCATTAAGAGACATGCTTTACAATAGCCATCTGGACCAAAGCCAACAACAGTCTGGAGCTTATTTATTGACTTCTATGGGAGAGATTTCTAGACATCATAAGTGATCTGTGCAGAGGTAATTGTACAGGGAGTAGATGGGGTGAGCTGTGACCATGACCAATTGTGAATAGTGGTAGATCATTATTTATTTATATACTGCTATGACTTTTCACTTTAATTTTGCCCAATACTACTAAAATAATAAGGAGGCTGCTTAAAAGTTTTTCTACCTAACAGGGGTCAACTTATTGTTAAGCTTAGTCGCCAAATTGAATATTTCAAGATTTAATCATTTTCTTTACTGTGTAGAAAATATCCTGTCCGGTTATATCTTGTCCTCATATCCCATCCCCTGCTCTTACTGATCTCTGCATTTGCCTGACAGACAGTAGGCAGGATTTTTAATAGTCCTGGGTAATCTCTGCAGCCCAAGAGTAATGCAATCAGGAGATGTACTGGAAGTCCTGAAGACTTGTATGGGACTTTAGACAAAATGGCCCACCCTAACAAATACAGATGAGTCATAGTTTTTTTTAAATTATACTGGGACATGCATACACACGTTGAGTCATATATATATATATATATATATATATATATATAGCAAAATCATCGGTAGTTGCAGTATCTTGTAATACCTTTTTTATTGGACTAACAAGATTATGTAGAGACAAGCTTTCGGGATTCCTCCCTTTATCAAGTCATAAACATTTCTGAGCTCACAAGGAGAAAACACACGTTCTAGAACGTGTGTTTTCTCCTTGTGAGCTCAGAAATGCTTATGACTTGATAAAGGGAGGAATCCCGAAAGCTTGTCTCTACATAATCTTGTTAGTCCAAAAAAAAAGGTATTACAAGATACTGCAACTATCGATGATTTAGCTTTTTGCATCACTGGACTAATACGGCTACTCCTAACTAATCCATATATATATATGTATATATATATATATATATATATATATATATATATATATATATATATATTTAACCAAAGGAAAAGTCAGCCAGCACTATTGATTCCAAACTATTATATGGACCTGGCTTACAGGTGCAAGCTGTTGGGCTAAATATACAGCAACTGGAGAATACAGCAGCACACTGCTAGCACAAAGATATAGATAAAACATGAGTTTATAGATACAACATGAAAAGTTATACAGCTATGGTGCAAGAAATGGAAACATAAAATAATGAAGTTATGAAATAGTAAGCTAATTGTAAGCTAGGTCATTATAATAGTTTGGAATAGTGCTGGCTGACTTTTCCTTTGGTTGTATTACACATACGGGGGAGTGGCTACCTCCATGTTGGCTCTTGCACCCCACCTAGCTCTATCAGTTGTATATAAGGTGTCTTGGATGTTTCAGATCCTGCAATGTCTGCAGAACAGAGGCATATTCATAGTGTAGGGTCCGTCCCAAATGAGGTCACCTTACCGTGGTGGGACGGTCCAAGTAATTTGGCCGCCAAATTGCAAGCTAAGTACGTCACTATTTCATAAATTCATAATTTTATATTTCCATTTCTTGCACCATAGCTGTATAGCTTTTCATGTTGTATCTACATATTCATGTTTTATCTACATATTTGTGCTAACAGTGTGCTGCTGTACTCTCCTGTTGGTGTATATATACACATATATATATATATATATATATATATATATATCCCGTCCTCATATCCCGACCTCCTATCCCAACCTCCTATCTCGACCTCCTATCACAACCTCTTATCCCGACCTCCTATCCAATCCTCCTATCCTGTCCTCCAATCCTGTCCTCCTCTCTCGACCTCCTATCTCGACCTCCTATCCCAACCTCCCATCCCAACATCTTATCCCGTCCTCCTATCCCGACCTCCTATCCCGTCCTCGTATCCCATCCTCATATCCCGTCTTCATATCCCGTCCTCCTATCTCGACCTCCTATCCCGAGCTCCTATCCTGACCTCCTATCCCGTCCTCATATCCCATCAACCTATCTCGACCTCCTATCTCAACCTCCTATCCTGACCTCCTATCCCGACCTGTAATATGCGTACCAGGTATTGAAATATCTCCAGCCATACGGAAGTTATGTGGGAACATACATTTCCCATTGATTTGCATCGGACTTTAAACAAAAACCCAGACCCTCACAAATGGGGATAGTTAACGGTTAAATGAACTATCCTATATTTTAAGTGGACATATAAGTAACATATGACCAAGTGTTATCGAAATATCTCCAGCCTTTGTTATGCAGTAACATATATTTCCATAGACTTGTATGGGACTTTAAACAAAAACTCCGACCCTGGCAAATGAGGGTGAGTAAGGGTTAAATCACCTATCCTATGTTTGTTGTTGACATATAAGTAACATGTTTGCCAAGTTTCATGTTAATATCTTTAGACGTTTGGACTTGATGCTGGAACATACATACACACACACACACACACACACACACATAGGCCCTTATTTACTAAGAGTGGAGTGTAGGTTTCTTTGTGGGTTTTAATTCCCCACAATTTATTTTCCACGGTATTTACTAAGGTTTCCCTACATTTTCCACTTTCCAAAAACGTTACTTTTTTTTTACACATGCTCTGATCTGTCGGGTTTTCCTCAGCTCAAATCAACCACATTTTATGTGGAAACCTTAGTAAATATGTTGGGTTTTTGTGAAAATGTTGAAAACACGCCCCTTCTATATGACCATGCCCCCTCCGGCGGCCATGCCCCTTTTTCTGGTTTTCTTTGCAAAATGGAGAGTTAGTCTGGGTTTTTCAAATTTTACATAATGTCACACCAAACTCCAAAAATGGGCTGGACAAAATCATTGACACCCGTAACTTAATATTTGGCTTATTACACCTCTCAGCCCTTAAGAAATGTTGGACCACTCATCCTTTGCAAACTGCTCCAGGTCTCTCTTATTGGAAGGGCACCTTTTTCTCAACAGCAATTTCTCCACAGGTGTTCAATAGGATTTAGATCTGGACTCATTGCCGGCCACTTCAGAACTCTCCAGTTGCCATCCATTTCTGGGTGCTTTTTGATGTATGTTTGGGGTCATTGTCCTGCTGGAAGACCCAAGATATCAGATGCAAACCCAGCTTTCTGACACTGAGCTATATAGTGCGACCCAAAATCCATTGGTATTCATCAGATTTCATGATGCCTTGCACACATTCAAGGCACCCAGTGCCAGAGGCCGCAAAACAACCCAAAAACATGATTGAACCTCCACCATATTTCACTGTAGGTACTGTGTTCTTTTCTTTGTAGGCCTCATTCCGTTTTCAGTAAACAGTAGAATGATGTGCTTTACCAAAAAGCTCTATCTTGGTCTCATCTGTCCACAAGACATTTTCCCAGAAGGATTTTGGCTTACTCAAGTTCATTTTGGCAAAATGTAGTCTTGCTTTTTTATGTGTCTGTGTCAGCAGTGGGGTCTAACTGGGTCTCCTGCTTCATTTCATTTCATTTAAATGTTGACAGATAGTTCGTGCTGACACTTATGCTCCCTGAGCCTGCAGGACAGCTTGAATATATTTGGAACTTGTTTGGGGCTGCTTATCCACCATCCGGACTATCCTGCATTGAAACCTTTAATCAATTTTTCTCTTCCATCCACGCCCAGGGAGATTAGCTACAGTGCCATGGGTTGTAAACTTCTGGATAATGTTGCACACTGTAGACAAAGGCAACTCTAGATTTCTGGAGATGGACTTGTAACCCTGAGATCGCTGATATTTTTCCACAATTTTGGTTCTCAAGTCCTCAGACAGTTCTCTTCTCTTCTTTCTGTTGTCCATGCTTAGTGTGGCACACAGAGACACACAATGCAAAGACCAAGTTAACTTCTCTCCTTTTTATCCGCTTTCAGGTGTGATTTTTATATTGCCTACACGTGTTACTTGCCCCAGGTGAGTTTAAAGGAGCCTCACATGCTTGAAACAATCTTATTTTTCCACAATTTTGAAAGGGTGCCAATAATTTTGTCCAGCCCATTTTTGGAGTTTGTTGTGACATTATGTCCAATTTGCTTTTTTTATTCCTTTTTTTGGTTTAGTTACAATACACACAAATGGAATAAACATGTGTATAGCAAAACATGTGTTACTGCAATCCTTTTCTGTGAGAAATACTTAATTTTCTTGAAAAATGTCAGGGGTGCCAACCTTTAGGGCCATGACTGTATAAACCTTACTAAGGTTACTAAGGAGGCAGTGTGGCAGAGAGCAAGTTGACAAAATGTTTACTGGATCTCGTGACACACACACATATATATATATATATATATATATATATATATATATATTATATATATATATATATATATATATATATATATATATATGTATTTTTTTATTTATACTATATGAACTGTAATATCAACTGCCGTATATGTCTAAGGGTATATTCACATGGTGCAGTCAAGTTAATTGATGCAATTGCAACTGATGCATAACTGCAGTGTTTTGCTGTTATTTCACAAAATTGCTACAAAAATATAATTTTACTTACTGTGTGAATACAGCATAACAGGGTATCACCATGAATCTAAAAACTTAACCTTGCAATTGCAACTATAAAAGTCACTAGGTACAAGAGGATTGACTAAAGCTAAGGGAAATCTGAATGTAGCTGTCTGCCATTTAGAATTAACATCTTAAATTTCATTTCCATGAAAAATGCATTTCTGTGATACTGAATGCTATAGCTACATATAAATACCAAACATAAAAAAAAATAAAAAATAGCCTGTGTGAATGCAGCCTTAGTGGCCCTGGGGTTCATGTCATAGTAAATAAGGAATGAACAAATGTTGTCATTTCAAAATAGACAAGGGCTGATTTAAAGAGGAAGGACATATAAAACAATATGAAATTATTTCATGAATACATTGAAAATGCTTAAAAAACCTTTATCAATCCCAACATGCTAACTATCTGAGGTATTTATTTACCTGGGAATGTAGAAAATATCCAGGAAGTATATATCTCATGGAAGAGCTTTACAAGAAAGCTTCTGCAATGAATAGTTGTCAGTGAATATGAAACACGTCGCTTAGGTTCTGTACTCATGTTGTTTTTCACAGATACACATCGGAAATGTTCTTTGATGTATACCTTGATGATGCCTTCATCCTATGCCTCTTAGGGGACCTTCTGCCATGGGGGGTCGACTTGCATTAATAGCCTAAGGCAGAGACAACTTCTGTCAGAAGTGTGTGTTTGGGGGGGGGCACAATTTAACCCCATTAATTGGATCAGGTGGTATGGCACGGGCTCGTGAGCTGGATGCATACCGTACCCAGCAGGTCCCGGATGATACCTGAAGTGACACCTGGCTGTAAGGACCAGCAATGGAGATCACTCAGATACTGACATGGGCAGCCTAAGGCCTATTCTAGGCCATAGTGTCTGCTGTGACTCAGCTATTGATACAGCCTGCCTGAGACATATAAATGTGGGCGTTCACGAACTTGGGTATGACAAAAGGGCCAAGCGACAGCGTACCCTAGGTTATTAGATGGATACCAGATCCCTCATTCTTTGTGTCACTTAGCCCTATGTCACAACCAATTAATAGTTAAAGCCCATTGAGGCATATATAATAGTTAATACCAAAGGTACAGAAGGGGTGAATGGCAACGCATCCTGAGCTATCAAAAGGATACCTGATCCATTCGTTCTACTTGTAATATAACCCCATGACTGTACTGTATTTGGTAATGACACTAATCCATAGAGGTATATAATCAGGTAATATTAATGATAAACGTTATTGAAAAACGCTATATCAAGGGAGCAAGACCGAACAATGACCCAAGGACTAAGGTAGACCATAAATCATAGTCCCCAACGACACACAGGTGAAACCCATCCAGTAGTGTTTACTACTTTTTACAGTATTTTTTGCAATCAGAAATGATAGAATATTGTAGAATAGGTTATTTCTAACTAAGAGGTGGTCCCCTGGGGAAACTAACAAGGGGGAATGAGAGGGAAGGATGTGTGGCCCTAGGGATCCTATCTCACCCTACTCTATCTAAAACCCTAACCCTAGGAGGAGTTTACGCCCTAAAAAGGGCTGCCCCGCGCTGGTACCTCCTATTTGGCCTAACATGCCCCATCCTCTCTGCAGGAGGATCCTATCAAAGTACCCACCTCTTGCGGATGGATAGATTTTTTCCAAACCAAGAAATCTCAGATCGGATTCACTACCTCTATGGGCGTGATTCATGTGGCGGGCTACAGGGGTGTCTCTTTCCCTTCGGATATCTCCTAGATGTTCTAATATCTTCTTCTTAAATATTCTGAAGGTCTTTCCCACATATTTCTTATTGCATGGACAAACCGCCAGATAAATCACGCCTCGTGTTTTACAGTTAATGTAGTCCCTAATATTATACCTCTTTCCCATATTCTCATTAATTAATTCTTTTAATTTTAATAAATTGGGGCATGCTTTACAGTGGCCACATGTGTGATTCCCCGGTGATATGGGTCCTCTATTTAATCATGTGGTCCTACTAGATGTATTAGGGGAAAGGTGACTCTGTGTGATCATATCTCCCAGATTTTTACCACTACGAAAGGTAATCTGTGGATAATTTGATATTAGTTCTTTGAGGTCAGGGTCCATCTGGAGTATATTCCAATGACGTTGTAAGATCTCTCACATTTGGGTGACTCCATTATCAAATGTTGCTACAATTCTCATTGGGTTAATCACATTTTCTGATTGTTTAGGCGTCAATAAAGTTTCCCTGGGCGTCCCAAGGGCATGATGGTAAGCTGTCCTTAAGACATAGTCCGGATATCCCCTATGAATAAACCTGCGCCTCAAATCTTGTGCCTCCTTCAGAAAGTCAGTTTTTTTCCGAACAGTTCCTCCTGAGGCGGATATACTACCCCCTCGGGATACCCCTTTTTGGGGGTCCAGGGTGGCAGCTCTCCCACCTCAGGAGGCTGTTCGTAGCTGTAGTTTTTCTGTATATAGTAGTACGTAAATTCCCATCTGATTTTTTGTGTATACAGATGTCGAAAAAAGGAAGTTTAGTCTCATGATGTTCAAATGTGAAGGCCAGACCAAACGAGTTTTGATTGAGTAAACCAACAAACTCTTCAAATTGCGCCGCACTTCCTTGCTATAATACAAAAATGTCATCAATGAAGCGTGCCCATAAAAGGGCATGCTCATTGAACTGTTCCGTGAGACCCACAAATACCTTGGTGGATTCCCACTAGCCCAGAGTGAGATTCGCATAACTGGGGGAACTAGGGCTCCCCATTGCGGTCCCTCTGAGCTGTTGGAAATATTTGTTGTAAAATAAAAAGTAGTTGTGGGTTAATGTGAACCGTAATAGTTCCATGACAAATTCATTATGAGGTTTCATGTGAATTCCTCTAAAAGACAGGAAGTGTGCTACTGCCTTAAGGCCTAACTCATGTGGTATTGATTAATATAGTGATTCAACATCGATACTGGGCTTTAACTATTAATTGGTTGGGATATAGGGCTAAGTGACACAAAGAATGAGAGATCTGGTATCCATCTAATAGCCTAGGATACGCTGTCGCTTGGCCCTTTTGCCATACCCAAGTTCGTGAACGCCTACATTTATATGTCTCAGGATACAAATAATAACTATCATCAAAGGAAATACTTAATATGTATTTAAGTATAATGG
Source organism: Hyla sarda (assembly GCF_029499605.1). NCBI lineage: Eukaryota > Metazoa > Chordata > Amphibia > Anura > Hylidae > Hyla > Hyla sarda. The sequence goes on along the minus strand of NC_079193.1, from coordinate 205,170,784 downwards.
CACATAAGTGATGCTTTGCTACCTGTAACTAGATTTTGATTAAGCTAGCCGTAATCACAACATCAAACTTCCGGTCCATTATTGTGACACTGCGCTCGGAGCTTAGCCCCGACCCCTGAGGCATCAGAGGAGGGCGCGCCCCGACTGACGTAGTGCTGGTGAGACAGGATATGACGCCAGACGCCGGAAGAATCGCATGGAGAGCACAGCGCAGCTGACATTAACAGTACGGCTCCCCGCCACTGCGGGTTTGTGCTCCATCTGGTTCTTTAGGCAACTGTAAGTAGCTTCCTAGCGGCATAATAGCTAGGTTTCTTGCAGGTATCCCGGACATATCAGTGATTTGTACTTCTATGCTTTATTCCCTTTAGGTGAATGGAAACTAAGCCGGGACTGTAAGTACAGTACCCAGAAATATGGGAATATACGGCATTAAACAGGACGAGAATATATGACTAGAGGCCGTTTTGTTTGTCTTTCAGGTCCGGTATTCCATATCTAATTGCGGCTGCCATAAAAAATACTCTACACACCATGTAATGAGCATCTGACAAAGGGTGCTATTTTTATCTCTCTTATAGGAGGCACTGTGTATCGGGTGCCACTATAATAATATTTCATGCTTTCAGATTATAACTATAATATTCATATGCAGTTTGTGCTAGTCCCCTGATGATGCTCAAAATCTGAGCAGAAACGCGTAGGGAATGTGCAATTAATAATTGTTGATACAAAAAACCACTCAATAGTGGTATGAAATATGGTATATATTTTTTTCATATGGTTTATGGTGATGGCATTGTTATATGCACTTTGATTTTGGTGTGTTTTTAAGAGACTTGAGTAAAAGTTACGTTTTAGGCACACCCATTCTTTCCAATAGTGTAAGCTATATTGTTTTCATTGGTTGGAATTGTTCTTCAAAGTGCAGAGTTAGATTTAAATTGGCTACAGTGATGTCACCATTCTGGGCCTCCTTCTGCCACTATTAGTCATTGAAATACTAGATGAGTATCCGGCGCTGCCCGGTTTTTCCTACCTTATCCTTGTGGGGGAGGAAAAGCCACAAAGGAGGAAGCTTTTGTCCTCATATCTCATCCCTAAATCCTGACCCCATATCCCCTCTTCATATCCTGACCCCAAATCCCCTCCTCATATTCTGAACTCTTATTTTGTTCTCATATCTCGACCCCGTATCCCATCACCATATCCCAACCCCATATCCCGACCCCATCTCCCGTCCTCATATCCCGCCATCATATCCTGTCATCATATCCCAACCTCATATCCCGACCTTATATCCCGTCCCCATAGCTAATCCTCATTTCTAAACCTCATATCCCATCCTCAGGTGGCGCTGTGTTGTGGTAAAGATATTGTAAGCTGAAAATAAAAGGGATTTGGCTTAAAAGGTGGGCGTGTCTTTGTGAGATGGGACATGGCATGCAGGGAGGGTGTGTCTTACCAGCCGGACTGATGCATTCACCAGGAGAAGCAGAGCGGAGCTGGTGGAGTAAGGTACCAAAAGTCCTATATACTTGAAATAAAAACACCATCCTTCACATATGGGGGCAGGTTAGGGGTTATTTTAACTATTATATATTTTTGACATTTAAGTAACATGTGACCAAGTATCAAAATATCTCCAGCTGTTTGGAAGTTATGCAGTAACATATACAGTATTTACCATGGGACTTTGAATATAAACCCTGACTTTCACAAATGAGGGTGGGTAAGGGTTAAATTACCTATCCTTTGTTTGTTGTTGACATATAAGTAACATGTGTGCCAAGTTTCATCTTAATATCATTAGCCGTGTAGAAGTGCTGCTGGAACATACATACACACACATACACACACACACAATGGCCCTCATTTACAAAGACTGGAGTGTCGGTTAGGTTTTTTTTTTTCAGTGTACTCCTCTTTTTTTTCCTTATGATTTACTAATCTGTCACCCAATTTCCCTTTCTTTCTGTCGCAGTGTTTTTTTCTGTCGCACAAAATGTATTCTGTGCGACAGAAAAAAGTTTTTGCAAATTCTGACTACATTAGTGCTTGTACTTGTACCCACATCATGGAACAGGGTCTGTTTCATGTTGGGGGTAGTAGTACAGGGGCTGAGGGATTGATCGCATTGGGTCTCACTTCTGAGACCCGATCCGATCAAAAGTTATTAAGCAGGTGAGCGGGCGGCATATTCCGATCCCCTGCAATGTACTGTAAACTTTAATTTTTAAATTCCCCACCAGAAGCCCTGAATGGCCAGGGCCGAGGAGCCAATCAGGGCTCCTGGCAGGGTTTTAATATAGAAGCTCTGTGGTGGGCAAAGATGTATAGAATCGCTAGGGGGCGGTAATATATCTGGCCCCTCCAGCGTTTCTATATATATTTCCCCCTGCTGCGCTATATCAAACTTAGTGGCCGCTGCGCTTGTATAAATGTACTGCCCCCCAGCGCTATTTTATATATATACTGCCTCCCCCAAGCTGCGCATAATAATCTTCATCTTCTCCCTCCCCTGGATGCCAATGAATGAAAACTCTATTAGCGGGGGAGCGGAGGGCTGCATATCCATATGTCTGACCCCTACCGTGCATCTATATATACAGGTGTCGGCTCACCGCTATGAATGACAAGTAAAGCAGTGCAGGGAGCGGAGGCTCGCACTGCTGCTGCCAATAGCTTACTTGTCATTCATAGCGGTGAGCCGGCATTTGTATACGTATGCTGTGAGGGTCAGACATATATCCATATGTCTGACCCCCATAGCAGGATATGCATCTGCTGCCCGCTATGAATGACAAACTCTTAGCAGCGAGAGCAGGCAGCAGCCCTCTGCTCCCCCGCTAATAGAGTTTTCATTCATTGGCAGCCAGGGGAGGGAGAAGATGAAGATTAATATGTGCAGCTTGGGGGAGGCAGTATATATATAAATATGCGCAGCTGGAGTCAATATATGCGCAGTGGGGGTCAGTATAGATATATAATAGCGCTGGGGTTAGTACATTTATTCAAGCGCAGCGGCCACTAAGTTTGATATAGCGCAGCAGTGGGAAATATATATAGAAACGCTGGAGGGGCCAGATATATACCCCCCCAGCGATTCTATACATCTTTGCCCACCACAGCGCTTCTATATTAAAACCCTGCCAGGAGCCTTTATTGGCTCCTCAGCCCTGGCCATTCAGGGCTTTTGGTGGGGAATTTAAAAATGAAAGCTTACAGTACATTGCAGGGGATCGGAACATGCCGCCCGCTCCCCTGCTTAATAACTTTTGATCGGATCAGGTCTCAGAAGTGAGACCCGGTGCGATCAATCCCTCGGCCCCTGTACTACTACCCCCAACATGGAACAGACCCTGTTCCATGCTGGGGGTAGCAGGATTCACTCCGTTTTGAGGAATTTACCGACAGCTCTGAACTGTCGGTTTTCTGTGAAGCAAAACTCACAGGTTTTCCTATGAGTTTTCTTCACACTCGGAGTGTTTTTTCTCTTTTTGTCGGGAACATGCCCCTTTTATCAGGAAAAACGCCCCTTTTGTAGTTTTTTTTTTTTTTTCACTCTGAGTGATTTTGATTTTGTCGGGTTGTGCGCCAGATTCTGGCGCAAATTCTGGCGCAGACAGAATTCTGGCGCAAAACCCGACAAAAAGTGTCAGGATCCTGTTAGTAAATGAGGGCCAATGAGTTATATATATATATATATATATATATATATATATATATATATAGATGAGGTGACTAGATGCCTACTGCATACCACCACGCAAAGTTGCCCATGCAGGAAGTGAAGGAGTGAGGCTGTGTTTAGACAGTGCCTGCCTCCAGTGCCTAGCCGCAAGTATGGCTCAGACAAAAAGTAGTAATTACAGAAGCCCCCTTTCCAATCACATTAGTTTAAGTAATTTCCACTCCTCTTTCAATTTTGTCCTACAGAAAACTCCTACAATGACCTGTGTGACAGATGGTCTATATAGTTACATATCTATTTTTTTCCCAGTGCAATAAAAGTGCATCAAGTTATTCGGACCTATAAGAAGTCTGCAAAATCTTAAAATATTTGCAAATTCAATGTATTGAAAGTGAAACAATTTTGTAAGATGAAAATGACTAGGATAAAAGAGTCTTAAAAGGTTTGGAAATTCCATCTTATGTGGTCATCATGGCTTGAACAGATAAAGTTTATTGATGTGTCAAAAGGATACTAGAAAATATAGTCAAAGACTGAATGAAAAATAAGGAAATTAAAAATCTCTTCTCTGTTCTTTAAATACCTTGAAATGAAATGCAAATGACTACCAAAGAGCAAAAATATTCCTTGAGTGAACTTTTCACAATGAAAGGGGAATATGAAAAGTTAATTGAGGTCATTTTATTTCCATCTTAGTCATCGACAAAGAACAATATATTTTAAAAGGTGAAAAACATAAAAAATTCTAAAAAGTAATAGTTAATTATACTGCACTAAAATGGCTAGGACTAGGAGTCAAAGTAGTTTTTTTTACGAATAGATGGGTGGATGAATGAATAGATAGATAGATGTGCAGATGGACAAATACATAAATGAGAGTAAAAAAAATTATATATATATATATATATATATATATATATATATATATATATATACTGTATACTGATTTAAATGCATATAAGAGGGATATTGGATTGGATGTTTTCGCGTAAATTATAAATAGTAACATGGTTGCAATTCTATAGCCTGGTCACTTTTCTGTTCAGTTTTACACTTTAGGTAGAATTGAAAGAGATGTCAGGGCCACTAGAGTACACTTCTGTGATCTAAACTCATTTAAAGCTCTATACTTTCTATGCTTGATAACATTCACTAATTACTCTCTTGTTAAATCTATTGATGCTTTGGGTAACCAAACTTTAAAGCTTTATAGTATGTCAAAAGTTAGAATCTTGTTTAGGTATATTAAAAGTTTGGATAGGATTTCTGCTTTTGCATCATATTGTTCTGTTATTTTGTATATTTAGGGCAGTGGATCTTAACCTGTTAAGGACACAGGGCTTACAGGTATGCCCCGAATCCTGAGTCCTTAAAGGGATTTTAGTACGTACCTGGCAGGCAGTAATGAACATGCTTAGGAAGGATCTGCGCTTGTCTTGGGGCTAAATGGCCATAACTCTGTGGCTAGCTTTTTGTGAACTGGTATTTCCTATTTGAGTTTTCTTCTTTTGTGCACAAATCCCATAATTCCATTTTCCTCATTCCCACACACCAGCCACCCCACCCATTGAAATATAAATGAGCTGCATCCATTCAAAAGACCTGTGGTTTTCAATCAGGGTGCATACAGCTGTTACATTAGTTGCAGATTGATCTCTCTCCACCAAGTGATCCCTCCACCCATTGAAGCAGACAGGCTCCTTGTCATCAGCTGACTAGTGAGTCAAATCTCGGCCGCATTGCAACCTGGCAAAAATCTGAGACAACAGTCATTTTGTATGCTGTTAAAAATAAATATTGGGGTTAAAAATCACATAAGAATTGTGACAAAAACCGTCACACACAGGTACAGTTACTATATTATGAACTACACTTACAGCCCCTGTAGAAAATTAAAAAAGTTATAGGGGTCAGAAGATGCCAATTTAAAACATACAAATTTTGGTGCAGGTTGTTTATAATTTTTTTAAGTATTAAAATAAAATAAAACCCATATAAATAGGGTATCTGTATGAATCTACAGAATAAAGATAATGTGTAATTTTTACCAAAAAATGCACTGCGTAGAAACAGGAGCCCCAAAAACTTACAAAATGGCTTTTTTTAAATTTTTATTTCACCCTACAAAATATTTTCTTTTCATTTCGCCACAGATTATGTTATAAAATAAGTGATGTCATTACAAAGTAAAATTGGTGATGCAAAAAACAAGACCTTATATGGGTCTGTAGGTGCAAAATTGAAAGCAGTGTGATTTTTAGGAGGGAAGGAGGAAAAAAAGAACATTTGCTGCGTCCTTAAGGTGAAAATGGGTTGAGTTCTTAAGGGGTTAATGACAATATAAAGAGGATATCTCATATAATTTTAATTTAGTTTTTTTCCCCTTCTGTCTATAATGCAGCATAGGCTAATATTTAAAGTAGAGGATTTTGTGTATGTTTTGTGTATATCTTGTGGCATACATGATGTGTCTGTTATCTTGATTCCTATATTCCTCCTGTAAGGCTATTCCAAGACAACCTACATTTCCCATGATGGATCTAGCTTTGCAGATCAAATATCCCATTTAACCTTGTAGTGAATGTCAAAATGCATGTTTTTACAAATAGTTGTAATGACCTTTTTTTGCACCCTTTCAAAGATATGAACTTTTGTCACCTTCCCTGGTTGACAGCTCGTTGTCTAGGTTACAGACCCCATCTGTGCTCTAGAAGCAGCGGTAGGGCTGGTTACATCCTTCCCTCTCTGTGCACACAGCAGAAAAGGGATGGCAGGCTGGGACTGCAGGAGTCTTGACTGGCAACCTTATCTGTGTGTTTACAAATGTCTGTGTGTCTACAAGTTTGCATTGCTGTCTGACTCTTAGGAATGGGGAGGGGAATGTATAGGAAAGCCCTGCATACATCTGAGCCTCCATCCTTAGTCTTATTCTCACAGTTAGAGCAGGAACAGAATGTTTAATCATATGAACAAAAAGTTCTCAACAAAATGTGATTGAAAGGAAGTGTGCGTGTGTGTGAGTGTTTGTGTGTGTGTGTGTGTGTGTGTTTGTGACTGTGTAAGACTGGTGCAATGTACACTCAACAAATGGCTTACATGACTTCGATCACATTTTCAATTTGTTTTAAACACTTTTTAGACGCGCATGCATCACTCTTGACAAGGGGAGGTGGTTCACCAGAAAATGTTGGTGAAGAGGGAAGTGGCTTAAATGCATCAAAATGGATGGATGGTGCTTACTTAAACTAGACACCTTAAGAATTTGCAAAATTTTTAACAGTTACTAATGCTGTTTGAAAAGGTAGTGCATTTTTAGACTGTCTAGTGTAAGTTTAGATTGTTTAAAGATTATTCTGTTTTTGAGTATCTCACTCACTGTCTAAGTAATTTTCTAAGTCCCTGTTACAAATTTGGTATTGGGCTATGTTATGTCATCTTACTACCAGATTCTCTGAATATAATCAGGCATCACCATCATCAAATATTGGTGCAACTAAAGTCACATACATATGCTTTTTCTCGGGAGTCAAATTACCAGGCACATATATCTTTATTATTGGTCACAATCCCCAAACAAAAATCCTAACAACAGTTTAAAGAATTTAAAAGCTGTTATAAAAAAAAGAAACAGACTCATTATCTGATGTCGCGCCTAGACCAGAACCTCAATAGGTATATCTTCCTCCTATGACTAAAAAAAACCTAACATGCATAATAAAAATGTATGTAGTCAATCACACAGTTTAATGCATTACAAAAGATAAATATCCATATTAGAAGTGCAACAACTAAATAACAGAAAGTGTAATTGCCATAAAGCAAGAGTTCAAATGTTCTGAGCCGGGACCTGTAAATAGGAGTTTATGCACTTTTCCGGTGCACAGAAAGAAGGGATATTTTAGCGCTGTCCACAACCAAGGTAGGTATTCTTTAAATCTTTTATTTCAACATGAAACGCATTTCAAGGACACTCTGTCCTTGAAACGCGTTACATGTTGAAATAAAAGTTTTAAAGAATACCTACCTTGGTTGTGGACAGCTCTAAAATGTCCCTTCTTTCTGTGCACCGGAAAAGTGCATAAACTCCTGTATACGTTCCCTATGCTTTGTCGAGGGTGTGATAAGCTGCAGTCCTGAGTGGATGTCTGGGCGGGAGCTCCACCACAACCTTCCGAAAGGATTTTTCATTACATGCTCTGAAGAGTGTTGTGCCTCTCCCCTAGCACAACACTATCTGGTGAGTTGCTCTATTGTTAGGGGCTCACCTCATTGTATACTGTCCTTCACAGTGGAGCGCTTTGTTTCTATTTTTTTCATTTTATTTTTTTCATTTTAGCGACCTGTAAATAACCCACTCATATCAGCCTGGCATGAGGCTTCCTTAAAGGTGATCAAGCCACATGGCAGCATGGTATTCATGGGGTGTTTGCAGGTCAACCAAATTAACAAAAGGAAACCAGCAAAAGCTTCAAAATCCCACAGCTGCTTGGTTATTAACTTTACTATCAAACTTATAATAATAATAAAAATACCTAGAAAGCACATAGAGAAGGGGAAGAGAGGGGAAAACGCAGTAGGGCTGTGACATGGCTTGTGCTACTTTAAGTGCTAGGAAGTGCAATTACCGGAGATCTAAGACTGCAAGATCTTCACATATTGTAGCTCAACTGCCACAATATATAGGAGCTCCTTCTGGTCACCTTGGGGATTTCATGACAGTGCAGGAACTCCTATGAAACAGACACTCATAAAATAGTCAAGATAGCAGCTGTGCATGCCGCCATTACGACCAAAAAACTCAGAGCAACAAGACAGCCAAAGGCCAACTACAGATAGGGGAGACTATAAGACAAGAGATACACACAAGAGACTACACTACCATGGATAGTAAAGGCATGGACATGTTAGCCAGGGGTGTATGAAGATGGGAAGTTGTTCATGATAACCAATGTTTTATTTCATTGTTAGGAAGAAGAAAAGGCACATTTGTGTTCATTTATTTTATTAACTTTATTTATTTATTTGTTAGAAACTGTTACGCCTAGCGCTCCGGGTCCCCGCTCCTCCCCGGAGCGCGTACGGCGTCTCTCTCTCCGCAGCGCCCCGGTCGGTCCCGCTGACCGGGAGCGCTGCACTGTCATGGCCGTCGGGGATGCGATTCGCACAGCGGGACGCGCCCGCTCGCGAGTCGCATCCCAGGTCACTTACCCGTTCCCGTCCCCTGCTGTCATGTGCTGGCGCGCGCGGCTCCGCTCTCTAGGGCGCGCGCGCGCCAGCTCCCTGAGACTTAAAGGGCCAGTGCACCAATGATTGGTGCCTGGCCCAATTAGCTTAATTGGCTTCCATCTGCTCCCTGCCTTTATCTGACCTCCTCCCATGCACTTCCTTGCCGGATCTTGTTGCCTTGTGCCAGTGAAAGCGTTTTGTGTGTCCTAAGCCTGTGTACCAGTACTACTGCTATCCACCCTGACTACGAACCTTGCCGCCTGCCCCCGACCTTCTGCTACGTCCGACCTTGCTTCTGTCTACTCCCTTGTACCGCGCCTATCTTCAGCAGCCAGAGAGGTTGAGCCGTTGCTAGTGGATACGACCTGGTCACTACCGCCGCAGCAAGTCCATCCCGCTTTGCGGCGGGCTCTGGTGAAAACCAGTAGTGACTTAGAACCGGTCCACTAGCACGGTCCACGCCAATCCCTCTCTGGCACAGAGGATCCACCTCCTGCCAGCCGGCATCGTGACAGTAGATCCGGCCATGGATCCCGCTGAAGTTCCTCTGCCTGTTGTCGCCGACCTCCCCACACTGGTCGCCCAGCAAGCCCGACAGATTGCCCAACAAGATCACCAGCTGTCGTACTTGACCACCATGACTCAGCAACTCCAGTCGCAGCTACAGCAGATTCAGTCTCAGCTACAGCAGCAGCAACCATCTCCTCCGCCAGCTCCTGCACCTCTTCCGCAGCGAGTGGCCACTCCTAGCCTCCGCCTGTCCTTGCCGGACAAATTTAATGGGGACTCTAAGTTTTGCCGTGGCTTTCTTTCACAATGTTCCCTGCACTTGGAGATGATGTCGGACCAGTTTCCTACTGAAAGGTCTAAGGTGGCTTTCGTAGTCAGCCTTCTGTCTGGAAAAGCTCTGTCGTGGGCTACACCGCTCTGGGACCGCAATGACCCCGTCACTGCCTCTGTACACTCCTTCTTCTCGGAAATTCGAAGTGTCTTTGAGGAACCTGCCCGAGCCTCTTCTGCTGAGACTGCCCTGTTGAACCTGGTCCAGGGTAATTCTTCCGTTGGCGAGTACGCCATACAATTCCGTACTCTTGCTTCTGAACTTTCCTGGAATAATGAGGCCCTCTGCGCGACCTTTAAAAAAGGCCTATCCAGCAACATTAAAGATGTTCTGGCCGCACGAGATACTCCTACCAACCTGCATGAACTCATTCATCTAGCCACTCGCATTGACATGCGTTTTTCTGAGAGGCATCAAGAGCTCCGCCAGGAAAAAGACTTAGATCTCTGGACACCTCTCCCACAGTCTCCATTGCAATCTGCGCCTAGGCCTCCCGCCGAGGAGGCCATGCAAGTGGATCGGTCTCGCCTGACCCTGGAAGAGAGGAATCGCCGTAAGGAAGAGAATCTTTGTCTGTACTGTGCCAGTACCGAGCATTTCTTGGTGGATTGCCCCATCCGTCCTCCACGCCTGGGAAACGTACGCACGCACCCAGCTCACGTGGGTGTGGCGTCTCTTGGCTCTAAGTCTGCTTCTCCACGTCTCACGGTGCCTGTACGGATTTCTTCTTCAGCCAGCTCTTCCCTCTCAGCCGTGGCCTGCCTGGACTCTGGTGCCTCTGGGAATTTTATTCGGGAGTCCTTGGTGAATAAATTCCGCATCCCGGTGACCCGTCTTGTCAAGCCACTCCACATTTCCGCGGTCAACGGAGCCAGGTTGGATTGCACCGTGCGTTTCCGCACGAAGCCCCTCCTAATGTGCATCGGACCTCATCATGAGAAAATTGAGTTTTTGGTCCTCCCCAATTGCACTTCTGAAGTTCTCCTTGGACTACCCTGGCTTCTACACCATTCCCCAACCCTGGATTGGTCCACAGGGGAGATCAAGAGCTGGGGTACCTCTTGCTTCAAGGACTGCCTTATACCGGTTCCCAGTACTCCCTGCCGTGACCCTGTGGTTCCTCCTGTATCCGGTCTCCCTAAGGTCGTTATGGACTCTGCCCGCCTTAAGAAGTGCCTCTCCCCCCCTCCCAGTCCAGTCAGGCAAGCCTCGGTGCCTCCTCATGGCCCTCGTCCTGGTGTCACACTGCCCCGTGCCAGGCCTCGCCCTCTGCCCTCCCTCCCCATTCCCACTCCTGCTGTACTGCCTGCCGTTGAGGAATCCCTCCATCCTTTCCCGGTGTCCTCATCCCAGGGGAGGCAGTTACCGGACAAAGAGAAGGGGAGACCTAAGGGGGGGGGTACTGTTACGCCTAGCGCTCCGGGTCCCCGCTCCTCCCCGGAGCGCGTACGGCGTCTCTCTCTCCGCAGCGCCCCGGTCGGTCCCGCTGACCGGGAGCGCTGCACTGTCATGGCCGTCGGGGATGCGATTCGCACAGCGGGACGCGCCCGCTCGCGAGTCGCATCCCAGGTCACTTACCCGTTCCCGTCCCCTGCTGTCATGTGCTGGCGCGCGCGGCTCCGCTCTCTAGGGCGCGCGCGCGCCAGCTCCCTGAGACTTAAAGGGCCAGTGCACCAATGATTGGTGCCTGGCCCAATTAGCTTAATTGGCTTCCATCTGCTCCCTGCCTTTATCTGACCTCTTGTTGCCTTGTGCCAGTGAAAGCGTTTTGTGTGTCCTAAGCCTGTGTACCAGTACTACTGCTATCCACCCTGACTACGAACCTTGCCGCCTGCCCCCGACCTTCTGCTACGTCCGACCTTGCTTCTGTCTACTCCCTTGTACCGCGCCTATCTTCAGCAGCCAGAGAGGTTGAGCCGTTGCTAGTGGATACGACCTGGTCACTACCGCCGCAGCAAGTCCATCCCGCTTTGCGGCGGGCTCTGGTGAAAACCAGTAGTGACTTAGAACCGGTCCACTAGCACGGTCCACGCCAATCCCTCTCTGGCACAGAGGATCCACCTCCTGCCAGCCGGCATCGTGACAGAAACTAGGATTCAGTACCCATTTTATGATTGTTAAATCATAAATTTAGGAAAAATGTAAAAGAAAACTTCACATCTAAATATTAATGTTAAAAATTACCCAACAGTTAAAGATTTATTACTATGGACCTTATCTAATGGAAACCCTTATACTAATTTGGTTACATTAGATTTTTTATATGAGTTCTGAATCTTAGGATAAAATAACAGGAAATTAAGTTTTTGTACTTAAAGTGCTACTTTTCTGTGCCCTGATACTTGCCTTTATAAAATAATTTTGTGCAATTTTAAGAAAAATGTGTGCTCTAATGGAGTGTGTGAACAGGTACAGTACTGAATGTGCTGTGCACTGATTCAGTTTAAAAAGCCAATTTTCATCTTGACTTTTATCCATTGTTCTATATATTCCAGTTTCTTGATCTGATGTGCCTTGTCAGCTAATAGTTTTAAAACATGGTTGGAAAATATTCTGAAAAAATATCAGACTTGCATACTATATTTTTACTATCTCTTTGTAATATCTGATCTTCACTTGGATGTTTTTATGGTATTCTATGGTATACAGAAGTAGAATTAAAAGCTTTGATGCATTTTTATACTTTTGACAAATATGTCAAGTTTTTGCAAAGTCTCAATATTTACAGTGGTAACCGTTCTTTTTAAGATGTTTTCAATTTGCCAAGGTATGCTGGCTTTCAACTTCCATGCCAAATCTTGGCTGATATTTAAAATACAGTACAGTATTTAAAGCAGGAAGGAAGCAGACCTGTATACCACTTGTTTGTCAGATGAACTGAAATGATCTTTTCATGAGTGCAGATAGAGAGAGAGTAGAGCTGCTAGATCTAGTTTATGGTTATACAGGGGTGTACCTATAGGGTTTGCAGAGGTAGCAGTCGTACTTGGTCCCTGATGCATAAGGGGGCCCCAAAAGCACCTCTGCCCTATAAGAAAACACCAGTATTATAAATGGTGCACAGTAGACATGGGGCCCTGAAACTACAAATTACGCCTCTGGGGTTACTGTACATTAATGCTTCATTCACAGTTTACATGACTATGTCTTTCATGCTTCTGCATCTCAGGGTGTATTATATAAAATAAATATATAAAGATATAGGGAAAACAGGATCTGATTCTCTGTGTGTAAAATTTATGGGAGGCATCATGGCAGCTAACCTCTACCTACTAGCTAAGAATTAACTGGAAATTAGAGATAAGCCTTGCAAAGAGGAAAGTTATACAAAAATGTACTTTCAAGTTGTATGGAGGTCAAAAATAGTGCAACTCCTCATGTACATGCATGATGTTTATTGTGAAAGGTTTGTTAGGGGTGTGTTCACACGTTCAGGTTTTATATTGCATTATTGAGTACAGAGCCAGGCATGGAAGTGAAAAGAAGTGAAGTCTTAATCTTTACTTTATATACATATATTGTCCATTTATGATCTGTTCTGGCTTTGAATTTAATAATAGCAATAAAAAACTTGAACGTGTGAACACAGCCTAAAGGTAGTGACCATTTAAGGACTAGAATCAATTGGCAGTATTTGTCTCATTAAGAAAGCCAGAGTATGCTAATAAACCATCAAGCGATTTAACCTACATTTTATTTTGTATTCTTTTTCTGCATAAAAGATTGTCATAAGGATAATATATTTCTATAAAAAAAATAAATTAAGCTCCAGTAAGTAGCAGTTTGCAAATAATTAAATTTGTCTTCGGCAAGAAAAGAAATCCTTCACTTTATAACAATCAATTACTTAAAATCCTAAGCTATTATGAATTGTTTATATAAATATTATAACACATTAGGTTGATATTTTGTATTGGCAAGAAGGAAATTTAATTAGTGCAACATAATGTGATTATGTAAATGTGAAAGGAAAGCTTGACACATAATGGGTTTTAAATTCATTTAAAGGACTATTTAGCTTATTCAGCAATGTTTAAATTATTCCTGTAATGCTTTCCATTAGTCAAACCGGACATTAAAAATGTGTGCAGTTTAGTACTTCATGATAACTAAGTGAACTTGGTAACTGACATGACAATATACGTAGGCATAGTGTGCAATGAAGGAGGAAAATGATAAGGCTTAATACAAATATTTTTATGATAGAAAATAAATGTGTTTATTAGAATGTTTACAGTATCTGTAATATACATGCTTTTATGGCTTTATTTTCTATTGTTTGAAGATTACATTTTTTCATTCTTCTTTATTCGTTTCAGCTCTAAGGGCCAATAAATAAACAGCTGATGCAGTTACATTTAATAGTGTTAACTGGGCTTTTTAAATATCATCCCTAATAGGACTTATACATCCTTGGGTCAAAGTCAATTATGCCTGATTCTTCTGTTATAAAACTGACTTTTATTGTCCAGATATCAGTCTATAAGATAATCCATACAAGGTTTATATGACTCGTGGTGCATGCTCTCTGCCCCTAATTAAAACACTCCTACAAGCTGTGCCCCCCGCAAAGTGTCACCTGACAATAGTGCTACCTACTGTGCCCCCTGAAATTTATAATAATATACATTGTGCCTACTGAAACAAAAATGTTGACCACTGTGTCCCCAAAAATAAATAATAATGAACACCGCACCTGTCCCTGAAATAAATATTGTACTCTTTGCCTGATGACAAACTTAACCTGTCCCAGTTCCCATGTTGTCATTTAGTTATGTAGGTCGAAAATCTTGTAGCCAATGCTGACTACTGCAGAGTGATGCAGCAGGTGCAATGATGTAAGGATTTGCCAAATGGAGGGACAAGGAGTTTAGGGTCCCTATAGGCAGGATATGGATCTCTCTTCTTCAAATTTCTCTAAACTGGATTTTATTTTAATAACCTGTTCTGGAGAACTGGAGAGAGATAGCTGAGAATTGGCGAGAATTGGCTTGATTCCACCATTGGTTGGGGCACAGACATAGAGCAACTGTTTCTTCGTTAGCCTTTCATTATGTGGCAAGTACTAGAAGTCTGCTATAGGACAATTCTGTAAATGTCTGTATTAGCAGGAGCAATGGAAGGTCCATTGATGGCCATGGTGACACTCATTCAGGATATACCTCATGTTTATTTGTCCCTCACTTTTATGGTGTATTCACACATTCAGGTTTTCATATGTAATGAGTAAATATAAAGAAAGGAACAGATAATACAAGGAGGACAAGTATGAAGAAAATACATTTCCCTTTTAAAGCCATGTATTTAATAATTGCAACTTAAAACCTGAATGTGTGAACACACCCTGAAAATAGTAGCTAACAACTGACAATTCTGCATTTGATTATTCCTTGACCCCCTCCCTCCCCACTACTCTCTGACATTATTATTTATGATTCTACCTTTCTTCAATATTTATTTGCTCATAACAATAAATAGCACTCTTCTTTTCTGTGAAGCACTAGACAGCTGCCTAAGCTACCAACAGCTTATACAGTCCTGCATGTAAATATTGGAAAGATACAGAATATACGTTTTTATTGTGAAAACATAACATTAATTATTATTCCACACATTGTATCTAATTTGATTACGGTTAAAACTATAGAGAAGTGGTCTCCACACTGCCTATGAATGCTGGGATTGAAGTTTTGCAACAGCTGGCAGTCCACAGTTTAGAGAGTGCCGCTTTAGAGGCTCAGTAATAAACTATATTGGTTTGTTGAACATTTTGGAAAATATCTGGCTAAAACTCAGGCAAGATACTTATCTATTTAGCCTTACTCTGTAATAGGTCTATGCAGAATACAGGTTGCATAATGTACTGGATTTATTAAATACTAAGAAGTAAAAAGACTTCCTAATTGGATGCACAATCTCTTTTTAGGAACAATAAAATGTTTGTTTTTTTGCTACATAGTGGTAAATGGAAAATTCTGTAAACCTTCCAGTTCTGGAAATCTTCCCAGCAGCAGCGAGAAAATTATA
The DNA here is from genome assembly GCF_029499605.1 of Hyla sarda. Classification (NCBI taxonomy): domain Eukaryota; kingdom Metazoa; phylum Chordata; class Amphibia; order Anura; family Hylidae; genus Hyla; species Hyla sarda. Next base: position 205,154,996 of record NC_079193.1, on the reverse strand, counting down.
ATAATGACCATCTTTTAAAAGAAAAAGGGAAAAAAAAGAAAAAACTGCAGTGAACCATCTGAAAAGGGAGATTACAGAAGCGCTCTTAAGACGATTGAGGTTCAGCCAAAAACTCTCACTTAATGGAACCAACTTATTACAGATATCATTTTACGAAGATTTGGCCTAAATACAAAGGCTTATGCCTTGGCAAAGCATAGCCTATTCCTGCATACCACGCTGAAGCAGAAGGAAGGTTAGTAAAGACAAGTCTGATTGAAAAAAAAAGAAAAGAAATGGTTATAGTTTGCAAGGTCATTGATCATTTTAAGAATGTGTTTATTATTATATTATTTATAGTGTTTTAGAAGAGCATTTCAAAGCATTTCAGAGAAAAAAGCAGCAGGATGTCTCTATCTGTACAGAGCAGCTCTTGTGCAAGCTGTCTATCTGTAGAGAGCTTCTCTTGTAGCAGGCTGTCTCTATCTGGACTGAACAGCTCTTGTAGCAGGCTGTCTCTATCTGGACTGAACAGCTCTTGTAGCAGGATGTCTCTATCTGTACTGAACATCTCTTGTACCAGGTTGTCTCTATCTGGACTGAACAGCTTTTGTTGCAGGCTGTCTCTATCTGGACTGAACAGCTCTTGTAGCAGGATGTCTCTATCTGTAGAGAGCCTCTCTTGTAGCAGGCTGTCTCTATCTGGACTGAACAGCTTTTGTTGCAGGCTGTCTCTATCTGGACTGAACAGCTCTTGTAGCAGGATGTCTCTATCTGTACTAAACAGCTCTTATAGCAGGATGTCTCTATCTGTACAGAGCAGCTCTTGTGCAAGCTGTCTATCTGTAGAGAGCAGGTCTTGTAGCAGGCTCTAGCCTGAGAGAAGCTAAGGTAGACACATTCGCAGGAATCCATATAATATCAGGAATTTCGAGTAGTTCGGGGTCAAAAGCAGACTATTAGGGGTACAAAGCCTCAATTACGCAGTGTCCAAATTGCAGTAATAGTGAAAGATATAGGCTGCACTCACCCAATCAAAGTAAACATGTCCAATCTTTATTGAAGCATTCTTAAAGGGGTACTCCACCCCTAGACCTCTTATCCCCTATCCAAAGGATAGGGGATAAGATGTTAGATCACCGGGGTCCCGCTGCTGGGGACCCCCGGGATCTACCATGCAGCACCCACCTTTAGCGGCTTCCGGAACCGCTTGAGGTCCTCAGGCTGAGTCCATCTTGACCACGAGGACGGAGCATAGTGACTTCACGGCTCAACCCCTGTGTGACATCACAGGGGTGGAGCCCATAAAAGCTATCACATAACAGGCAGGCAGGCATTAATCATTGGGCTGTAGTCCGACAGTGACCTCCTGTCACCTGCAGTACTGTGTCCAGTTTGTGCACTACAAATGCCAGCCAGCAGCGAACGAGTCCATAAAAGCTATTGCATTACAACAGCTCGCAAGCTAAGGCTGACCTGTTTTTTAACATAACAACAGATTGAAAGCATTGTGAACAAAAAATACTCATTTTAGGCCAAGTTATGTATATTTTCAGGGTTGAATCTAAGGACAAATTAGGTGTACTTTCTGTGTTTAATTGAACAAATTGTGTGTCTACATTTAATATAACAGTGTTTAAAAGTGTTGTGAGTAGAATAGCCATCTAAGGTATGTGTATTTTTCTTGGTTTAATCAAACATATAGTATTTCTACCTAATTTTAACATTACTACACATTTAAAGAGTTGAGAGTGAATGCGGAATAGCAATCTAATACAAAGTTATGTGTATGTTGCTTGGCTTAATTGAACATACAGTGTTTCTACCTGGGTTTAGCAAAACTATGCATTGAAAAGTGTTGAGAGGGAACGCGGCAAAGCTATCTCAGGACATGTTAAAGGGGTACTCCACTGGAATTTTTTTTTTTTTAAATCAACTGGTGGCAGAAAGTTTAAAGAAACCAACAGTGCAGGTAACACTGATAACAACGTTACTTATCTTGTCCTGTTCCGGGTTGGAGATGCCTGGTAATCTTTGTTGGTTAGCTCCATCTCCGAGCACCCGGCTTGGGGCATGGGCAGATCTTAGTGATGTCACCGCTGCTCCCTGCTGGGTCCCGCTGCTAGAGAACAGCAGCAGTGACATCACTAAGCTCTGCCCATCCCCCAGGCCGGGTGCCCCGAGCTGGAGCTATCGGACAAGATTACCGAAGATCCCCACCACGGAACGGGACAAGGTGAGTACCGTTGTGATCAGTGACACCTGTTGGTACTAACAGATTAGTGCAGGTGACTCTGGTGACAGATTTCCTTTAAACAGATTTGTTAATTACTTCTATTTAAAAATCTTAATCCTTGCAGTAATTATCAGCTGCTGTATGATCCACAGGAAGTTATTTTCTTTTTGACTCTCCTTTCACCTCAGTGCTGTCTGCTGCCACCTCTGTATATTTTAGAAACTGTGCAGAAACTGAAACTATGTCTTCCTCCTCTTTCTGGTCAGTTATCTGTTGGGGAATCTATGTCATACAGATAACAGTATTCGCCTAGTCACCTTGTTAGAGTGCGCCTTAATTCGCACCTAGCCAAGTTGTTAGTGGTTCAGGTGCTACTCTGCCATCTTGTTAAATCCACAAACTTTAGGCAACTAATAAGGTATGCCCAGCCCAGGTGGTGCATATCTGGTCGCCATTTGTTTGCCAAAAAAGTCCCTGCTTTGTACAATCTTGTGGTGGAGAGGGTGGGTCACAACATGCAGTTGTTGGTGTACAGCACAGTGCCAACCACAGTAGATACTTGGAGTTGTAGCTACTGTCAGGGCTAATACATGTCTTTTGTGGCCTACTTGGAACACCCTGCAGAATTAGACTTCACCAAAACGAGGCCAGGAAATAGTAGTGACATCTACACTCTTTTGCCGATCCAGTTCAACTTCTACCATCTGCCACCTATCCTCCTTCTCCTTATTCAGGTCCTCCACCACAGACATCTTGCATCCCCCCACCCTCCTGTTTTCTTTCATTGGTGCAAAGTCAAGCACTGCCATGCTGTATTACATCTGGGAAGCCTGGGAGAGAAAAGCCACATATCGGAGAAGTTGCTGCCCTGTCTGCAACAGAAAGTTTCCCACTGGCTCTCTCCTCGTAATCTGACAATAGGAGACGGGGTTATAGATAATGGCACAAACATAATAAAAGTGCTGTGTATAGGTGGCATGACATACTCTCCCTATGTCCTATGTGCTAAATCTTGTTAGCAAATGTTTCTTGAGAAATTGTGGTGGTCTGAATGATGTGCTGGGCATGTGCAGGGAAGTTTTAATTAAGTAAAAGGGAGTAGTCCAGTGGTGAAAAACGTATCCCCTATCCTAAGGATAGGGGATAAGTTTCAAGTCGCGGGGGGGTCCGACCAATGGGGACCCCCGCGATCTCCTGCACGGGGCCCTGGCTCGCTGGCCAGATAGCACGTGTTTACCATCACACAAAGCGGCGGCCGACACGCCCCCTCAATACAACTCTATGTCAGAGCCGGAGATTGCCAAAGGCAGTGCTCCGGTTCTGCCATAGAGTTGAATTGAGGGGGCGTGTCAGCCGCCGCTTTGTGTGGTGGTCAACATGCCCCCTTCCCATGGGCTGTCGGTGCCCCGTACAGGAGATCACGGGGGTCCCAGCGGTTGATCAGTTTTTCACCACTGGATATCTCCTTTAAGCCGTTCCTATGCTTTAAAATTTGTCCCCTTTGACCTACAGCACCAAAATGGTCTTCCTCAACATCGCTTGTTGATTCAATGCTCCACTCCTTCCAGCATTACCCATGCAAGATGCAGGAGCAGCAGTGACATTTTGACATCCTCAGAGATGTACACTATCATCTGAACCACCAGGTAGATGCATATTTAAGCTGTGTCCTTTATTTCACAGAGCATACACCATGGACTTCTGGGTCACCAGATTAGACCATTGGTCAGAAGTTGTTTGATCACTTAATGAAAGTACAATTATATTCCTATATTTATCTCACATAGAAAATCACTCAGTGGTGGATCCAGGGGGGGGGGGGGCAAGGGGGCAATTCCCCCCCCCGTACTATAGCATGGTGGAGCGGGCAATGTCAGCTGTCCCGCTCTTCCACTCCCTCACCTTTCTCACACGCTGCTCCATTCTTGGAGTGAGAGCCGTGGGGATGCCATCCATGGCAGGGGGGCACGATAGCATCACATCATCGCACCAACGCCCAGAGATCATGTCCCCGCGGCTCTCACTCACACTGCAAGAACGGAGCAGCGTGTTAGAAAAGTGACCACTGGAGAAAGCTGCTCGGGCGTGGTATGGAGGGTACAGGGGAATTATGAAGACTTGGGAGGGGGGGGGCAAATTATAAGTGAGGGGCATTATATGTGACGGGCACAGAAAATGGCAAATTATAAGTGAGGGGCACATGTCAGGGGGGGCATTATATGTGCGGGGCACAGGACATGGGGCATTATATGTGGGGGGTCACAGGACAGGGGCCAATATATGAGGGGCACATGACAGGGGGGAATTATGTGTGGGGGCACGTGACAGGCCCCCAGCCATATAATGCACATATAATGCCCCCCTGACATGTGTCCCTGACTTATAATGCCCTCTGCCCTATGCCCCTAACATATAATGCCCCATGTCCTGTGCCCCTTACATATAATGCCCCCTGAGGGGGCAGGACAGGGGGCATTATATGTGAGGGGCAAAGAACATGGGCATTATATATGAGGGGCACATGACAGGGGGGCACTGTATGTGAGGGGCACATGTCAGGGGGCATTATATGTGGGGGCATATGACAGGGGCCCCCCTGTCATGTGCCCATATAATACACATATAATGCCCCCCTGTCATGTGCCCCTCACTTATAATACCCCCTGTCCTGTGCCCCTCACATATAATGCCCCATGTCCTGTGCCCCCTGAGGGGGCAGGACAGGGGGAATTATATGTGAGGGGAACATGACAGGGGCATTATATGTGAGGGGCACAGGACAGGGGCATTATATGTGAGGGGCACAGGACAGGGTGAATTATATGCAAGGGGCACAGGACAGGGTGCATTATATGCAAGGGGCACAGGGCATTATTATTATGTGGGGGGAACAGGACGGATTATAATTATTATATGTGGGGGCACAGTACAGAAGGCATTATTATTATGTGGAGGGAACAGGACGGGCTATAATTATTTTATGTGGCTGCACAGGATGGGGCATTATTACTATATTTGAGGGGCACAGAGTGTTTTGCATTTCAGAGGCATGGGCCGGCATTTATCATTGTAGGTGTAAGTGAAACATTTTCTACACCTTTTTTTTGTGTGCTGGTAATGTGTAGGAGCGCCAAATTTATTAAAAGGTAGCAGAGCATTTGATAAATTTTGTGTAGGTCAAATTTTCTAAACTTTCTCTCTTCACATACACCAAAAAGTTAAGTCTGGGCTGGTTTCAGAGACTTTTCGGTCGCTCTGTGCCTTTTTTGCGCCTTTTCACAAAAAGGCACAGTTCATAAAACCCTTCCATATCATGTGTATTGCCAAAATCAGTGAATTGCAACTCAACCGCAAAAAAAGGCACAAATAAACCCTGCTTGCACCTTTTTTGAACCATTTTTAGACAGAAAAAACTGTCTTAAGACAATTATACATGTCGGCCATAGTGTATATTATAAGGAATTTTTGGGGTAGTATGGTTTTTATGGGCATACCTTACTGTATTGTACTCAGAGGGTGCATGGCAAGGTTATATTCAGAGAGCACAGTATGTGGTAGTATTATATTCAGAGGGTACAGTGTGTTGTAGTAATATATTCAGAGGGTTCAGTGTGTAGTAGTATTTTCAGAGGTTACGGTGTGTGGCGGTTTTATATACAGAGGGTACGGTGTGTGGCGGTATTATATTCAGAGGGTACAGTGTGCCAGAATTATATTCAGACGGTGTGTGCCAGTATTATATTCAAACAATACAGTGTTTGGCAGTATTATAATAATTGTTTTCATATAGACGATCAGAATCCATAGGAACCATCTGGGTGTAAAGTTCCGCTGAGTGAACATTTAGCTGGAACAAGTCCTGGCGGTATGTACATCTGAATTAGATAAGGAAAGAGAAGACGTCACCTACAGTCACTGATATCATTCTGTATTCTCCTTATTATGTCCTATCAGAGCTGGAGTCACTTGTAAATTTTGCAGTTATGATGGGTGAAACAATAACTCCCAGCATAACCTTACCACATACTTAAGGTCATACTGGAAGCTGTAGTTTTAAATGGTAAAAACCTCTTTAGCACTTTGCCATCATGTGGCAATTGGTATATTTGATTATTATACTGGAAATAATTTTCTGTAACATGCTACAGTGCGGGCATCACAACGTGCTAAAAAAAACAGACTCTAATAAAACCGTATTTGCAGGCAAAGGATTCTACATCCTTATTGTTCTTAGTGTAAAAAACCCTTTACTTTGCCTTAGACAAAATCTCCTTTCTTCCAGTCTAAGGGGGAGATTTATCAAAACCTGTGTAGAAGAAAAGTTGCTGAGTTGCCCATAGCAACCAATCAGATCGCTTCTTTCATTTGTAAAAAGGCATTGGTTGCAATGGTCAACTTTTCTGGACAGATTTTGTGTGACCATGTGTCCTATGTGTAGTCCGGGAAAAACATCCTGGATCCCCATTAGAGAACACTTTGGCGGCCTGTGCACACCCCCTCATCCCCCCCCCCATGCATGCAGAGGCTAGTTTTGCCATAGAATAGGTACACCACTGGCGATGATTGTGCAATATCTGATGATAAAGTTATCATGAAGTAAAATAATTTTTTTCTTAATTAAGTTTTACTATTAGTTTGAGGGGGTAATATATCCCCATAGGGGAGAACAACAAGCTGGCACAGGGACTCTTATTGGCCAGGCAATGAGAGTTACTTGGCAACCTTTTGTATAGTGGCATTATTTTGAATGCCCTTTAAAAATGAAAGTTTCTGTATGCGCTTTTAAGAAAATGAATGACAATTTAGTCAAACAATGAAAAAGGAAAAAGGTTTTGTTGCAATCTGCATGACATTACCATATATTTACAGTTCACAATAAGAATAAATTTCATTATAGCATTCAACATACTGAAAGTATAAAATCCACAGGTAACTAATCATTGTCGATTTCACTTGGCCGTGACAGCAAGATGCCTATGCAAATTTTAAGTGTTGACGTGAGAATGAACAGCACACATCTGACAAAGATTTGCCTAGAATTATGTGCTGCACAGAGCAGTCAGGTAATAAGTTTAACAAATCTTAATTAAAGAAAAGGCACTTGAAAAAGTATGCAACCTGGTGACACTTTTGGTCAAGTGATTCTCACATTGCTGTTAATATCTACGGAAATGTTAAAATTACCAGCAAGTGATATGGGTAATAAAAACAGTTAAGTTTCAGTGAGCTGTCAATTTAAATTCTGCAGATGGGGAAATTACAAGTATAATTGTGCGTGCTGTTTTTTTTTTTATGTTTTTGTTTGTTTTTTGTTTTTTTTTATAAAATTTGTCTAAATTGATACATTTTAATGTTTAAAAACATACTTTTAACACTATGCAAATAAATAAAGAAAATGTTATGAGAATAGGTATAAAATGCCGTAATTTGGTAGCCTTATATAATGTGCTAGCCTACATACCAAAACAAATCAGCATCAGACTCCATCCCAGATCCCTGCACCAATCCAGCTCCAGTGCAGAAAGAGGGCTCTATCTCCTACACTACGCCCCCTTTCCTTCACAGCTTACGCTGCCACATACACATGGCCGCAGAAGACTCACATCACAGCAGACCACCGGCGCTCACTGTGAGAGACGGCTGGCCCGGAGTGGCAGCCGCTACGTCCAGCTAAGAGAGCCACGGCAAAGACAGCACCACAGCAACTACAGGAATGGGTAAGCCAGGACACAGTCCTCACTAACTTCTCTCTCTAGGATCAAATTACAGAGCATAGCTCTTCTGCTATATAAATGACTGACATTTACAGGAGCATAAGTGAAGCTCTCACAACAGCCCTACAACAAATAGAATCACATCACTGCAAACTCCTAAGTGTTTTTCCTCAAAAGGGACAATCCCAAGGCACATAGTGCTCCAACAGATACACCATTTTGTGTTGATAGGAACAACTTGGAGTACATAGTACTCATTGGGAGATATATGCAGTGTGTCAATCTCACAAACTGCATACCCACCTTTACTGGATTCCAAATCAAATGGAACCAATAGAGTTTGATTTGGTAGATCTGATACCTGAGACATTTTAATCATTTTAGCTTGTGATATATATATATATATATATATATATATATATATATACAGTGGTCCCTCAACATACGATGGTAATCCATTCCAAATGAACCATCGTTTGTTGAAACCATCGTATGTTGTGGGATCCGTGCAATGTAAAGTATAGGAAGCTGTACTCACCTGTCCCCGCCGCTCCGAACCCGTCACCGCTGCCCTGGATGTCGCCCTCCATCGCTGCCGCCGCCGCATCCCCGTGGTGTCCCCGACGCTTCGGACATCTCTGCTTCCCCGGGATCCTCCCTCTCCGCTCTCCGTCGCCGTCATCAAGTCACTACACACGCACCTATTGGATGACGGTACGGTGTGTGCGCGAAGTGATGACGACGATGGAGAGCACCATCGCATGTTGAAATTATCGTATGTCGGGGCCAAAATAGGTCAGGGGGGGTCACTGTATATATATATATATATATATATATATATATATATATATTTCATTTTATACTGCTTGAGTCTTTTTTAGGAACTGTACATTGCAAGTTTTATTACTTAAAGGGGTTATCCACCATAAGGTGATTTTAGTACGTATTTGCCAGACAGTAATGGACATGCTTAGGAAGGATCTGTGCTTGTCTTGGGGCTAAATGGTTATGTTGGGAGATTACCATAATGCTGTGGCTAGCTTTTTGTGAGCTGGTATTTCCTGTTTGAGTTTTCTTTTTTGCCTACAAATCCCATAATTCCATTTTTCTCCCTCCCACACATTAGCCACCCCACCCATTGAAACATAAATGAGAGCATCCATTCAAAAGACCTGTGGTTTTCAATCAGGGGGCCTACAGCTGTTGCAAATTGATCTCTCTCCCACCAAGCGATCCCTCCACCCATTGAAGCAGACAGGCTCCCTGTCAACAGCTGACTAGTGAGGTCAAGTATTGGCTGCATTGCAACCTGGGAAAAATCTGAGACAACAGTCATTTTGTATGCTGTTAAAAATAAATATTGGGGATTTACAGAATTACAGAATTGTGAGAAAACCGTCACACACAGGTACATACACTATGTTTTGAACTAAACTAACTTTACAGCCCCTGTAGCAAAGTCAAATAAAAAATAAACCCTGGAAAACCCCTTTAAATCCACACATTAACCCCTTCCTTATTAAAGGTTTAAATCACCCCCCTTTTACCAAATTACATATAAAAAAATATATAAACATAATAAAAAAAACATATGTGGTATCACTGCATGCATAATTGTCCGAACTATAAAAATGTATTGTTTATTAAACCAAACGGTCAATGGAATACGAGCCAAAAAATTCCAAAATCCAAAATAGCGTATTTTTGGTAACTTTTTAACCATAAAAAATTTATAAAAAGCAATCAAAAATTCTGATGAAAACATAAATGGTACAAATAAAAACTTTAGAGCCCTCATACAGCCACGTAGGTGAAAAAATAAAAAAGTTATAATGGTCAGAAGAGGACAATTTTAAAAGTATTACTTCCGTGCATGTAGTTATGATTTTTTCCAGAAGTGTGACAAAATCAAACCTATACAAGTAGGGTATCATTTTAACCATATGAACCTACAGAATAAAGATAAGGTGTCATTTTTACTGACAAATGTACTGCGTAGGAACGGAAACCCCCAAAATTTACAAAATGGTGTTTTTTCTTCAATTTTGTCATACAATTATTTTTTTTTTTTTTCGTTTCGCAGTAGTTTGGGTAAAAAAGTACAAAGTAGAATTGGTGGCGCAAAAAAAAAAAAGCCCTCATATGGTTTTTTTAGGTGCAAAATTGAAATGGTTATGATTTTTAAAAGGGTACCTCAGTTCCTTTATTCCCATAGAAGAAGTATAGCGGGAGGCACTCGTGAATGCAACACATATATTTATTCAGGTAAGGTCACAGGATGCAACATAGTCAACAAGCTGTTTCACGCTGCATGCGCTTATTTATGAGGTCATGACCACTATACTTCTTCTATGGGATTTGAGCTTCCTTATTTCCTGGGATAGAGCACCGTGACAGGACGACTACACCTGGGATCCTGAAGTTGGTTGCAGTTCACACCACCTCCGGCAATAGGTAGTAGGCAATGCCGACATTCTTCTTTTCTTGTTGAACTTCAGTTCCTTTATTGCCCATCACCTCCGTTCCTTTATTGCCCATCACCTCAGTTCATTTATTTTCCAGGTAAATATTGATAGTTGTATTATTTACTAATACAGCAGATACACATATTCATGCCACATAATAAAAGACTTGTATGAATCACAAAAACACAAATGGGTGACTATTGATAACATAAATATTAGAAAACAAATACAGTTGAACACCCTTTGTTAAATCATAAGAGGCTTTGAAGTATAAAATCAACATTCAAATGTATATAAAAAGTACTTCAATAGACAACAGTAAGTTGCATACATTAAGTCTTGCAATTCTACAATTTCATAATATTCAAATATTTTTAAGAATTGGCATAAGTTTTCATGACTATGGTAGCATTAATATATCTTTGGAACATCAAAACTTTTTGCTATTAATTTCTTTGTATTATTTTCAGTATTAGTAAGGTCTATCTGGAAGCCGCTGATAAATCTTTTGCCGCAGTAAGTCCTCAATCAATCTATTTAGGCTTTTTCCAAGAGCAATATTTCATAGAGCCTGTTGTATATTAGGATGAAAAAGCATTCCTCAGTGCCTATCAGAGGTGAATAGTGTGCCATAAGGATTAGCAGTTTGCACATAGCATTTTTGCTATATGACTTATCGGCTCTTTGCTACAATATATAAACATTCCCTTCTTTGAAACTGACAGTATAATCTGCTATCTTAAATTATTCTAAAGATGAAGCTATGAAAGAAAATGTTATCAACTCATATGGTCGAACACAGAGTTTATGGCCTTATGCTTCTGCAGCCAGATAAAAGTTCCCTTTTTAAATGCAATTTAGTGATGCATTATTTTACTATTTTAGGATGCCGTAGAATTTAAAATAAAAAACATATATCCTATTTGCAAAGGAAACACATCTAAAGGCCCATTTATGCCATTTAAACAAATGCTAATCTAGCAGATGGGTACTCATTTAAAGATCTCTTACACAGTGTCAGTTGTGCAGGTGCAATCGCTGGAAAGTTTATGATGGCGTTTAAATTCAGTGTGTTGGCCGCACATCACCCAGTTTCGTAAAATAGCTGTATAATTGCAGCCATGTTTAAACACAGCCTTACATGAGCCAATTATTGGGAATGGGCATTCCTATAAACCCCAATAATTAGAAGGGGTACTCTGCTCCTAGACATCCTATCCCCTATCCAAAAGATAGGGGATAAGAAGTCTGATCACGGAGGGGTCGCCCCCTGGAATTCTTGACATTTATATTCAGAATGCCAAATTTGGGTGAGCATGTTCACAACGTCACGTCACACCCTCTCCTTTAATGTCTATGGGGGAGGCGTAATGGCTATGTACTAGCCGTCTCGCCCCTTCCCATAGAAATGAATGGAGGGGGCGTGGGGTTCAGAACGCTGGGGTGCCAGCCTTACTTTAACTGGTGCCAGAAAGTTTAACAGATTTGTAAATTACTTCTATTTAAAAATCTTAATCCTTCCAGTACTTTTCAGCTGCTATATGCCCCCACAGGAAGTTCATTTATTTTTGAATTTCCTTTCTGTCTACCCACAGTGCTCTCTGCTGACACCTCTGTCCATTTTAGGAACTGTCCAGAGTAGGAGCAAATCCCAATAGCAAACCCATTCTGATCGGACAGTTCCTGACATGGACAGAGGTGTCAGCAGAGAGCACTGTAGTCATATAGAAAGAAAATTCAAAAAGAAAACAACTTCGTGTGGAGCATATAACAGCTGATAAGTATTGGAAGGATTAAGATTTTTAAATAGAAGTAATTTACAGATCTGTTTAACTTTCTGACATCTGTTGATGATTTAAAAAAAATATATTTCCAGTGGAGAATCCCTTTAAGGACCCCATTATGACCTTAAGGACCAGAGATTTTTTTGCAAATCTGACCACTGTCCTTTTAAGCATTAATAATTCTGGGATGCTTTTACTTGTGAATTTGATTCTGAGATTTTCTTTGTGACATTTTCTACTTTATGTTAGCAGTAAATTTTCGTCGATACTTACATCATTTCTTGGTGAAAAATTCCCAAAGGTAATGAGAAATTTAAAAATCTTGCATTTTTCTAACTTTGAAGCTCCCTTCGTGTAAGGAAAATAGACATACCAAATAAATAATATCTTGATTCACAAATACAATGGCCCTCATTTACTATTGCAAACCCAACATGTTGTGTCGGATTGTGCGCCAGGTTCTGGCACATTGCACCAGAAATTCTGTCTGCGCCAGAATTTGCACAAGAATTTGCCCCAGAAATTAGAAAAACCTGACTATCTCTCCATTTTAACTATGAAAACCCGACAAAAGAGGCGTGACAGTTTGGACAAGGGACGTGGTCACAGAAAAGGGGCGTGTTCCCGACATTTTCACAAAAACCCAACATATTGTAACGGTCCGGACAGGTGACTGGAGGTGGATCCACTGGACCAGAGGAGTGATGGTGTGGGCCGTACCCAGGGAACGGAATATAAGGAGCTACTGGTCTTCACCAGAGCCCACCGCAAAGCGGGATGGTCTTGCTGTGGCAGGTAGCCCCCAGGTCGTTCCACCAGATAGCGACTCAACCCCTCTGGTTGCTGAGATAGGTGCGGTACAGGAGGAACAGGCAGAAGCGTAGTCAGACGTAGCAAAGGTCAGGGCAGGCGACACAGGATGAGAAGCGGTAGTCACTAGCAACAGGTCTAGGCAGGCAGCACGGGTTCAGAGGCGGTGGTCACGGGCAAGGGTCGGCAACAGGCAGGGAACACTATAATAATATGGAACGCTTTCTCTTGGCACGAGGCACAAAGATCCGGCAAGGACAGGAAGGGGTAGGAAACATTTATAGGAGACTTTGGGCCAGGCACCAATTAATGGTGCGCTGGCCCTTTAAATTTCATGAAACCGGCACGTGCGTGCCCTAGAGAGCGGGGCCGCGCGCGCCGGGACACAGAGGAGCGACGTGGAGCCGCAGAAGGTAGGGGACAGTGTCGGGATGCGGCATGTGAGCGGGCACCTCCCGCCGCGCTAACTGCATCCCCGTCAGGGATAACTCTGCGCTCCCGGTCTGACCGGGACGCGCAGGGACGCTGCGGACCGGGACAGGGGCAGTGAGCGCTCCGGTCCAGGAGCGGGGACCGGAGCGCACACTGTAACAGTACCCCCCCCCCTCTTCTTGGTGCCCAGAAACCTGAGGATAAGGTTCCGAGATGTTCTCCTCCAGCTCCCAAGACCTCTCCTCAGGACCGCAGCCTTCCCAGTTGACCAAAAAAAATCTTCTCCCCCAGATCAACTTGGAAGCCAGGATTTCTTTGACAGAGAAAATGTCCGATGTGCCGGCCACTGGGCTAGAAGTGGTGACCTTGGGGGAGAACTGGTTAAAGATAGCTGGCTTGAGGAGGGAGACATGGAATGAGTTAGGGATCCTAAGAGTGGAGGGAAGATGAAGCTGGTAAGCCACAACGTTAATTTTTCTTTTATTCTTGTAGGGACCCAAGTAATGAGGTCCTAGTTTGTAACTTGGGACCCTAAAACAGATGTAGTTGGCCGAGAGACACACTCTGTCACCTGGAGAAAACACTGGAGGAGCCCTGCGTTTCTTGTCCGCTTGGGATTTCATGCGGGCTGAGGCTTTAAGAAGAGCGGTGCGAGTCTCTCACCAAATGGAGGAAAAATTCTGGATGAGCCCATCAATTGCAGGAACAGAAGAAGAGGAAGACAACAGTAGAGGGGGCAGAGGATGGCGACCGTAGACCACGAAAAATGGTGATTTGTTGAAGGGGGAGGAGTTCCTGTAGTTGTATGAGAATTCCGCCCAAGGAAGAAGATCAAACCAATCATCATGACGTGAAGATACAAAATGGTTATTCCCCCAAGACTTGGTTTACGCATCCCACTTGGCCGTTAGTTTGGGGGTGATGAGAGGATGAGAAATCTAATTTCACTTTGAACCGTCCACACAGAGCTCTCCAGAATTTAGAAACAAATTGCACCCCACGATCAGAAACAATATGCAAAGGAAGACCATGAAGGTGAAAAATGTGCAGGAAAAAATGTTTCACCAGCAGAGGCGCAGAAGGTAATCCTGGTAGGGGTACAAAGTGTGCCATTTTAGAGAAACGGTCAACAACGACCCAAATAACCGTCATACCCTGGGAAAGAGGAAGGTCAGTTCAAAAGTCCATGGCGATGTGAGACCATGGGGTCTCAGGAACAGGAAGAGGTTGGAGCAGCCCAGCCGGCTTCTGAGGAGGCAACTTGTCCCATGCGCAGACTGTACAGGCTTGAACAAACTCAAACACATCCTTAGCCATAGTGGGCAACCAATATCTTCGGGAGATTAGTTGAAGGGTCTTTTGTACATCTGGATGACCCACCAGCAAGGAAGAGTGCCCCCCACTTAAGGACTTCCATCTGTTGGCTAGGAGGTAAATAGGATTTGCCCGGAGGGAGAAGACGAAGATCCACAGGTGCCACGGCAATAAGGCGCTCAGGTAGAATTATATGTTGTGGAGTAACCTCTTCACCCACTACATCAGAAGAGCGGGAGAGGGCATCTGCCCTGATGTTCTTGCTAGCTGGACGGAAGTGGATCTCAAAGTTGAAGAGAGCAAAGAACAGGGGCCAACGAGCTTGTCGTGGGTTGAGCCTCTGTGCGGACTGGAGATAGGCAAGATTTTTGTGGTCCGTGTAAATGCAAAAAGGAAGAATGGAGCCCTCGAGAAGATGCCTCCACTCTTCGAGTGCCAATTTGATGGCCAACAACTCCCTGTCTCCAATGGAATAGTTTCTCTCGGCTGGGGTGAAGGTCTTAGAGAAAAAAATGCAAGTTAAGGTCTTGCCCTTAGATGATTTCTGGGTGAGAACAGCTCCGGCTCCTATGGAAGAGGCATCCACTTCCAAAGAAAAGGGCTTAGCGGGGTCAGGTCTGGAAAGCACAGGTGCGGAGGCGAAGGCGACTTTAAGAGACTGGAAGGCCTCTTCAGCCTGAGAAGGCCATTTTGGACTAGCCCCTTTCTTGGTCAAGGCCACAATAGGAGACACCAGGGTAGAGTAGTGTGTAATGAATTGCCTGTAATAGTTGGCGAAACCCAAAAATCTTTGAATTGCATGAAGTCCAGAGGGGCGTGGCCAGTCCAGGACCGCGGAGAGCTTAGGCGGGTCCATCCGTAAGCCCTGGACGGAGATGATGTACCCTAGATAGGGCAGACTGGACTGCTGGAAGAGGCACTTCTCGATCTTAGCGTAGAGGCGTTTTTTTATGAGGCGAGACAGAACTTGGCGTACATGTACCAGGTGTAGATCAAGGTTTGGGGAGAAAATGAGAATGTCGTCAAGGTATACAACCACGCAGGTGTAAAGCAAATCTCTAAAAATGTCATTGACGAATTCTTGAAATACGGCAGGTGCATTGCAGAGACCGAAGGGCATCACCAGATATTCGAAATGGCCATCCCGCGTGTTGAAGGCGGTCTTCCACTCATCACCCTCTCTAATTTGGATCAAGTTGTAGGCTCCTCTCAGATCCAATTTGGTGAAATTCTTGGCACCTCGAAGTCGATCGAAGAGCTCAGAAATGAGTGGAAGAGGATACCGGTTCTTAATGGTGATCTTGTTTAGGCCTCTGTAATCGATGCACGGACGGAGGGAACCGTCCTTTTTAGCCACAAAGAAAAAAACGTCTCCAGCGGGAGAGGAGGACTTCCTAATGAATCCTCTCTGCAAGTTTTCATGAATGTAGTCCGACATGGCGAGAGTCTCTGGTTGAGAGAGTGGGTAGATTCAACCTCGAGGGTATATGTTTTTTTCATTTTCACATCCAATGTTAATGAAAATTTGTCAAACACCTGTGGGGTGTTAAGGCTCACTATACCCCTTGTTACATTCCATGAGGGGTGTAGTTTCCAAAATGGGGTCACATCTGGGTATTTCTTGTTTTGTGTTTATGTCAGAAGCGCTGTAAAATCAGCCACCCCTGTGCAAATCACCAATTTAGGCCTCAAATGTACATGGTGCACTCTCAATCCTGAGCCTTGTTGTGCCCACATATGGGGTATTTCTGGAGAAATTGCGTTACAAATTTTGGGGGTCTTTTTTTCCTTTTTACCGCTTGTGAAAATTTAAAGTATGGGGCAACACCAGCATGTTAGTGTAAACATTTTTATTTTTTTACACTAACATGCTGGTGTAGACCCCAACTTTACCTTTTCATAAGGGGTAAAAGGAGAAAAAGACCCCCAACATTTGTAATGCAATTTCTCCTGAGTACGGAAATACCCCATATGTGGCCCTAAACTATTTCCTTGAAATACGGCAGGGCTCCAAAGCGAGAGAGCGCCATGCGCATTTGAGGCCTCTTTTGGGGATTTGCATCCGCCACCAAAATACCCTACCGCAGTGTTTCCCAAACAGGGTGTCTCAAGCTGTTGCAGAAGTCAGTGGCTGTCCGGCAATGCTGGAAGTTGTAGCTTTTCAACAGCTGGAGGCTCCTTTTTGGAAACAGTGCCGTACAAGACATTTTTTTTTTATTGGGGGGGGGGGGGGGGGGGAATGTGTAGGGGTATATCTATATATAATGTTTTACTTTTTATATTGTGTAGTGTAGTGTTTTTAGGGTACATTCACACAGTTGGGTTTACAGTGAGTTTCTCCCTGGGAGTTTGAGCTGTGGCGGAAAATTTGCTGCATCTCAAACTTGCAGCACAAAACTCACTGTAAACCCAACCGTGCACCCTGTACATTCACATGGGGGGGGGGGGTCGCAATGTTCCAGCTGTTGCAAAACTACAACTCCCAGCATGCACTGACAGACCATACATGCTGGGTGTTGTAGTTATGCAACAGATGGAGGCACATTGGTTGTGCAACACTGAGAGTTTGTTACTTAACTCAGTGTTTTGCGACTAGTGTGCCTCCAGCTGTTGCAAAACTAGAACTCCCAGCATGTACAGTCTCTCAGTGCATGCCGGGAGTTGCATTTTTGACACAGCTGGAGACACACTGGTTGCGAAACACTGAGTTAGGACACAAACTCTGTTTCACAACCAATGTGTCTCCAGCTGTTGCAAAACTGTAACAATCAGCATACATTGACAGCCGAAGGGCATGCTGAGAGTTGTAGTTTTGCAACAGCTGGAGGCACACAGCTAAAACTCCCAGCATGCCCTTTGGTAGTCTGTGCATGCTGGGAGATGTAGTTATGCAACAGCTGGATGCACACTTTTTCATAGAAAAATGTGCCTCCAGCTGTTGCATAACTACAACTCCCAGCATGCACAGACTACCAAAGGGCATGCTGGGAGTTGTAATTGGAACTCCAACTGTTGCAAAACTACAACTCCCAGCATGCCCTTTGGCTGTGCATGCTGAGAGTTGTTGCTAAGCAACAGCAGGAGGTGAACAGGCCTCACCTCCTGCTGTATTCTGCCGCCTGCATGGCCGAGTCCATCAGCGCTGCTGCCGCCTCGACCATCGCCCCACGCCGCCACTCTTGAGGGGACCAGGGCAAAGGTAGGAGACCCCCGCCGGCGCCGATCTCCGCCCCCGATTTCCGCCCAGCATTACAGTGATTGATCGGTCCAATCACGTGATCGTGAGGCTGCACCCGTGCCACCTCCCTCCTGCTGGGTCCTTAAGGGGTTAATGCTTTGGAATACTTAGTATTCCAAAGCATTGCAGATATATGCTGCCTGCTAGTTTTATACTAGCAGGCAGCTTATCAGGACGTGGCTCTGGCACGTCCTGACAGGCAATAACCAGCTGTAAGGGTTAAGCTTCCGACCGCGGCTGTAAGGGTTAAACTGTAAGGGACCGCTCTGATTGCTACCGGGGTGAGGACCAGTGACCCTCAGCTGTCTGTGACAGCGAGCGTCATGCAATTGTCACCGCTGTTTAGGAGCGGTGACAGTTAGAATCATGGACGAGTATAGACGTCCAGGTGCCGGAACGGCCGCCAACCTGGACGTCTATACTCGTCCATGGTCGTTATCGGGTTAAAGTGCAACTAGATACACTGCACTTTAAATGAACTATTGCCTTTTAATATATTATTAATAAACAGTGATTTTATGCAGTGGTTATGCTTTTCTTGTTTTGTATATATTTCAACTTTACTGCAGTATATGGTACAAGAGACCCCATACACCTAGACACTATTATGGTGAGACATAGGTGTATACAATTGAGGTGACAGGTGGTATTCCTTTTTATCCTTTTTTTTTGTTGTTTTGTGATTCCCATAGCTGACAATTCTATGAGCAAACTTGGCTCTCTCAGATCAGCAAAGTACTTAGGGAAAGTCCTGTGATTTGAAATGCAAACTGATACAACATACAACCCCAGATTACTAAACTGAAAGATCTATTGCACAAAAGGACCAACGTTTGGTGGAACAAAAACTTCTTAGAAAATTACTTGATTAAAGGGCTGATTCTGAGGGGTTTAATCCCTTAACCCCTTCATGACCTAGCTAGTTTTGGCCTTCATGACCCAGTCCGTTTTTTCAAATCTGACATGTGTCTCTTTAACTGGTAATAACTTTTAACTGCTTTTACCAGGCAAAGTAATTCAGAGAATGTTTTTTCGAGACATATTGTACTTTATATTAGTGGTAAATTTTTGTTGATACATGAAGCTATTTCTGTGAAAAACTCTAAAACATTGTGAAAAATGTGACAAATTTTCATTTCTCTATGTTTGAAACTCTCTACTTGTAAGAGAAATAGTCATGCCAAATAAATTTAGTTATTAATTCACATCCACAACACGTCTACTTTATGCTGGCATCATTTGCTAAACATTCTTTTACTTTTTTACGACATTAGAAGGCTTATATTATTACGAGCATTTTTTCAAATTTTCAACAAAAGTTCAAAATCCCATTTTTTTTTTTTGGGGGGGGGGGGGACAATAAAATTCTGAATATATATGTGTGTATGTGTATATATATATATATATATATATATATAGATAGATAGATAGATAGATAGATAGATATATATATATATACATATAGATATATATATATATATATATATACATATATGTATATATGTGTATGCATATGTATCAGTATATATATATATGTGTAAATAAATATTAAAAAAAACATCTTTTACTACTGTACAATAGCTCCCCCCTGGTGTCTAGTGCACAAAACCTGCAGTACCAGGTTTAGGACATATGGAGGAGCTTTTGTACAACAAAGGAAAAAAATAATGAAGTGAAAGTGAAAGTAAAGCATGTAGGCGGGCACAGAAGGCCCAGCGTCGGCATTTCGGGATGGGTAAGGGACGCAGAGGGAAGGGGGGGGGGGAGATAAGGGACACTGGGGCCACCTAGCAGTGTGTGTGTCTCGATCCCCGTGATCGTGACACACACTGCACAGCTCAGGATTTTTCTATGCGAAACGCTGCCATCAGCTAGTCAGATTTGACTAGCTGATAGGAGCGATTGCGTGAGGGGTGGGGTACAAAACCCCCCTAGGTCCCGAGGCAGCAGGATGCCGCAAGTAGCGGCCAGTATCTGCATGACGTACATGTACGTCACATGTTGGGAAATGACGTACATGTATGTCATTGGTCGGGAAGGGGTTAAAGGGGTACTCCGGTGGAAAACATTTTTTTTTTAATCAAATTGTGCCAAAAAGGTAAACAGATTTGTAAATGAATGGAAATGTGTATGCAGCTCACAACCTTGTATCCAAGGTTAAATTGTGGTTGACAAATCGGTCCCCACCGACTGAGTAAAATAAATGTAGAAAATAAATTTCAACCACCCATCAAGGATACCACCCTACTGGGTGCACAGTGAAAAAATAGTTTGAAGAAAGTTTGTTTGAACAATGCAAAAAATATTTATTAAAATACAATTAAAATTATTCAATTAAAAACATTTGAACAGAGCAATATTGAATATAGTTGATTACCATAGGGCCCTAATGATATATATTCATAGTGATATATGAGGCACTGCAGTTATAAATAATGGCCGACTTTCCGGATTGTACTGTTAAACTGGCAATTTGTATACCTGGTTGTAAAGTCCTTTGTGTTGATTGGACTAAAAATTCCTGTAGTCTCTATGGAGATGAATAATGCTCACCGTGTCCGCTGGTCCCGTACTGCGACGGGCCGAAAATTATGGAAGTAGCAGTTCTACTTCACAAGCAGAGCGTTAATTTCGGCTTGGTTTGGGAGCGGTGATATAGCAGATGGCTGATATAGCAGATGCCTTTTTTTTTGCCTCTTAGCCCTTGATAAAGCCACAGCCTGTGGCGAAACGTCGGGCGGGTGGGCAATGTGTTAGAATTTTAATTGTCTCACACTTGTAGATTGTGGACTGCAGCCACAATTTATCTTTTCAATTCAATCAGATAGCATGCAGTGTCATGCCAATCAATGGATTATGGATCAATATGTGTGAGGTTATTTTAATCTTGGCTCAATAAACGTTAAGTTTTATATTGGGTGGGAAATATAGGGTCTTAGTGATCGCTTAGCGGTCAAATGTAAATAATATTGGATTAACCCTCCACTCATAGGTCCTTTTTGTTGCATTAATCTGCTATATCACCGCTCCCAATCCAAGCCGACATTTTTAGTCCAATCCACACAAAGGACTTTACAACCAGATATACAAATTGCTGGTTTAACAGTACAATCCGGATAGTCAGCCATTATTTACAACTGCAGTGCCTCATATATCACTATGAATATATACCATTAGGGCCCTATGGTAATCAACTATATTCAATATTGCTCTGTTCAAATGTTTTTTAATTGAATAATTTTAATTGTATTTTAATAAATATTTTTTGCATTGTTCAAACAAACTGTCTTCAAACCATTTTTTCACTGTACACCCAGTAGGGCGGCATCCTTGAATGGTGGTTGAAATTTTGTTTCTAGATTTGTAAATGACTTCTGTTTAAAAATCTTAATCCTTCCAGTACTTATCAGCTGTTGTATGCTACAGCAGAAGTTATTTTCTTTTTGAATTTCTTTCCTGTCTATCCACAGTGCTTTCTGCTGACACCTATGTCCATGTCAGGAACTGTTCAGAGCAGGAGCAAATCCCCATAGCAAATCTACCCTGCTCTGGACAGTTCCTGACATATTTATTCTGCCATATAATTAGTATGTGTTTTTTAGATAAATGTTTTTATAAGAATAGATTGATATATTGTCTTTTTGTACATGTGGGAGTGAATGAGTTAACTACTAGCGCACAGTTGTCAGTGATCAGTGTGTTTCCTCATTTTCCTTCATATAAAAGATCCATTTACCTGTAAGGGTCTATTCACATGGCAGAATTTCCACTTGCGGAATTCTGCCTCAAATTAAAGCCCTTAGACATCTATGGAATTATGCTATCCCACTCACACTTCTGAACTTTTGCCTGCGGAATTCTGCAAGCGGAAATTCAGAAGTGTGAATGGAAGTGCTGAATCCCATAGATGTCTATAGGCTTCAATTTGAGGTGGAATTCCGCAAGCGGAAATTCTGCCATGTGAATAGACCCTAACCTTTGTATAACTATGGCTAGGTTTCCACACAGGTTTCTTTCCATTTTTTGTAAAACTGCCACAGCAGTTTTTGAGCCAAAACCAGAAGTCTCAAACTGAATGAGACGTGGGGCGTGCATGGGTGAGCTAATTTGTACCTATAGCAAAAAGGACAAATATTATCACCATGCATATTGTCAATATATTGTTAATGACCAAAGTCTGTATACTGAGACCAATATCACCAATTTTACCAGTATACAAGAAGGAATATTATCACCATACATATTGTCATCATACTGTTACTGACGAAATCATGTACACTGAGATCAATATTACCAAAATTACCAGTATACAATGAAAAATATCACCATGCATGTTACCTTCAAACTCTTACTGACCAAATCCTGTACACTGAGACCAATGTTGCCAATAATATCAGTATACAAGGGACAAAAATGCTGCCATACCACAACCACATATTACACCATGTAATGACAATTACCACCACATGGCTACTGAATAAAATCCACTATATAAAGACATATATTCCCCTCATGCAGTGCCCATAAAGAAGTAGATTCAAGAGTACCTGTCACAAACCATATTTTCTAAACTAACTCAGATTATGTTTCCTAACTACTCTTACATCCCTCCTGCCCTCCTTCCGAGCTTTAAAAAGCTCTGTATCACACCTTTTCCCTTGCTCACATCAGGAGAAAGTGGGCGTTCCCCAGCAGACGCAACATCACTGAAGCCTGCGAGAGCTGTGCCTCACCATGCCCTGCACGCACTTCCTGAGTTTGGTCTCCTGCGAGGCCGGGAGGAGACCAAACTAACTTTTTGACTTGCGGCAGGGAACAGAACAGAGCCACCTAGTGGCCGTTTTTTCAAATTAAAAACATATAAAGGTTGAGAATTGTAACAGCAAGTAAATAGAAAAGTGTCTTATAATCACATAAAGAACAACATATCAAAAGTTTAGTTTGGTGACAGGTACTCTTTAACAAAATTGCTGCGGACCATATAATTGATCACAGTGCAGTTTCATTCAGTGATTCACAGGTGACATCTTCTCTAAGTGAATCACAGGTGATGTCTTCTTTGAGTAATTAACATTTCTTCTTCTTTCCTTTCTGTCCTGGGGAGTCTTGAAGACTTCTACAGGCCACAACTCATTGATACAGAATCTGCCAGACAAAAATGTTAGGTTCCTCACTTCACCACCATCCTCACCTCTATACAAACTTTCAATGTATATTGCCCCAGACAGTAATAGTACTTGAGCTGTCATATAGTAATTTGGCTCCCTCTGTGCTTATGTGTAGTAGTTAGGCCCCTATTAGCACCCTAATAGTAGTTAGGCTACCTCTGTGTCCCATAAAGCTGTTAGGTCCCTATAGTAGTATTAGGCAGATCAAAATGTGCTCACAAATGGTAGGTAGGACCTCCATACTGTGCCTCAATATAGTAATTAGGACCACATCTGGCCCCCATACTGTATCCCCATATAGTTAGGGCCTCCTCTGACCCCCACACTGTGCCCTAATATAGTTAGGTCCTAAGGGGAAGGACCACCAAATGTGTGTTTTGGTGCCCTTACTTCTATACCTCCTCAAACAAATTGGTGAGTATTAAAATTTTTAAACATTAAATCAAACCAAGAGAATGACTTCATGCAGTGCAGAAGCGAGCAGGCCAGTATCCACTAATGTGATTTGTTTAACTGTTATACGAAGATATTTAACTCTACTATTACTATTAAAAATAATAACAGTATGTAGGCATTGCAACTGGCAATGGTATGTAAACTTAATGTATGATCATTGGTGTTTTATATATACCCTGTTCTAAATTATTATGCAAATAATATTTTTCTCATTTACCTAAATAATTCATATAAATAACAGTCAGCACAATTCTCATATTATCAACTATTAAGAGTACAATTCAAATTTTATTGAGGAGACCATATAGTGGTTGAATGACACAGCCTAGAGTTGGTGGCAGCATGAGGAGTGTCACGATGCCGGCTGGCAGGAGGTGGATCCTCTGTGCCAGAGAGGGATTGGCGCGGACCGTGCTAGTGGACCGGTTCTAAGTCACTACAGGTTTTCACCAGAGCCCGCCGCAAAGCGGGATGGTCTTGCTGCGGCGGTAGTGACCAGGTCGTATCCACTAGCAACGGCTCTACCTCTCTGGCTGCTGAAGATAGGCGCGGTACAAGGGAGTAGACAGAAGCAAGGTCGGACGTAGCAGAAGGTCGGGGCAGGCAGCAAGGTTCGTAGTCAGGATGGATAGCAGAAGTTCTGGTACACAGGCTTAGGACACACAAAACGCTTTCACTAGGCACAAGGGCAACAAGATCCGGCAAGGGAGTGCATGGGAGGAGGTCAGATATAGTCAGGGACCAGGTGGAAGCCAATTAAGCTAATTGGGCCAGGCACCAATCATTGGTGCACTGGCCCTTTAAGTCTCAGGGAGCTGGCGCGCGCGCGCCCTAGAGAGCGGAGCCGCGCGCGCCAGCACATGACAGCAGGGGACGGGAACGGGTAAGTGACCTGGGATGCGATTCGCGAGCGGGCGCGTCCCGCTGTGCGAATCGCATCCCCGACGGCCATGACAGTGCAGCGCTCCCGGTCAGCGGGACCGACCGGGGCGCTGCGGAGAGAGAGACGCCGTACGCGCTCCGGGGAGGAGCGGGGACCCGGAGCGCTAGGCGTAACAGTACCCCCCCCCTTAGGTCTCCCCTTCTCTTTGTCCGGTAACTGCCCCCCCTGGGATGAGGACACCGGGAAAGGATGGAGGGATTCCTCAACGGCAGGCAGTACAGCAGGAGTGGGAATGGGGAGGGAGGGCAGAGGGCGAGGCCTGGCACGGGGCAGTGTGACACCAGGACGAGGGCCACGAGGAGGCACCGAGGCTTGACTGACTGGACTGGGAGGGGGGGAGAGGCACTTCTTAAGGCGGGCAGAGTCCATAACGACCTTAGGGAGACCGGATACAGGAGGAACCACAGGGTCACGGCAGGGAGTACTGGGAACCGGTTTAAGGCAGTCCTTGAAGCAAGAGGTACCCCAGCTCTTGATCTCCCCTGAGGACCAATCCAGGGTTGGGGAATGGTGTTGAAGCCAGGGTAGTCCAAGGAGAATTTCAGAAGTGCAATTGGAGAGGACCAAAAACTCGATTTTCTCATGATGAGGTCCGATGCACATTAGGAGGGGCTCCGTGCGGAAACGCACGGTGCAATCCAACCTGGCTCCGTTGACCGCGGAAATGTGGAGTGGCTTGACAAGACGGGTCACCGGGATGCGGAATTTATTCACCAAGGACTCCCGAATAAAATTCCCAGAGGCACCAGAGTCCAGGCAGGCCACGGCTGAGAGGGAAGAGCTGGCTGAAGAAGAAATCCGTACAGGCACCGTGAGACGTGGAGAAGCCGACTTAGCATCAAGAGACGCCACACCCACGAGAGCTGGGTGCGAGCGTGCGTTTCCCAGACGTGGAGGACGGATAGGGCAATCCACCAAAAAATGTTCGGTACTGGCACAGTACAGACAAAGATTCTCTTCCTTACGGCGATTCCTCTCTTCCAGGGTCAGGCGAGACCGATCCACTTGCATGGCCTCCTCGGCGGGAGGCCTAGGCGCAGATTGCAATGGAGACTGTGGGAGAGGTGTCCAGAGATCTAAGTCTTTTTCCTGGCGGAGCTCTTGATGCCTCTCAGAAAAACGCATGTCAATGCGAGTGGCTAGATGAATGAGTTCATGCAGATTAGCAGGAGTATCTCGTGCGGCCAGAACATCTTTAATGTTGCTGGATAGGCCTTTTTTAAAGGTCGCGCAGAGGGCCTCATTATTCCAGGAAAGTTCAGAAGCAAGAGTACGGAATTGTATGGCGTACTCGCCAACGGAAGAATTACCCTGGACCAGGTTCAGCAGGGCAGTCTCAGCAGAAGAGGCTCGGGCAGGTTCCTCAAAGACACTTCGAATTTCCGAGAAGAAGGAGTGTACAGAGGCAGTGACGGGGTCATTGCGGTCCCAGAGCGGTGTGGCCCATGACAGGGCTTTTCCAGACAGAAGGCTGACTACGAAAGCCACCTTAGACCTTTCAGTAGGAAACTGGTCCGACATCATCTCCAAGTGCAGGGAACATTGCGAAAGAAAGCCACGGCAAAACTTAGAGTCCCCATTAAATTTGTCCGGCAAGGACAGGCGGAGGCTAGGAGTGGCCACTCGCTGCGGAAGGGGTGCAGGAGCTGGCGGAGGAGATGATTGCTGCAGAAGTTGCGACTGAAGTTGCTGCACAATGGTGGACACTTCCGACAGCTGGTGGGTTAGATGGGCGATCTGTCGGGATTGCTGGGCGACCACCGTGGTGAGATCAGAGATATAAGGCAGAGGAACTTCAGCGGGATCCATGGCCGGATCTACTGTCACGATGCCGGCTGGCAGGAGGTGGATCCTCTGTGCCAGAGAGGGATTGGCGCGGACCGTGCTAGTGGACCGGTTCTAAGTCACTACAGGTTTTCACCAGAGCCCGCCGCAAAGCGGGATGGTCTTGCTGCGGCGGTAGTGACCAGGTCGTATCCACTAGCAACGGCTCTACCTCTCTGGCTGCTGAAGATAGGCGCGGTACAAGGGAGTAGACAGAAGCAAGGTCGGACGTAGCAGAAGGTCGGGGCAGGCAGCAAGGTTCGTAGTCAGGATGGATAGCAGAAGTTCTGGTACACAGGCTTAGGACACACAAAACGCTTTCACTAGGCACAAGGGCAACAAGATCCGGCAAGGGAGTGCATGGGAGGAGGTCAGATATAGTCAGGGACCAGGTGGAAGCCAATTAAGCTAATTGGGCCAGGCACCCTAATTGGGCCGCGCGCGCCCTAGAGAGCGGAGCCGCGCGCGCCAGCACATGACAGCAGGGGACGGGAACGGGTAAGTGACCTGGGATGCGATTCGCGAGCGGGCGCGTCCCGCTGTGCGAATCGCATCCCCGACGGCCATGACAGTGTAGCGCTCCCGGTCAGCGGGACCGACCGGGGCGCTGCGGAGAGAGAGACGCCGTACGCGCTCCGGGGAGGAGCGGGGACCCGGAGCACTAGGCGTAACAAGGAGACCATATTGTGGCTGAATGACACAGCCTGGAGGTGGAGGAAGCATGAGGCAACCATATAGTGGCTGAATGACACAGACTGGAATTGGCAGCAGCAAGAGCAGACCATAATGTGCCTGAATGACACAGCCTGGAGTTGGCGGCAGCAAGATCAGACCATTGAGTGGCTGAATTACACAGCCTAGAGTTGGCGGCAGCATGAAGAGACCATATAGTGGCTGAATGACACAGCCTTAGTTGGCGGCAGCTTGAAGAGACCAAATAGTGGCTGAATGATAAAGCCTAAGTTGGCAGCAGTATGAGGAGACCATATAGTGGCTGAATGACACAGCCGGGAGTTGGCAGCAGCAGAAGGAGACCATATAGTAGCTGAATGACACAACCTGTAGTTGACAGCAGCATGAGGAGACCATATAGTGGCTGAATGACACACCCTGGAGTTGGTGGCAGCCTAAGGAGACCATATAGTGGCTGAATGACACAGCCTGTCGTTAGCGACAGCATAAGGAGACCATATAGTGGCTAAATGACACAACGTGGAGGTGGCGGCAGCAAGAGCAAACCATATAGTGGTGAATGAGACAGACTGGAGTTGGCGGCAGCATGAGGAGACCGTATAGTGGCTGAATAACACAGCCTGGAGTTGGTGGCAGCATAAGGAGACCATATAGTGGCTGAATGACATAGCCTGGAGTTGGCGGTAGCAAGAGCAGACCATATAGTGGCTGAATGACACAACTTAGAGTTGGTGGCAGCATGAGGAGACCATATAGTGGCTGAATGACACAGCCTGGGGTTGGCGTCAGCATGAGGAGACCATATAGCGGCTGAATGACACAGCCTGGAGTTGGCAGCAAATTGAGGAGACCATAAAGTGGCTGAATGACACAGCCTGGAGGTGGCGGAAGCATGAGGAGAGCATATAGTTGCAGAAAGAGACAGCCTGGAGGTTGCAGCAGCATGAGGAGAACATATGATGGCAGTATGAGACAGCCTGGAGCTTGCATCAGCCTGAGGAAAACAAATGGTGGCAGAATGAGACAGCCTGAGGAGAGCATATGAGGAGAACATATCGTGATAGCAAGACACAGCCTGAAGGTGGCATCAGCAGCTGAAGGAGTCCTGAAAGTGACCAGGTGACATAGTGGGGAGATGGGGGGCAATACCAGTGCCCGGTGAAGAAGGTGGTTGAAAAAACAGAGAACTTGGCATCAGATGTGTGGCATCAGGCGGTTGGAAGGATCAGAATAGTAGCTGAGGCAGGTAGACAGAAAAAAAACGGTCTCTTTTGTAAAAGTGTGCACAAGTAAGAGTTGAGGATATACATTATGTAAAACTTAACTTTTAATAATATTCTTAGGATAAAATATGTGTTAACAAAATTTTTGTGAAGTCAAAGAAAAGGAAAGGTGGGCAAAAAACACCATGTGCCACCTACACCTCCAAGTATTGATGTGATACAAAGACCTCTAAAAGGTGGAAGGGAACAATGTATGGTCCATTGTAAATGTCGGGGGTAAAAACTTCCCCTGTAAGTCCCTACACTCGCATTATTAATTCCCTTCTTGGTAAGTGTTACTCGCCCTAAAAAGGGTGGCCCCACACAGGAAACTCTCCCTATTTCAACCTAAAACCCCTATGAAATGGCAGTGTTTATAGGTGGAAATAGGGAGAGGTTCCTGTGTTGGGCCACCCTTTTTAGGGCGAGTAACACTTGCCAAGAAGGGAATTAATAATGCGAGAGTATGGCCTTACAGGGGAAGTTTTTACCCCCACCAGTTACAATGGACCAAACGTTGTTCCCTTCCACCTTTTAGAGGTCTTTGTATCACATCAATACTTGGTGGTGTAGGTGGAACATGGTGTTTTTTTGCACACTTTTCCTTTTTTTTTTTTTAGATATAAAAAAATTTGGGGTCCATATATTTTATCCTAAGAAAAGTTACGTTTTAGCTAATGTATATCCTTAATATTTACTTTTAGTGTGATGCGGAGGAATTTCTGTAACTGGGGAGCAGCACCTTAAATATGTTTTGCACTATCTATATTTGTGAAGTGTTGGTGTGACACCATGGTCTACTCTGAGGAATCACACATTGGTGGGTGGTCCATGTCTGATTCATCTTTACAAAGGTCAGGCTCTCCACACTTTTCATGGACAGACGAGTTCTCCTTGGGGTTACTATGGCCCCCGCTGCACTAAACACCAGGTCTCATGGCACACTACTGGCTGGGCAGGACAGCTTTTCCAGGGCAATCTCTGCTAGTTGCGGCCACAAATCAGGTTTGGCTGCCCAGAAATCCAGCAGATCTTCAAGGTGTGTTGGCATGGTCATGTCAAGGTATGCCGACACCTGCTGGTTTAGGTCCTGCTCCAGGCCTACCTGCTGATGATGAGTTGCTTCACTATGCAGGTGAAGAAAACGACTCATCAGCAACTGTAGACTCAGGCTGCTACTGATTTTGCTGGTACTGCTCCTGCCACCCCACTCCTCCCCAGCAGCCATGGCAGTGGAAGGTGAGAGCAGAGAGCCCACCGAGTCAGACCTGCGAGAGGATGGACGATGGTGCAGATAGGCATCAGCCAACTGAATAAGTACAATATCTCTGTAGTAGTTCAGTTTGTCCTCCCTCTCAGTTGGTGTAACAAAGTCCCCCATTTTGTGCCGGTAGCGAGGGTCCAATAAGGTGGAGAGAAAGAAGTCATCCCACTGCCGAATGGTGACAATTCGGTGGTCACTACACAAGCAAGTGAGCATGTATCATGCCATTTGTGCAAGTGACTTGGAGGGACTACCTGCCTCCATCTCCGCTGCATACTGCCACAGTCTTTCTCGCCTTCCTCATAACCCTCTAGCTCCTCTGGCTGCTCCTTCTCCTCCTCTCCTCTCAGATGATTAGAAAAACCACCCATCTTGCGAAAGCTAATGTGTGCTCCACTGTTCCCCTCCCTGTCCTCTTCAAGTTCAGCCCCCACAGGGCTCATGTGGCCATGAGATGTAGGCGCCATGTCTCCAGTGCCCTGACCAGCCATCGTTTCCAACATGTGTTGTAGTAAATGAAGCAGTGGAATGACATTGTTCATCCTGTAATCCTGGCGACTGAGTAATTATGTGGCTTTCTCAAAGGTCCTGAGCAAACGGCAGGTGTCACATATGAGCTGACACTGGTTGACATTGAAGTTACACAGGAGAGTCCCCGTATCTGCTTGGATCATCAAGAAATCGGTGAAGGCTTTTCTCTGTTCCTATAGTCGGTCCAACATATGAAGGGTGGAATTCCAACATGTGTGGTTGATATCGTTCTGACACTGCAGCTCAAGGAGGATGTGCTTTGTGGTGTACGAGTGGCTGAAATGCATGGCTCAGGCTTCCGTGTCGCAGCACAGACAAGATATTCTTCCCATTGTCGGTCACCATGGTTCCCAGAAAAGCTTTTTCACAGCAGCAATTTACCTCAAGCCCAAACCCAGCCTAGAAGAACTGATAGGAAAGGGAGTGAGATTGAGAGAGAAAGTGCAATTTTGGGTGTAGTGCACAGTGACTGTGTGCTGCAGCACTGCTGTGTACAACAACTGAAAAGCTAATAGTAGCCAGCCAGTTAGGGTGAGCAGAGCACTAAAAGCGTATTGTACTCTATTAAGTGTAACCTGTGCGTACATCTAAGTGGTGTACCATTTTGTTCCTATTAAAGACTTAAGGGCCAAGATACTGTCAAAGACAAGGCAAAAGTACACACCTGCTGGTGTTGTAGACAATTACTGTTTAAAGCGTACTGGAGTGCATTGTCCTCACCTCATAAGTGCATACCACATACGTATGTGATAGCCTGGGGGATGTAGGGTATGGGGAGTGTAGCTGTGCGCTTATCAAAGGGTGCTTGTTAACCCTTGCTATTCGTGACACTAGGGTGAGGGATCCTCAGTAATGCTTGTCCTACCGCCACCCTTCCCAAGAGCGATGGGGAGGTAGATAATAATAGATTGTCCACAACCGGAGAGTTTTCTGAAACAGTATTAACTTTTACTGAAGGTTTTCTACAAGCTTCAATAACATAACAGTCTCTAAGCATAACAACGGCTTTCCTTGGAGATTGACAAAGGTTGCGACTTTAGCATTTAGAGTCTTTTAGTACTGTGCGTTGTTCCACTGGATTTAGGGGTTTAGTTGCAGTCCAGTAGTCATGCTAGCATAAGCGGGGATTTAGATTTGAACTCACAGTTTTGGTTCAGCTGAGGCTGGCAGGTTTTTGAGGCCTAGCGTGTCTTTGAAAGTTGCATAGCACTGTCCTGTTAGTCCGGCATCCACGAGAGCAGCAACCCAAGAGAGCGATAATTGGACGCAGCTCCCTTATATGGGCAGGGGCTGGACTAATGCTAATTGGTCCATACTGATGTCAATCACCATTACAAAGATTTGTGGGTAACACGTGACCCAAGGACCTCCAAAGGTCCTCCAACACACCATAGAGGTTATTAGCATGGTCACATGACCGAAAGTCCTGCGACGCTGAACAAGGTAAGCACTATACATTACTATAAAATATATACTATTATTAAATGTATACATATATATATATATATATATATATATTATCATTAGAGATAGACTTGAGGAGAGGCGACTAGGGGTTGTTACTCTGAACGTAGTTACTCTGACTTTGGGGACCTCTACAATAGGTACGGTATGCAATACTGTACCGGGACACCACACGTACATCTAAGTGGTGTACCATTTTTGTTCCTGTTAAAGTCTTAAGGGCCTAGATACTGTAGAAGGCCAAACAAAAGTACACATCTGCTGGCGTTGTAGACAAATACTGTTTTAAGCATAGTGGAGCGTATTGTACTCCCCTCATATACGCACTAAGTATGTCAGGCAGAGAAGTGCCAGGATGTGCACAGTGGAGTGGTAGAGGCCTAAATTTACCATGCAGATGTCGCAGCAGACAGCAGGGCAAGTGGCAGCAGGAGTTACAGCAAGAGGCCTGAGCTTGTGATATCAGCTAGCAGTCATGTCATGACCAGCAACCCATCTGCCGTCATCGATTGGTAAACACTGTCGTCCACTTCATCACAAGTGACATTTGATACCCCCAGTCAACAGTTGGTGGGTTCCTCAGACACAACCCACAGTTGGCATGGCCTGAGAGCAGTCCCTGTCCTCCCATTGCCACTGTCCTATGCTGTTCTGTCCCCCACAGAAGTATCTTATGCTTTGGGTTCAGCTCCACTATTTAGTGAGGACGATCTAGAGAACAGTACGCAGCTACTGCCCAGCCAAGAAGTGGAGGAGACATCTGACGCTTCCTCTGCTAGGCGAGCAAGTAGTGATGAGGAGAGTGGCATGGGAGGTGGTGTTGTGAGCGTTCATGCTCCTAAAGCAGACACTGTTGAGGAACCTGAGGAGGACATCAGTGACGTGCAGACACAACTCGATGATGATGAAGCTAATCGCACATGGGAGCCGAGTGCAGAAGCTGCTTCATCATCATCAGGAGAAGAGGGTTGCAGTAGCTGAGCCAGCAAGTGGTAGCATTGTTGGCAGTCAGCATGGTGGCAGAAGTGGAAAGTCTGGAGCCAAACGTGCCCAGGGTAGACCACCTTCCCGGGAGGTAGTGGAACAGGGGTTCATGAAGTCGGTGGCAGTAGCAGTCAATCAGTACGGACTGTTGGTGGGAAAATCAGCTACTTGGCTGTGTGGCAGTTTTTCATCAAGTATCCGGGGGAAGTTAACATGGCCACATGCAAGATGTGTCGGCAGAAGGTGAACAGTGGCCAGGGTCCCAATGTGGGCACCACAGCCCTGCGTCAACATGTGCATTGTCACCATAAAGCGGCCTAGGAGAACCAGTGGCACGGCGTTCCCTGTTGCAGCCAGCCATGGTTCCACCACCTCAGCTGAAAGGAGCTGTGTGTTATACCCATCTTCTGTCGCTCCAGATGCTCCTGCTCCTCCTACTTCGAGTCAGTCATTCTGCAAGCAATCCATTGGCGAAGCCATGTCCAAGAGACAATAGTATGTGCCCACTCATCCAATGGTGCAGAAACTGAATGTGCTCCTGTCCAAATTGCTGGTGCTGCAGTCCCTCCCTTTTCAAGTGGTGCACTCTGCACCTTTCAGAGAATTGATGGCTTGTGCTGAGCTGAGGTGGAGCTGAGCTGAGGTGGAGAGTCCCAAGATTTCATTTCTCTGCGAAGAAGGCAGTACCAGCCCTGCATAATTTTGTGTAACAGAAGGTGGGCAAGTCCTTGAGCCTGTCGGTGTGCACCAAAGTGTGGAGCTGTATCTACGGTCAGGGACAATACATGTAATTTATGGCCCACTGGGTAAATATGATTCCTGCACAGCCACAACAGCAACTTGGACAGGTCACGCCGCTTCCGCCTCCACACTCTCAAGCCGTTGGTCCTGTGACAGTGTGCACCTCCGCCTCCTCATCCTCCACTGCATGGACAAGTCTCAGTGCCCCTCCAGCATACCATGTGTGCAGGGCACGGTGGCGTCACGCTGTTACGCGGTTACATCTCATGGCCACATGAGCCCTCTAGGGGCTGAACTGGAGGAGGAGGAGGGGGAGTGGCACAGTGGAGCACAGTTTAGGTTTCACGAGATGGGCGGTTTTTCTAGTCATCTGACAGGAGAGGAGGAGTAGGAGCAGCCAGAGGAGCTAGAGGGTTATGAGGAAGGCGAGACAGAGGACCCAGACACATTGTGGTATGCAGTGGAGATGGAGACAGGGAGTCCCTCCACGTCACTTGCACAAATGGCACGAAGCATGCTAACTTGCTGATCGCCAAATTGTCACCATTCGGCAGCGGGATTACTTCTGGCTCTCCACCTTATTGGACCCTTGCTACCGGCACAAAATGGGGGCCTTTTTTACCCCCACTGAGAGGGAGGACAAACTGACCTACTACAGGGACATCCTACGTAGTCAGTTGAAACATGCTTATCTGCGCCATCGTTCATCCTCTCACAGGTCTGACTTGGGGGCCCTCTGCTCTCACCTTCCACTGCAATGGCTGCTGGGGAGGGGTGGCCGGAACAGTACCAGCTGAATTTTCCCTGGAAAAGCTGTCCTGCCAAGCCTGTAGTGTGCCATCAGAGCTGGTGTTTAGGCCATAGTAACCCCAAGGAGAACCCGTCTGTCCACGAAAAATGTGGAGAGACTCATCTTTGTGAAGATAAATCAGGCATGGATCAGCCAGGATTTCCACCCACCAATACCTGATGCATGAGAGTAGATTGACCATGGTGCCACACCAACACTTCACAAATATGGATAGTGCAAAACATATTTAAGGTGCCTCTCCCCAGTTACAGACAGTATTGAGGATATGCCTTAGCTAAAATGTAACTTTTCTTAGGATAGAATATATGTACCCAATTTCTTTTTTAAATCAAACAAAAGGAAAGGTGTGCAAAAAAACACCATGTGTCAATTACACCACCAAGTATTGATGCGATGCAGAGACCTCTAAAAGGGGTAAGGGAACAATGTATGATCCATTGTAACTGGTGGGGGTAAAAACTTCCCCTGTAAGGCCCTACTCTTGCATTATCAACCCCTTAAGGACCGAGCCCATTTTGATCTTAAGGACCAGGCCAATTTTATTTATGCATTTTCGTTTTTTCCTCCTTGCCTTCTAAAATCCATAACTCTTTTATACTTCCATCTACAGACCCATACAAGGGCTGTTTTTTTTGCGTAACCAATTATACTTTGTAATGAAACCTCTCATTTTACCAAAAAATTTATGGCGAACCCAAAGAATTATTTTTTTTGGGAGGAAATTTAAATGAAAACCATAATTTTAAACATTTTGAAGGGTTTAGGGTTTTCACACTGTACACTTTATGGTAAAAATGACATGTGTTCTTTATTCTGTGGGTCAATACAATTAAAATGATAACAATGGCTAGATACTTTTCTATTTTTGTACTTTTGTTCAAAATCAGTAATAGAAAATCGCCCTATTTTGACCATCTATAACTTTTTCATTTTTCCGTATATGGGGTGGTTTGAGGGGTACCCTTTTGCGCAATAATCTGTACTATTTATTGATACCACAATTGCATATATTAAACTTTTAGATCACTTTTTATAAATTTTTTGGGGGAATAAAATGTGACAAAAACAGCAGCATTTTTGGACTGGTATTTTTTTACGCTTACGCCGTTCACCGTATGGGATCACTAACATTATATTTTGATATTTCAGACCTTTACACACTCGGCGATACCAAATATGTTTATTTAAAAAACAATTACGCTTTTTGGGAGTAAAATTTGAAAAAGGGACAGTTTTCCTTTTTATTGGGATGGGGATTTTTCCCTCCCTTTTTTTACTTTTTATTTTTAACATTTTCAACTTTTTACTACACTTTTTATGTCTCCATAGGGGACTATCAATAGCAATCAGTTGATTGCTAATACTGTTCAGTGCTATGAATAGGGCATACAACTGATCAGTATCATCGGCTATCTCTTGCTCTGGTCTGCTCGATCTCCGACCAGAGCAGAAGACCCAAGCAGATGGACGGAAGCAGGTAAGGGGACCTCCGTCCGCCATTACAAATGATCGGATCCCCGCGGCAGTGCTGCGGGCAATCCGATCATCTATTTTAATATGCGCATTGCCGCAGATACTGTGATCTGTTTTGATCACGGCATCTGAGGGGTTAATAGTGGACAGGGATCTGCAGTGTATGACGTACGTAAATGTACGTCCTGGTGCACTAAGTACCTCTGCACCAGGACGTACATTTAGGTCCGTGGTCGCCAAGTGGTTAATTCCCTTCTTTGCAAGTGTTACTTGCCCTAAAAAGGTCGGCACTGCACAGAAACCTCTCCCTATTTCCACTTACAAACGCTGCCATTTCACAGGGTTTTTAGGTGGAAATAGGGAGAGTTTCCTGTATGGGGCCGCCCTTTTTAGGGTGAGTAACACTTGCCAAGAAGGGAATTAATAGGGCGAGAGTAGTGCCTTACAGAGGAATGACCCCCCCCCACCCAGGTTACAATGGACCATACGTTGTTCCCTTCCACCCTTTAGAGGTCTTTGCATCACATGAATACTTCCACGTTTTCAAGGAAAGTGTTACTTGTCATAAAAAAGGTGGCCCCACACAGGAACCTCTCCCTATTTCCATCTAAAAACCTAGGGTGAGTAACACTTGCCAAGAAGGAATTAATAATGCAAGAGTAGGGCCTTACAGGAGAAGTTTTTACCCCCCCCCCCCAGGTTACAGTGGACCATATGTTGTTCCCTTCCACCTTTTAGAGGTGTTTGCATCACATCAATACTTGGTGGTGTAGGTGGCACATGGTGATATTTGCACACCTTTCCTTTTGTTTGATTTATAAAAAAAATTGCTGCCAAGTTCTTTTTTCACCCACCTTTGTCACCAGGTACTGATATTGCCACCCACTGCCCCACTATGTCACCGGGTCACTTTCAAGACTCCTGATGCTGCTGATGCCACCTCCAGGCTGTCTCATACTGCCATTATATGTTCTCC
The DNA here is from genome assembly GCF_029499605.1 of Hyla sarda. Lineage (NCBI taxonomy): Eukaryota > Metazoa > Chordata > Amphibia > Anura > Hylidae > Hyla > Hyla sarda. Next base: position 205,118,434 of record NC_079193.1, on the reverse strand, counting down.
TCATACTGATGCCAGCTCCAGGCTGGATCATTCTGCCACCATGTGTTCTCCTCATGCTGCTGCCACCTCCAGGCTGTCTCATTCTTCAAGTATATGGTCTCCTCATGCTTCCGCCACCTCCAGGCTGTGTCATTTACCTACTCTATGGTCTCCTCATGCTGCCGCCAACTCCAGGCTGTGTCATTCTTCCACTATATGGTCTACTATTGCTGCCGCCAACTCCAGGCTGTGTCATTGAGCGACTATATGGTCTCCTCATGCTGCTGCCAACTACAGGCTGTGTCATTCAGCCACTATATGGTCTCCTCACACTTTTGCCACCTCCAGGATGTGTCACTGTACCACCATGGGGTCTCCTCATGCCGCTGGCACATTAAATAAGACTTTTTAAATGTTAAAAAATATCTTTAACCTTTTCAATTGTGAGGCTGTCAGGCTGTTGCCACCTCCAGGCTGGGTCATTCAGTCACTATATGGTCTCCTCATGCTGCCGCCACCTCCACACTGTTTCATTCTGCCACTATATGGTCTCCTCATACTGATGCCACCTCCAGGCTCTGTCATTGTGGCGCTCTGCGACAGTGATTCTAATAGCGACACCTCTAATCTGCATGTCATACTGAATAACAGTATTATTTCACTAATTCAGCACACACCCTATGTGTGTTACAGCAAGGCAGAGTGTTCTACACCCCTATTGAGGCTCTCTGTTGGCCAGAAAAAGCCATTTTCAATACAGATTTGCCACAAATGCATTCGATATATAGGTATGGTTGTATGCAAGGTACTCAACATTGTCCCTACTATAGTGAGACTACTGTGTGGTAAAATTCAGGCTAGTGTATAGCTGGGTCACGGTTTTGACCTTTGATTGTCATATTTGCACAGCTTTGTCATAAAGATGCCAACTATTTTTATACTTGGATAAGGCAAAATAAAATAAGGATATTGCAGAATTTAAAATGTACTACATTGGTGCAAAAAAAGGAATGAATGTTTAAATGTTTTACCTGGTTGGGATTAGGGAGAACGTATTTTGTACACACTAGGGAAATTGTGACATGTTGGGGTATTGGGATACATTTTGTATTACTGGATAATTCCTAATCTTAAATCAACAGATCTATGCTGAAAGTGCATATGCCTGAGACCTTAGGTGGTAAGTAAACAAGAGCAGTGGGCATTGAATTGCAGAAAGTATTCATGAGATTTTATTTTTTTCGATATAATAAAAGATAGCGCCTTATCACAACCATGCACTTCCATATTATTTATCAGCCAGTCGGTCAGTCGGTTTTTGTTCAAGTAGCTTTTTAGGCAGACAGGTTCTTAAAATGTATCTATAATTTCACTGTGTATATATTTGCTTGCACTTGTACAAAAAATGAAATTTTAAGGACCTTGGCAGATTGCCATTTGCAAGAACAATTTTAGGCGGCAAAGGCTTTTTAATAACAGAAATTTTCCAGCTTTACATTTCTATAGTTTTTTAACCAATTCAATGGCTTTGATGCACTGATGATTCCATGCTGCCTGTTATACATATGCAGATTTCTTTCTAAGGATTTTAGTCCAAGAAAAAATGTCTGTATATTATTAAAGGGGTACTCCACTGGAAAGAAAATTATCATTTGGTGCCAGAAAGTTAAACAGATTTGTAAATTACTTCTATTAAAAAAACTTAATCCTTCCAGTACTTATCAGCTTCACATGAAGTTTGTTCCTTTTTGAATTTTCTTTCTGTCTGACCACAGTGCTCTCTGTTGACATCTATGTCCTTATCAGGAACTGTCCAGGGCATGATAGGTTTGCTATGGGGATTTGCTGCTGCTCTGGACAGTTCCTAAAATTGATAGAGGTGTCAACAGAGAGCACTGTGGTCAGACAGAATATGTTTAACTTTCTGGCACCAGTTGATTTAAAAAAATAATAATTCCAGCCAAGTACCCCTATAAATCAGAAGTTAGAAAGGCAAGGCATGCTGGGATTTGAAGTTTTGTAACATCTGGAGGGCCACCAGTTTGAGACCCCTGCTCTAACTTGAGTTTACCAATATATGATCATTTGTTTCAGGTAAAAACCCATTTTCCTATCATCCCTTTCCTTATGAACAGAAAAAAAAATCTGGTACAGTATGAGACTAAAGTACTGGATATGTAACAGAGGTATTAGGCTATGTTAACAGAGTGTAAAATTAATAGTAAAATATGTCTGTAAAAGGGTAATAAAATACTGTCTCTAGCCCAGTTAACCACATACAGCTGATAGTGGGGGTGCCAGGTGTCAGCACTCCACCGATTAAATATTGATGGCCTTTTCTGGGGACAGACCATTTAATATGTGGACCCCCTTAAGGGAAATTTCCACCAACCTACTAACCTGCCTGCCGTGTGGATTCCCTACTAATCTACCTACCTACTGGGGAGCTCTAATTAATGGGGGGGGGGGGGGATTGACTACCTTTTATAAGGGACATCTACTTGGGGGGGAAATTACTTACACATTTGGTCTATGTTCATAATGAACTAGGAATTTTTCACCTACTGGGGTTTCTTCCTAATGGAGGGAATAATCTATGAACTTCCTACTGTCGTAGAATCCATCTAATTGGGGTGCAATTACCTGCCTGCAGGGGGCATCAACCTAATAGGGGGGGAATGGGCCCAGGTGGCAAAAGGCCTCAAAAAGTCTAAAGCTACATCTAAGTATACATATAGCTATACCCCCTAAAAAAAAGTTGGCGTAGATAGTAATTGATAATAAATGTAGAAAACTGTATTAAATATTACAAATATACAAATATAATAAAAGCACCCCCTACTCCCCCACACAATCCTACAGTACTCCAGGAGAACAAAGGAAGACAAATAGGTGGAGAAATCAACATCTAGATGGTAGAGGTATGATATGCAGACATAATAAGGTAGTAGTATACAAGCACATCATACAAATGTCATTACAATAATTGTACAAATATATGAAATAGCTGGAAAAAAATGCAACAATAATAGACAAAAATTACAAACCACAATGCCTGCCGTGTAAAGCAAATACACCTGGAGTACCGAGTACCCCTATTTGTGTATACATACAAAGTTACATAGTTAGTACAGTTAAAAAGACATATTTCCCTCTAGTTCAACCAAAAAATTAAAGGGAAGGGGTATGGTTGGATGAAGGGGAAGGGATGTGTTCTATATTTCTGCATAAGCTTTAATGTTATATTATTCTAGGAATTTATCTTACCCAGTTTTGAAGCTCTCAACTGTTCCTGCTGTGACCAGTTCCTGAGGTAGACTGTTCCATAAATTCACAGTTCTTATAGTAAAGAATGCTCGTTGCTCCTTGAGACTTTCTTTTTTTTTATATATGAGGTGAGGTAAAATACTTATAAGACAAAATGTTGCTTGTTATTTATTTTTACTTTGTTAGATGAATGCATATTTGAATAGACCATCATATGCTGACAGTAATATAAGCCTATCACACCTATTACCTGGCCATGTGGTGCAGCCACCAAGGAGGATGAGCTAAGAGCAAAATAGGTTCTCAAGACTTGAATACCTTTTATAATAAATCATATTCTTCATAACTTCTGTGGTGTATATATCAAAAATGTAATGAACAACATTTAAACTTTAAGAATAATGTGATAAGCGGCTTTAGTTTCTCACATTTATCATAAATATTTTATACAATATTTTTGGCAAAAATTCAGACCTCATTAAGCTGAAAGCATATGTTTCTTCATATCAAGAATTATTACAAAACACATAAAAATTCTATGTTTGTATTCAGGGAATTAAATGAAATGTTCCCATTTCTTCAATCTTTACAAAATATTAATGAAAAAATATTTATATCAATGTCATCTTACAATATCACAGTATTATCACTTTTCTAGCAACTGATTAAGTGTGGTGATAGCAGCAAGGATCCACCATGCACACGTTCCCTTCATGAAGAGGTCGTAAATGTATGTTTCCTTGTGTGAAGTACCAGGGCATCAGGACATACATTTATGTCCATTGTTCTTAAATAGATACTCCGCTGGAAAACTATTTTTTTAGATCAACTGGTGCCAGAACGTTAAACAGAATTGTAAATTATTTCTATTAAAAAATCTTAATCCTTCCAGTACTTCTCAGCTGTTGTATGCTCCACAGGAAGGTCTTTTATTTTCAAATTTATTTTCTGCCTGAACACAGTGATCTATGCTGACACCTCTGTCCATGTCAGGAACTGTGCAGAGGGGGAGCAAATCCCCATAGAAAACCTCTCCTGCTCTGGACAGTTCCTGACATGGACAGAGGTGGAAGCAGAGAGCACTGTGGTCAGAAAGAAAAGAAGTTAAAAAATAAAAAAACTTCCTGATAAGCTAATAAGTACTGGAAAGATTAAGATCTTTTAAATGTATTTTTTAAATGTTTTTTAACCCCTTCAGTACTAGTAAAATGTATTGATTTTCCTAGTACTCCGTACAAATCCATGCAGTAAGGGTACACAAAATCACAAAACCAGTGCAGTTTACACCCACAGACAAGGAAGCGCCAAAATTGTATATTTTTTTATGCTTTTGCACCTATTACCAAGTTTCAGTAATATTATTTCATTTCTAGTGCCACTCCTGTGCAAGACTATTTAATGCTGCCAATTGTTTGGGGGTCAAATGTGGTCACAAATAATGGATAAGCCCAAATCACAGCACCTTACATACTCTGATAAAACATTAGCGATTACATACTGTATATCAACATAGTTTGCATTATTAAAACTTCATAAGAAACTCTTAGTACAAAAAAGTCTGAAGCTACAATTTTAAACAATGATAATCAAAAATTGTATTTGTAATGAAACAATAATGTAACTAACCTGTAAAAAACCCAGAACAAGTAATTAATATCATCATAGTCAAACAATTAGAAATGTATTGTGTCTAAACTTTTATAGTTGTATCATAATGGTTAGTGATAAAGAAAGGCTAAGCTCACACTTTATAAAATGTATCAACATATTTTATTAAAATGTTGTCAGTAAGCTGCAAAAAATAGCTGCATTTTTATGAATATTTTTTTTTTATGCAGATAAAAATTAACTTAAGATAACAATAAATAAGTAAATGCATTTATAATATATGAACTTAGCCTTAGTCTAAAGCTGGGTCCACACATAAAAAAAAAAAAGGCTTCAGTACAATGGCTACAAAAAGTGTCATTTTTCAAAGCTGATAATGTGTTCTATTAAAGTTTATGGAAACCTGATTGTCAGTGTACACACATAAAAAACTCAGTAATTCCAATATTTTACTGCCATTGTTATATTTTCAATTTACTATGTATGAACTTAGCCTTAGACAAAGACTGAGGTAAAATGTGAAAAACTCAGCCTAAAAAGGTGTAATATTTAATGGGCACTGTCAGATACAAAAACTTTTGATATGTTGTAAAGCATGCAAAACCAATAGGTTTTGCAATTGCTTTCATTAGAACATTTTCAGTATTTCATACTGAAAAAGCCAGTCAAACAACTGCTCTCCCCCCCCCCCACCTGCTTGGACACATACTAGTCCTGCTGTGTCCATGCATCATCACCTATGTCATGGACACACTTCCTTGATTGACAGCTGTGAGCGCAGGACTCACAGCTCGAGGGAAAATCCTCTCACTTGGCTTGTGTCCCGCTACTGTCAGTGAGGACAAGCTGGGAGTTGTAGTTTTGCTAATACTAGGGGAGATGTGAGCAGACTGCATACTGAGAGGAATCCCTTTGAGAGGGATTCGGACTAGTGAGCTAAATTAAAAGTGTAATAAAAAAATACAGTTGCTAGACACATAAAAATTAGATGTACATGGTCAGGATTAGGTACTGAGTGATATATTGAAAAAAAAATGTTTTTTTGTTGGATCTGACCGGTACGTTTTAACCCCTTAAGGACCCAGCCCATTTTCACCTCAAGGACCCGGCCATTTTTTGCACATCTGACCACTGTCACTTTAAGCATTACTAACTCTGGGATGCTTTACTTTTAATTCTGATTCCGAGAGAGTTTTTTCGTGACATATTCTACTTTATGTTAGTGGTAAAATTTCATCGATACTTGCATCATTTCTTGGTGAAAAATGCAAAAATTTTATGAAAAATTTAAAAATGTTGCATTTTTTTTTTACTATGAAACTCTCTCCTTATAAGGAATATGGACATCCCAAACACATTATATCTATTGATTCACATTATATATTGATATGTCTACTTTATGTTTGCATTATAAAGTTGACATGTTTTTACTTTTGGAAGACATCAAAGGGCTTCAAAGTTCAGCAGCAATTTTCCAATTTTTCACAAAATCTTCAAAATCTGTTTTGAAGTGGATTTGAGGGGCCTTCATATTAAAAATACCCCATAAATGACACCATTATAAAAACTGCACACCTCAAAGTATTGAAAATGACATTCAGAAATTGTGTTAACCCTTTAGATCTTTCACAGTAATAGCAGCAAAGTGAAGGAGAAAATTCAAAATCTTCATTTTTTACACTCGCATGTTTTTGTAGACCCAGTTTTTGAATTTTTACAAGGTGTAAAAGGAGAGAAATCACCCTAAAATTTGAAACCCAATTTCTCTTGAGTAAGAAAATATCTCATATGTATATGACAAGTGCTCTGTGGGTGCACTAGAGGGCTAAGAAGGGAAGAAGCGACAATGGAATTTTGGAGAGTGAGTTTTTCTGAAATGGTTTTTGGGGGGCATGTCACATTTAGGAAGCCCCTATGGTGCCAGAACAGCAAAACAATACCACATGGCATACTATTTTTGAAACTACACCCCTCAAGGAACGTAACAAGGGTCTAGTGAGCCTTAACACCCCACAAGTGTTTGATGACTTTTCGTTAAAGTTGGATTTAATTCGTTAAATCAATTTTTTTTTCACTAAAATGCTGTTTTTTCCCCAAATTTGACATTTTTACAAGGGGTAATAGGGTACAGGGTTTTAGGGTACATTCACACAGAGGGGTTTACAGTGAGTTTGCCGCAGATCAAACTAGAAGCAGGAAACTCACTTTAAACCCGCCCCTGTGAATGTACACTGTACATTCACATGGGGAAAAACCTTCAGCTGTTGCAAAATTACAACTCACAACATACACTGACAGACCATACATGCTGGGAGTTGTACTTTTGCAACAGCTGGAGGCTCACTGGTTTGAAAACCTTCAGTTAAGTCCTTTTAACTAACTCAGTATTTTCCAAACAGTGTGCCTCCAGCTGTTGCATAACTACATCTCTCAGCATGCCCTTTGTCGATCAGTACATTCTGGGAGTTGTAGTTTTGCAACAGCTGGAGGCACACTGTTTGGAAAATACTGAGTTAGTTAATAGAACTTAACTGAAGGTTTTCAAACCAGTGAGCCTCCAGCTGTTGCAAAAGTACAGTTGTCTGGGCATGCTGAGAGTTGTAGTTTTGCAACATCTGGAGGGTTACAGTTTAGAGACCACTGTATAGTGGTCTCCAAACTGTAGCCCTCAGGATGTTGCTAGGCAACTCACCGGCTTCCGTAGTCTGCAGCAGGTTGCACCAGGGAGCCAGACGCACGTTATTGCTGCCCGCCGATCACCGCCGCCGATCGCCGCCGCCAATGGTAAGTGAACCTCCGGCGCCAGTCACCGACGGTTCCCCCGTTCTGCCTGCACTACTGTGGGTGGGCAGAACGGGGGAACCAAACTTTAACTCCCCCGCCCCGATCTATTAGTCGGTTGCTTCTGACGACCAATATCAGGGATAGGCGGGGTGGCACCCCAGCCACTTCACTCATATGCCTTTAGGGGAATCGTGGGTGTCTTGGACAACCCTGATCCCCCTTATTTTCCAGGTCACCGGAGATCCGTATGACCCGGAATCGCCACAAATCACCGGTGTGAGTCTCAGGAACCCCGTGGGAATTTGCATGGGATGCCTGCTAATAGATATCAGCAGTCATCCCAGTCTGGTCACCAAAATTCCCACGGGCGTACGCCCTGGGTCCTTAAGTTGTTAAACCATTGAAACCATACCTTGAATAGACTTTACATATTTGGGTGCTCCATTTTAGGAAGGACATACAATAATAAAAAGGGTTGAAATGTTGGAAACCGTACATAAAAAGGCCTGTCATATGAGTGGAGTAGCTTAGGGAAAAACATGTAGTTTCATGAATATATAAATGCATCTTTAGGCCATATATAAATTTGTCATATAAACAATATATTTAAGATTTAAACAAAAGAATAAAGCAATGTTTATACACAGTTTTTGAGCTGTATTTTCAACCTTTTTTGTTTTTGTGGTGTTTTTTTTTTTTTACATTTATAGCTCAAAATAATGCTTTTAAACATTGTGTTTGTGAATATAAATATATATTATGATTATATAACATATTATAACATATAAGAGACCTCAGAACCACACTCAGTAATAATTAAGAATACAATAGGATTTATAGTTCTATACAAAAAAGATAAGTACTACCTATGCTGAAATATTGGACAAAAGCAATAAACATTCTGAAGCCCTTGAAAACTAACAGTGATGTTCAAATGTCATGAAATAAAATGTAGGTAGAAAAATACAATATAGACATGCCATTGTAAATACTAATACAAAGCAGAAGCCGCACAGAAGGTAGAATCAATGATACACAAGGTTCTAGTAATAAGGTTCCTTGTGTGCAAAGCTGAACCTGCAAATTTAAAGTGCACATTTACAGAAAATACTTAACCGGCTTTTTCAACTTCAACCTGAAATTATAAAGGATAAAAGGTTCTGTGAGTCCTTTCCATGTGAGCGTAATACACTGTAGAATTTATTTCTGACATATTCACCACTGGATTTCTTATTCTTTTATTAAATTCATTTATAGTGAATACTTTGTAGTAAGTCAGTATAAAGTATGTTGATTTGTTCTCATGTGGAATGGGTGGGGGAGGGGGAGTCTGTATTCAATAGCTGCCATTAAAAACCTGAAAATGTGAACACGGCTTCACAGAATTATTTTATTAGGTGATTATGTGGCTTCGCTTATTTTGCTGGATTGCATTTACTGTAAAGGGGATAGGGGATAAGATGTCTGATCGCGGGGATCTCGCTATTGGACAACCCCCACGATCTCCTGCAGCACCCGGCATTCTCAACAAATGCTGGGTTCCTGCGGCAGTGGTTGTGACATCACGGCCACGCCTCTTCATTCATGTCTAGTGGAGGGGGTGTGTCAGTGACATGCTCACTACCATAGACATGAATGGAAGGGGTGTAATGTGACATCACGAGGGGTGTGACCATGGTATCATGATCAGGGCCTACGGCTCCGAGTGTTCTGAACAAAATGTTCAGAACCTGGAGCATCCGAGTACCCCTTTAATCTGGTTGGTCCTCACTGCAGCTGCAGTTGTTAGACTCAGACAATAAAAGCCATTGGTAATTTAACACAACCAATCTATCTGTTTAAAAGGAGGATGAATAATGGACCAGTATCCTAGACTCAATAAATATAGAAATAGTAAAGTTCTCCCACTAAATCTAATAGAGAATAAGGACAGCTTAACACTACAGAATTTCAGAGCGGAATGCTGTTTGTTGCTGACAATGGGATCCACTGAACAGTGCACACTGCAGAGTTTTCCAGGCGAACTTTCCGGGCAAACTTTCTGAACTTGAAAAATTCCAACAGAACATTGAACTCATTCAATGTTCTGGTGGATCTCTGCTCCGCAGACATTGCCGACTTGGAATCCAGCCGAATATTCCATAGTGTAAAGTCAGCCTAAGAAGAAACCATTGTAATACTGCTGCTGCAAAAAAATTTCAACTTGTTTCACACACAACAGTTTGTTGAAAAACTACCACTACAGTTTTTAAGCAAAAGCCAAAAGTGGAATCTCAAGAAATACAAAATATAAAGGGAAGACTCATACTTGTCTTTCCTGCTGGATCCATTTCTTATGCATATCATCACAAATAGACACTGCTCAAAAAAATTAAGGGGACACTTAAACAACACAATGTAACTCCAAGTCAATCACACTTCAGTGAAATCACACTGTCCACTCAGGAAGCAACACTGATATGGAATCAATTTCACATGCTGTTGTGCAAATGGAACAGACAACAGGTGGAAATTATTGGCAATTAGCAAGACACCCCCAATAAAGGAGTGGTTCTGCAGGTGAGGACCACAGAACACTTCTAAGTTCCTATGCTTCCTGACAGATGTTTTGGTCACTTTTGAATGCTGGCGGTGCTTTCACTCTAGTGGGAGCATGAGACGTAGTCTACAACCCACACAAGTGGCACAGGTAGTGCAGCTCATCAAGGATGGCACATCAATGTGAGCTGTGGCAAGAAGGTTTGCTGTGTCTGTCAGCATAGTGTCCAGAGCATGGAGGCCCTACCAGGAGACAGGCCAGTACATCTGGAGACATGAAGGAGGCCGTAGGAAGGCAACAACCCAGCAGCAGGACGCAACCTCCGCCTTTGTCCAAACAGGAGCAGGAGGAGCACTGCCAGAGCCCTGCTAAATGACCTACAGCAGGCCACAAATGTTCATGTGTCCACTCAAATGGTCAGAATCAGACTTCATGAGGGAGGTATGAGGGCCCGACATTCACAGGTGGGGGTTGTACTTACAGACCAACACCGTGCAGGACATTTGGCATTTGCCAGAGAACACCAAGATTGGCAAATTTGTCACTGGCGCCATGTGCTCTTCACAGATGAAAGCAGGTTCACACTGAGCACATGCAACAGACGTGACAGAGTCTGGAGACGACGTGGAGAACGCTCTGCTGCCTTCAACATCCTCCAGCATGACCAGTTTGGCTTTCGGTCCGTAATTGTCACATATGGGCAGGGAAAGAGCGCTCGTTAAGCTCACCCGCGCCCCTGTCCCTGCCTACTTGTCCGCCTATCCTAAATGATAGGTCGGCAACTGGTCGACAATCCCTTCCTAAATAAGTGAGGGGAGTCAAATGTCAACACAATAAAATACAATCCTGTTAGTTGTCAGGAGCAACAGGGAAACAAGCAACTAACAAAGACAAACTAAACATACACACATAAAGTCGATGTCAGTCAAACCGAGTCAAGCCAGGAGTGGGAAGAAGTGCCGAATGCTAACCAAAGAGAAGTCAGATAAGAAGCCAAAAGTCATGTTGCCGGGTATACAAGAAATAAAGGGATTGCTAGCTACTCGGGTAATGACCGCTTTCACAGGCATCTTCCCAGTGACTGATGCCTGATAATATAGGGAGATACACATGTGCTCAATCAGTAGGTAGCCACTCAGACAGCAGGGCGTAACCCGGCAACCTTGCAACAACACCTTGTCAGCACCTGTTAACCCTGCTGGTGCTGACAGTAATAGTGTGGGTGGCATTTCTTCGGGGGCCTGCACAGCCCTCCATGTGCTTGCCAGAGGTTGCCTGACCACCAATAAGTACCCAGATGAGATCCTCAGACCCCTTGTGAGACCATATGCTGGTGCGGTTAGCCCTGGGTTCCTGCTAATGCAAGACAATGCTAGACCTCATGTGGCTGGAGTGTGTCAGCAGTTCCTGCAAGAGGAAGGCATTGATGCTATGGACTGGCCTGCCCATAACCCCAGACCTAAATCCGATTGAGTACACGGGGACATCTTGTCTCACTCCATCCACAAATGCCACGTTGCACCACAGACTGTCCAAGAGTTGGCAGATGCTTTAGTCCAGGTCTGGGGGGAAATCCCTCAGGAGACCATCCGCCACCTCACCAGGAGCATGCCCAGGCATTGTAAGGAGATCACAGGGGCACGTGGAGGCCACACACACTACTGAGCCTCATTTTGACTTGTTTTAAGGACCTTACATAAAAGTTGGATCAGCCTGTAGGGTGGTTTTCCACTTAGATTTTGAGAGTGACCCCATATCCAGACCTTCATGATACATTTGATTTCCCTTGATAATTTTTTTGTAGTTTTGTTGTCAGCACATTCAACTATGTAAAGACAAAAGTATTTCATTTGATTAGTTCATTCATTCAGATCTAGGATGTGTTAGCTTAGTGTTCCCTTAATTTTTTTAGCAGTGTACTTCATTTTAACTCCTAGAGGACACATAACATAAATGTATGTGGTGCCCTGGTACTTAGCACACTATGACATACATTTACGTCACTGCTCATCACTCCACAAGCAGTTCTTGTGCCTAGTGACACTTAAGGGACCACCCACAGCGTGATTGGGGGGTCCAATAAACGAAAATTGTAGCCAGAGGTCCCTTACTTGCTCTGTGCCGTTCTGCTATGATCCTCTAGTATGCTCTGCTTCTGCCAGGCTGTACAAGTGGATCACCTATATTACTGATCAGTGCTATCCCAATGCATGGTAATGTAAACAGTAATGGAAATAGAAAGAGAGCTATCATTAGTCCCCTGTAGGGATTTTAACCCGTTATGGAGTCTGCTCCCTTTCTATAACGCGTGGCCAGGACCCGTGGCTAATAGCACGCGTTACTGATCGTGGTGCCGCGTGCTATTAATACTTTTGATGCAGCGTTTAAAGTTGATTGCCGCATCTAAAGCTGTAAAAAGCACCCCCAGCAGCTCAGTCGGGCTGATCAGGACCATCACAATGAAATTTCAATGCCCAGATCAGCTAGGACGCAGCAGAAGGGTCCCCTACCTGCCTCCTGCGCATCCACTCGCCGAATGACTGCCCCATGCCTGGGATCCAGGAAGGAGCAGTCAAGCATCAGAATCATTGATCAATGTTATCCTATTCGCAATATGCAAATTTAATGCAAATTTTCACATGAAAAAAAAAAGAACGAACATAGTGAATATGTGAATTTCGCAAACATAGAACGAATATTCGTCCACATATTCACGAAATATCGCAAATTCGAATATGGCCCCTGCTCCTCATCACTATTCAATTCCTTGTAACTATTCACTACAAGTTATGCTACCATTCACTTGTATGGGTCTGCAGACCCATATCACTTCTTGGCCTTTTGGCTAAGATCTGGCGAAATGGACAGAGTTAAATGGACTGTTATGCACAAGGAACCCAGCAAGAGTGGGAAGGGAGTCCCCTATATCCCCACTCTGCTGGGGGCTTCTTTTGCATGCGTCACGTGCAGAGGACTTTGGTTGAAAAGAATGGCTCCGCGGGCAGGTCCATGTCCCGCCTGTTTCTCCTGCCCCACTGGAAGAGTATTGGCTGGGACAAGTGGGAAGGTCCATCCGTTACAACTGGCACACTCCCTGGTTCTATGGGGATGTCATCCAGTTCATAGGGGAACACCAACTGGAGGGACTCAAGCCGACATGTGGAAGCCTAAGACTGTTTACAAGCTCCTCAGAGCTAAGGACTTGCTGGAGCTCATTCCAGGGCTCCCTAAGGCCACTGCAAAGACTGTTTGGGACAATACAGCCTTGGCAATGCTAACCAATGGACACAAGGACTTGTCGTGGATGGCCATTCAGGGGAGACTATCTCTGAGGTCATTTATGCATGCCCATGGCCTGTGCAAAACTAGGTACTGCCCCAGGTGGCCCTATGTGGTGGAAACATCTATGCACGTCTTTTGGCAGTGCCCCTTTGCGCAGGGCCTACTGAATGCCCTGGAACTTGAACTCAGAGACTCAGTACCCAGGAACAACCATTTGGTACCATTCGGTACTTTATGGACTTTTTCCTGGGGTTCACGACGTGGAGGCCATCCAGGAGGCCTGGTGCCTTATGAACTGTTTTAAGAACACTATATGGCTGGCCAGGAATCGCCTCATCTACAACAGTAAGGACATGTCCGTCCAAGACTGTCACATGCTGGTCCACAGCCAGCTTCGAGACTATTCCATCTTGGACTGTCCGGACGTTGATGAAGAAGAGGATTAAAGCCCCTCTGCTTCTGATACCTCCCCATACATTTGCCCAGTAGTTTGACCCAGTCATCCGCCCTACCCCCATTGATCACATGCCCCTCCCCGTTCACAGATTGTAATATGTTGTCTTTTTTTACTTTGTTTCTTCAATATCGTTTGATGGAGCGGAGTGTTAGCGTAGCATGTGGTACGGTGTATAGCTTAGGGAACCTGTGCTGTAAATTGTACTGTTATGCTGTGTGTGATTGTATTTTATTGTATGACTTGTAATGACGACTGAATGACAAATAAAGCTCTTTCAATATCTTTTGGCTAAGATCAAGTGTAGTATCTGTTCTTATCAGGCAGTCCACTGGTAGGAATGGATAGCTGCATGGAGAAGCAGGTGTTCCGGAGCTTGCACTCAACCAGCTCAACTGCTGCCCTGATGTGACCTGTTTCATCTGGGTCTCGCCATGAGGCCGAGAGGGTCTAGAGCCGAGGTACTTTAGTGCCTCGGGGAGTGGTGACCCCCGAGGTGCCGAAACTCACTGGGTGTATTGGCTCACTGAGTATTTGCTCACCTCTTGGTTCCTGGCCTTATGGCTAGGATCAGAGACATTTTTATAGATCCAGACGTATGTCCAGGCAGTGTACCTGTGCACATTCACTTATTAATTTATTTTGTTCACTGTGTCACTTTTTGTGTGTTGTGTGTCCATAGAATTGTTAGGATGTGGTAGCCCTTCTGGTTTTCCCTCCTAGAGGTCTAGGGGAGGTGTGTGCGGCCATTAGGTTCCACACCTCCCTTCAAAAAACCCTGGGTACTCCTGCATGGGCAGGGTACCGAACGTTAACAGCTTTGTGGGCAGATACCTTTGCTAACACCAAGGGGGATGCCAGGAGCATTTGTGGTTCCTTAGTAGCTTCAGCGAAAAGTGACATCGAACCTGGAACTACGCAGGCATCTTTTGGTCTGGAGGCAAAGGGTAGGTTTGTTGGGGGGCCTCTCTCCTGTCGGAGAAGGGCTTGCAATAGACCGCATCCTTTGTGCACTTTTTCTTGCACCTTGGGTTATTCCTCAGCTAAATTTAAAAAAAATCGTAGTGGATTTTCTACAACAAGACGCCCGCTGCTAGTTATGAGCATGTGATCATGCCCTGTAAGCTCATTTTCACCAAATGAGTTTCTGTCTCCCTTACACAGATGACATTACATATACCCCATACATAAGAGTGCAGCATTTTTCCAATCAAAGGAGGCAGAGGTGAGTCGCTATAGTGCCATAGTGCTCGTCTCCCCATTCCCCCTCCCTCCCTTTTCCTGCTTGATTGAGAGGCAGCACTCTGCTTTCACCACTGAGCCTTAAAACTAAATCTTGCTTCTCCACTATACTTACTTATATCAAGGTATGTGCACTGATTCTCTAAAGCGGTGGTCTCCAAACTGCAGCCCTCCAGAATGCTGGAAGCAGTAGTTTTCAACATCTGGAGCGCCACGGTTTGGAGGCCACTACTCTTAACCCTTTGCCCTCAGCATCATTACTAGTACACACAGTTGTGGGATTTATAGTCAGGAAACATCAACTAAAGCATGGGTAGGAGGGGTGTGAGGAATTGAACAACGCTGCCGCAGCCTATTCCCTCCTCCTGGACACTTAAACCGGTCAAATAAAGGGAATTCTGCACAGGAGTGTCTGTAGTTGTCACGATGCCGGCTGGCAGGAGGTGGATCCTCTGTGCCAGAGAGGGATAGCGAGGACCGTGCTAGTGGACCGGTTCTAAGACACTACTGGTTTTCACCAGAGCCCGCCGCAAAGCGGGATGGTCTTGCTGCGGCGGTAGTGACCAGGTCGTATCCACTAGCAACGGCTCACCTCTCTGGCTGCTGAAGATAGGCGCGGTACAAGGGAGTAGACAGAAGCAAGGTCGGACGTAGCAGAAGGTCGGGGCAGGCAGCAAGGATCGTAGTCAGGGGCAACGGCAGGAGGTCTGGAACACAGGCTAGGAACACACAAGGGAACGCTTTCACTGGCACGATGGCAACAAGATCCGGCGAGGGAGTGCAGGGGAAGTGAGGTAGATATAGGGAGTGCACAGGTGAAGACACTAATTGGAACCACTGCGCCAATCAGCGGCGCAGTGGCCCTTTAAATCGCAAAGACCCGGCGCGCGCGCGCCCTAGGGAGCGGGGCCGCGCGCGCCGGGACCGGACTGACGGAGAGCGAGTCAGGTACGGGAGCCGGGGTGCGCATCGCGAGCGGGCGCTACCCGCATCGCGAATCGCATCCCGGCTGGAGGCGGTATCGCAGCGCCCCGGGTCAGTGGATCTGACCGGAGCGCTGCAGTGAGGAGAGTGTAGCGAGCGCTCCGGGGAGGAGCGGGGACCCGGAGCGCTCGGCGTAACAGTACCCCCCCCCTTGGGTCTCCCCCTCTTCTTAGAGCCTGAGAACCTGAGGAGCAGACTTTTGTCTAGGATATTGTCCTCAGGTTCCCAGGATCTCTCTTCTGGACCACAACCCTCCCAATCCACTAAAAAAAAGGTCTTCCCTCTGACCTTTTTAGATGCCAGAATCTCTTTGACGGAGAAGATGTCCGAGGAGCCGGAAACAGGAGTGGGAGGAACAGATTTGGGAGAGAAACGGTTAATGATAAGTGGTTTAAGAAGAGAAACGTGAAAGGCATTAGGAATACGAAGAGAGGGAGGAAGAAGAAGTTTGTAAGAGACAGGATTAATCTGGCACAAAATTTTGAAAGGACCAAGATAGCGTGGTCCCAACTTATAGCTAGGGACACGGAAGCGGACATATTTAGCGGAGAGCCATACCTTGTCTCCAGGGGAAAAAATGGGAGGAGCTCTTCTTTTCTTATCCGCGAACTTCTTCATGCGTGATGAAGCCTGTAAGAGAGAATTTTGGGTCTCTCTCCATATGATGGAAAGATCACGAGAAATTTCATCCACAGCGGGTAGACCAGAGGGCAAGGGGGTAGGGAGGGGGGGAAGAGGGTGACGGCCGTACACCACGAAAAATGGGGATTTGGAGGAAGATTCAGAGACTCTGAAGTTATATGAGAATTCGGCCCATGGAAGAAGATCTGCCCAGTCATCCTGGCGGGAGGAAACAAAATGTCGTAAATAATCACCCAAGACCTGGTTAATTCTTTCTACTTGTCCATTGGATTGAGGATGATATGCAGAAGAAAAATTTAATTTAATCTTGAGTTGTTTACAGAGAGCCCTCCAGAATTTAGACACGAATTGGACGCCTCTATCCGAGACGATCTGCGTGGGCAACCCGTGAAGATGAAAAATGTGTACAAAAAATTGTTTAGCCAACTGAGGCGCTGAAGGAAGACCAGGAAGAGGGATGAAATGTGCCATTTTGGAGAATCGATCAACGACCACCCAAATAACAGTGTTGCCATGGGATGGGGGTAAGTCAGTAATAAAATCCATACCAATCAGAGACCAAGGCTGTTCGGGGACAGGCAGAGGATGAAGAAAACCAGCGGGCTTCTGGCGAGGAGTCTTATCCCGGGCACAGATAGTGCAGGCTCGCACAAAGTCCACAACATCCGTCTCCAGAGTCGGCCACCAATAGAAGCGAGAGATGAGTTGCACAGATTTTTTGATGCCCGCATGACCTGCGAGATGGGAAGAGTGACCCCATTTGAGGATTCCGAGGCGTTGGCGTAGAGAAACAAAGGTCTTTCCTGGAGGAGTTTGCCTGATGGAGGCTGGAGAAGTGGAAATCAGGCAGTCGGGAGGAATGATGTGTTGCGGAGAGAGTTCAACTTCAGAAGCATCCGAGGAACGAGAGAGAGCATCGGCCCTAATGTTCTTATCGGCAGGCCGAAAGTGAATTTCAAAATTAAATCGGGCAAAGAACAGAGACCACCTGGCCTGGCGAGGATTCAGCCGTTGGGCAGACTGGAGGTAGGAGAGGTTCTTGTGATCGGTGTAAATAATAACCGGAAATCTTGATCCCTCCAGCAGATGCCTCCATTCCTCAAGTGCTAATTTAATGGCTAGAAGCTCTCGATCCCCGATGGAGTAGTTCCTCTCCGCCGGAGAGAAGGTCCTAGAAAAAAAACCACAAGTAACAGCATGCCCGGAAGAATTTTTTTGTAGAAGGACAGCTCCAGCTCCCACAGAGGAGGCATCAACCTCCAATAGGAAGGGTTTGGATGGGTCAGGTCTGGAGAGCACGGGAGCCGAGGAAAAGGCAGACTTGAGCCGTTTAAAGGCGTCTTCCGCTTGAGGAGGCCAAGACTTGGGATCGGCATTTTTTTTGGTTAAAGCCACGATGGGAGCCACAACGGTAGAAAAATGTGGAATAAATTGTCTGTATTAATTGACGAACCCCAAAAAATGTTGGATAGCACGGAGTCCGGAGGGGCGTGGCCAATCTAAGATGGCAGAGAGTTTGTCTGGATCCATTTGTAGTCCCTGGCCAGAGACCAAGTATCCTAGGAAAGGAAGAGATTGGCATTCAAACAGACATTTCTCTATTTTGGCATAGAGTTGATTGTCACAAAGTCTCTGAAGAACCATACGGACATGCTGGCGGTGTTCTTCTAGATTGGCAGAAAAAATCAGGATATCGTCCAGATATACAACAACACAGGAGTATAAGAGATCACGAAAAATTTCATTAACAAAGTCTTGGAAGACGGCAGGGGCGTTGCACAGGCCAAAGGGCATGACCAGATACTCAAAGTGTCCATCTCTGGTGTTAAATGCCGTTTTCCATTCATCCCCCTCTCTGATGCGGATGAGATTATAAGCACCTCTTAAGTCCAGTTTGGTAAAAATGTGGGCACCTTGGAGGCGATCAAAGAGTTCAGAGATGAGGGGTAGGGGGTAGCGGTTCTTAACCGTGATTTTATTAAGACCGCGGTAATCAATGCAAGGGCGTAGAGAGCCATCTTTTTTGGACACAAAGAAAAATCCGGCTCCGGCAGGAGAGGAGGATTTACGGATAAAGCCCTTTTTTAAATTCTCCTGGACGTATTCAGACATGGCAAGAGTCTCTGGGGCGGACAGAGGATAAATTCTGCCCCGGGGTGGAGTAGTGCCCGGGAGGAGGTCGATAGGACAATCATAAGGCCTGTGAGGAGGTAGAGTCTCAGCTTGTTTTTTGCAAAAAACATCCGCAAAGTCCATATAGGCCTTAGGGAGACCGGTTACAGGTGGAACCACAGAATCACGGCAAGGGTTACTGGTAACCGGTTTTAGGCAGTCCTTGGAACAAGAGGGCCCCCAACTCTTGATCTCCCCAGTGGACCAATCCAGGGTTGGGGAATGAAGTTGAAGCCAGGGAAGTCCAAGGAGAATTTCAGAAGTGCAATTGGGGAGGACCAAAAGTTCAATCCTCTCGTGGTGAGATCCGATGCACATTAGAAGGGGCTCCGTGCGGAAACGAATGGTACAGTCCAATCTTTCATTGTTTACACAATTGATGTAGAGGGGTCTGGCGAGACTGGTCACTGGGATGTTGAACCTGTTGACGAGAGAGGCCAAAATAAAATTTCCTGCAGATCCGGAGTCCAAGAAGGCCATAGTAGAGAAGGAGAAGGCAGAGGCAGACATCCGCACAGGCACAGTAAGACGTGGAGAAGCAGAGTAGACATCAAGGACTGTCTCACTTTTGTGCGGAGTCAGCGTACGTCTTTCCAGGCGGGGAGGACGGATAGGACAATCCTTCAGGAAGTGTTCGGTACTAGCACAGTACAGGCAGAGGTTCTCCATGCGGCGTCGTGTCCTCTCTTGAGGTGTCAGGCGAGACCGGTCGACCTGCATAGCCTCCACGGCGGGAGGCACAGGAATGGATTGCAGGGGACCAGAGGAGAGAGGAGCCGAGGAGAAGAAACGCCTCGTGCGAACAGAGTCCATATCCTGGCGGAGCTCCTGACGCCTTTCGGAAAAACGCATGTCAATGCGAGTGGCTAGGTGAATGAGTTCATGTAGATTAGCAGGGATTTCTCGTGCGGCCAGAACATCTTTAATGTTGCTGGATAGGCCTTTTTTAAAGGTCGCGCAGAGGGCCTCATTATTCCAGGATAATTCTGAAGCAAGAGTACGGAATTGTACGGCATACTCGCCAACGGAAGAATTACCCTGGACCAGGTTCAACAGGGCAGTCTCAGCAGAAGAGGCTCGGGCAGGTTCCTCAAAGACACTTCGGATTTCCGAGAAGAAGGAGTGTACAGAGGCAGTGACGGGGTCATTGCGGTCCCAGAGCGGTGTGGCCCAAGACAGGGCTTTTCCAGACAGAAGGCTGACTACGAAAGCCACCTTAGACCTTTCAGTGGGAAACTGGTCCGACATCATCTCCAAGTGCAGGGAGCATTGGGAAAGAAAGCCACGGCAAAACTTAGAGTCCCCATCAAATTTATCCGGCAAGGATAGGCGTAAACCAGAAGCGGCCACTCGCTGCGGAGGAGGTGCAGGAGCTGGCGGAGGAGATGATTGTTGAAGCTGTGGTAGTAACTGCTGTAGCATAACGGTCAGTTGAGACAGCTGTTGGCCTTGTTGCGCTATCTGTTGTGACTGCTGGGCGACCACCGTGGTGAGGTCAGCGACAACTGGCAGAGGAACTTCAGCGGGATCCGTCGCCGGATCTACTGTCACGATGCCGGCTGGCAGGAGGTGGATCCTCTGTGCCAGAGAGGGATAGCGAGGACCGTGCTAGTGGACCGGTTCTAAGACACTACTGGTTTTCACCAGAGCCCGCCGCAAAGCGGGATGGTCTTGCTGCGGCGGTAGTGACCAGGTCGTATCCACTAGCAACGGCTCACCTCTCTGGCTGCTGAAGATAGGCGCGGTACAAGGGAGTAGACAGAAGCAAGGTCGGACGTAGCAGAAGGTCGGGGCAGGCAGCAAGGATCGTAGTCAGGGGCAACGGCAGGAGGTCTGGAACACAGGCTAGGAACACACAAGGGAACGCTTTCACTGGCACGATGGCAACAAGATCCGGCGAGGGAGTGCAGGGGAAGTGAGGTAGATATAGGGAGTGCACAGGTGAAGACACTAATTGGAACCACTGCGCCAATCAGCGGCGCAGTGGCCCTTTAAATCGCAAAGACCCGGCGCGCGCGCGCCCTAGGGAGCGGGGCCGCGCGCGCCGGGACCGGACTGACGGAGAGCGAGTCAGGTACGGGAGCCGGGGTGCGCATCGCGAGCGGGCGCTACCCGCATCGCGAATCGCATCCCGGCTGGAGGCGGTATCGCAGCGCCCCGGGTCAGTGGATCTGACCGGAGCGCTGCAGTGAGGAGAGTGTAGCGAGCGCTCCGGGGAGGAGCGGGGACCCGGAGCGCTCGGCGTAACAGTAGTGCAGAACATTTAATGAAAAGGAGCTGACAGATTCCCTTTAAACATCATCAATCTCTAAATAAACTATCTGCCAAAACATTTTTTCAAGGTATGTAATAACATTTTAAATAGAATCAAAGCTAATGTATCCAGAATTTTATTGTAGAACATAAAAGAGATTCTAGCTCCAGATTCCTGTTGTGCTGGCATAGGAAGAGAGTACTTAAAAGTGATACATAATAAAAAAATATAGGTAATAAAAAGAAAACTCAGAATTCATTAACTAAATAGAGTTGACCAAGTTTTGTATTTATTTTAAACTCCATGAATAATGTTGTTGTTTTTTACTCTTTAATACGTAATATAAAATACTTTTATATTTTGGTTGTCAAAAAAAGATCTAAAGAAAAGGAGGATATTCTCACCTGTCATTTAAAGTGCATTCAAACATGCAGAATTGTAAAATTTTCAGTTACAGATTTGAAGTTGTAAATCCACTATTGTGAATTTTACAAGGCAATTTATACACCCTAAGAGGGTATTCACACATAGCAGACCACCCACCCCCACCACCACAAACCTGCCAGAAAATCTGCATCTGTTACCTACAAATTTTCATATAAATTTTTTGCAAAACTACGGCAAGTCCATATCTGCATCCAATAAAAGCCACAATTATTATTTTCCTGTAATATATTGCAATTATTCACATTTTCCTTTTGGAAATATCCGCATTTACCCTTTAACTTACACTCTTTGTCAACTAGAAGCATATGTAGTGTATTATTACAGCAAACATTTCAGGTTTGCCAAGTTCAGAAAAAAAAACCTGCAGACATGCTGTAGCAGAAGTGTTTGCTCATTTTGCTATATGGTGACAAGCAGGCAATGTCAACTATCAGACATGACATATGTGAAGTTCGGATATGACAGTAGCCTGTAAGGTTCCAGCTGCAGTTTATTTCTATAAAACAAAAGCGCTGCATGTCACAGTCAATTAGAGACGTCTCCGACCAGCTAGATGACAATGTCAGCAAACCTACAGGCTCACTATAGATTAAGCTTGAAGAGTTAGAAGGGTTTGAAATATGAGTCAGATGCTCTCTTTTAGTATTTTACCAACATAAGGTACACTGGTTGTGAATGTCTCAATTAACATTAAATGGTCAAAACTAAGATTTTTTTTTTTTACTAAGACAGAATGCCAAGGAGCCCAATGCATTTAACTCCTAAAGGACATTCAAAGTAAATCTAGATCCTGATGCTCTTCTACATAAAGGGGAATTCCCGGATTTTTATTTTTATTTGACTGTGCTACAGTGACTGTAAAGTTATTGTACTGTAGTTCATAATATAGTGTCTGTACCTGTGTTTGATGGCTGGTCTTGCATCCGAATGTTGTCTCAGCTTATCCCAGGTTGCAGTGCACCCCGAGACATTACATCACTAGTCAGGTGTTGAATGGGAGCCTGTCCTTGCATCAGTGGGTGGTGTGACCGTTGGGTTTATTCACACGGGCAGGTTTACAGTGAGTCTCCTGCTTCAAGTTTGAGCTGCGGCAAATTTTCCGCTGCAGCGCAAACTCCTAGCGGGAAACTCACCATAAACCCCCGCCAGTGTGAATGTACCCTAAAAGCACTACACTACACTAACACATAATAGACTACACTACACTGTCATCCCCCCAATAAAAATTAAAATCATATTGAACGGCAGTGTTTCCAAAAAGGAGCCTCCATCTGTTGCAAAACAACAACTCCCAGCATTTCCGGACAGCCACTGACTGTCTAGGCATGCTGGGAGTTTAGCAAGAGCTGGAGGCACCCTGTTTGGGAATTACTAGTGTAGAATACCCCTATGTCCACCCCTATGCAATGCCTAATTTAGGCCTTAAATGCGCATGGTGCTCTCACTTTAGAGCCCTGTCATATTTCAAGGAAACAGTTAAGGGCCAAATATGGGATATTTCATTACACATTTTGGGGGGCTTTTTCTCCTTTTATCCATTATGAAAAGGAAAAGTTGGGGTCTATACCAGCCTGTTAGTGTAAAAGAAATAAAACATTTTACACTAACATGCTGATGTTGCCCCATACTTTTTATTTTAACAAGAGGTAAAAGGAAAAAAAGACCCCCAAAATTTGTAATGCAATTTATCCTGAGTACGGCCATGCCCCATATGTGGGCATGAAATGCTCTGTGGGCGCACAACAAGGCTCAGGAGTGAGAGCGCACTATGTACATTTGAGGCCTAAATTGGTGATTTGCCGAGGGGTGGCTGATCTTACAGCGGTTCTGACATAAACGTAAAAAAAAAAAAAAATATCCACATGTGACTCCATTTTGGAAACTTCACCCCTCACGGAAAGGGGTATAGTGAGCCTTAACACCCCACATGTGTTTGACAAATTTTCGTTAAAGTTGGATGGGAAAACAAAAGAAAATAACTAAAATGCTGGTGTTACCCTAAATTTTAAATTTTCCAAAGGGAAAATAGGGAAAAAATCCTCCCAAAATTTGTAACCCCATTTCTTCTGAGTAAGAACATACCCCATATGGGGCTGTAAATTGCTCTGCGGGCGAACTACAATGCTCAGAAGAGAGGGAGTGTCATTGGGCTTTTGGCGAGAAAATGTGTCTGGAATTGAAGGCCGCGTGTGCTTACAAAGCCCCCATAGTGCCAGAACAAAGGACCCCCCCACACGTGACCCCATTTTGGACACTAAACCCATCACAGAATATTATCAGGGGTATAGTGAGCATTTACGCCCCACAGGTGGCTAACAGATTTTTGGAGCAATGGTCCGTGAAAATGAAAAATGTAATTTTTCATTTGCTCAGCCCGCTGTTCCTAAGACCTGTCAAACGTCAGTGGGGTGTAAATGCTTACTGCACCACTTATTAAATTCTGTGAGGGGTGTAGTTTCCAAAATGGGGTCACATGTGAGGGAGTCCACTGTTCTGGCACCACGGGGGGCTTTGTAAACACACAAGGCCCCCGACTTCTATTCCAACCAAATTCTCTCTTCAAAAGCTCAATGGCGCTCCTTCCCTTCTGAGAATTGTAATGCGCCATAAGAGCACTTGATGTCCACACATGGTGTATTTCCATACTCAGAAGAAATGGAGTTTCAAATTTTGGGTGGCATTTTCACCTATTACCCCTTGTAAAAATTTGGGGAAAATCCAGCATTTTAGTGAAAAAAATTTTTTTTTTCACTTACACATCCCACTTTAACAAAAAGTTGTAAAACATCTGTGGCATGTTAAGGCTCACTGGACCTCTTGTTACGTTCCCTGAGGGGTGTAGTTTCCAAAATAGTATGCCATGTGTTTTTTTTTTTTTTTTTTTTTTGCTGTTCTGGCACCATAGGGGCTTCCTAAATGTGACATGCCACCCAAAAACCATTTCAGAAAAACTCACTCTCCAAAATCCCATTGTTGCTCCTTCCCTTCTGAGCCTTGTAATGCCTCCGCAGAATACTTTACATACACATATAAGATATTTCCTTACTCGAGAGAAATTGGGTTACAATTTTTAGGGTGATTTCTCTCCTTTTACCCCTTGTAAAAATTCAAAAACTGGGTCTACAAGAACATGCAAGTGTAAAAAATTAAGATTTTGAATTTTCTCCTTCACTTTGCTGCTCTGCCTGTGAAACACCTAAAGGGTTAACACATTTACTTAATGTCATTTTTAATACTTTGAGGGGTGCAGTTTTTATATTATATTTATATATTTAAATGATCTCATAAAGATTTTCATATATGGGCTGGGAAACAGTGCCCTAAACGGTGACTGGACAACTAGAAGACTTGCAATAATTGGGAAAAAAGGACCTTGGAGAGGCGCTGCTGGTTCCAAGTAGTATATAATAAACCAAAGCCAGAGATACAGAACACTGAAGGGTTTATTATGAACAAATAAAATAAATAAAATGAGATTATGTGTTTAGGGGGTGCCACCCCCTTCTTCAGATCAGTATGCATACAGTAGGTACAATCAGACTATATATAGGTAAAAAATGGTGCCAGGCACAATGTGGGAGGAGCCCAACAAACACACATCACATGATACAGAGTTTTCACCAAAAAAACTTTACATAACTTATAAAATTACAAATAGTCATCATTAGAAAAATACAGATGCAAGCATAACAAAATAATCTGAAAGGTTTCAGTAAAAGAGGTATTGAACTGTAAGCCAGTGGTGGCAACATCCGGACCATAGCTGTAAACATCCGGAAAGTGGTGATGTCAGGGACGGTAGTGAGCCACATGCTGCTGCGTTTGGGATTGTAATCGCGAGCGCACCGCTGTATAGTCACAGACGTGTCGCTAAGGAGCGCCTGTCAAAAGGCCGCAGCTGTCCAATCAGCGGAAGAGGAGCCAAGACAGGATCAGTGTGAGCTGTCAGCGCTGTCAGCTCTGGCCTGCGGCGCCGAGATAGGCTGCTGTGGATCTTGGGAGATACCAGCATTCAATGACAGTGATGCTGGTATGCACCCGCAGCGCTGTGATCTATTAGGCAGCTGTATGTGTTAAGAGAGGAAGTAGGAATGGGTGAGTGGAACAAATATATAAATATAATGGAGGCAGAAAAGTACAAATGGTGTGATGCTGGGATGCAGTTACCGGTAAAATGTATAAACTGAGTGTCAGTGTATCAGTGAAAAGATCAGCTATAAGGATATTCTGGAAACAGCAGAACACAAATGGTGTGATGACAGGTCTTAATTGCCGGTGAGATGTAAAAAATAGATAGGATGTCAGGGAAGAGACTCAGTATGTGTAGATAGTGTACACATCATAGAAAAGGTAGCACAATGGTGAATATTGTAATCAACATGGTAGTACAGTATGCTGTAAGGGAGGAATAGGCCTGTAGTACAGCGCAAAAGTAATTCCTCATAAGATATTATATAAAGCATGAGGCTAAGGGAAAGAAAGCATGAATAAAAGATGCATGAATAAAAGAAGCATGTACATGATGTACTGCTATGGGGTACAAAGTGGCAAGCAACAAGCGGGGTTATTTAAAGAGGCATTTGTATATATACACATCCCCTGTTTTCCAACTGTATTTACTATTGACGTTACATAGACAATATTTTCATTGTCTGGAAAGGCGACAGGTCGAGCCTGGACAAATTCCTTTTACACCTTAATTCAAATGACTGGTCCATGCAGTTTACTCAGACAGTGTACACCAATAACGCAGAATTTTTGGACATCCTAGTGTCCCATGATAATGATTCACTTAACACTAACACACACTTTAAACCTGTTGATAGCAATAGCTATTTGAACTTTGATAGTGTACATTTAAAAAATGGTTATGCAACATACCTTTTGGTCAATTTAAAAGGATTAAGAGGAACTGCACCTGAGAGGGGGATTTCATCTCTCAAAGCAACATTCTCAAGACCTGTTTTAAAGCTAAGGGTTATCCCCGTTCTCTGGTTCAGTCCTCCTTTGCCAGAGCCCTTTCCCTTAATCAGGATGTGTGTTTACTCCCTAGAACTGAGCAACCTACTCTAAGCACCACAGATCCCTCAGCCAATTTCATTACCACCTACAGCAGGGAACATAGAGACATCTGTAATATACTGACCAAACATTGGTCTATCCTACTAAAGGATCCGCATCTCAGCGGTATCCTTCTGTCTAAACCTTCCCTCACCTTTCGACAAGCTCGAAACCTTCGCAATTTGGTAGTCTGCAGTAAGTTCAAGTAAAAATCTGGTGCGGTATACCATGATCTAAATGCTGTCCGGTCATCACACAGAAATGTAAGACATTCTCTTCCACTGTTACTGGAGAGGCCTTCTCCTTTAAGACACTTCTCATCTGTGGGTTTCAGTATATCATTTATTTGCTCCAATGCCCTTGTAACTTACAGTATGTAGGTGGGACCATATGCTGTTTCAGGGAACGCCTTAACAAACATCGCAGCAACACAGCGTATGGGTTCCTACTACATAGTGTTTCATGACACATGACGGAACGACACAATGAAGATTTTAACTCCATCCGGGCCACTCCAATTGAACAAATTGCTAAAGATTTGAACAAGAGGTATAACACATTAAGAAGAAGAGAAAATTTCTGGATTCACACCCTCCGCACTCTGTCCTCCGGGGGTTTGAATGAAATGATAGTGTAACCTGTGATGCTGTGAATATGCTTAACTGTTAGTACCCATATATGTTATATGTTTTATTCTGTATAATAAGTGTACCGCACTTTCCATATATTTGTAGTCTCTAGGTACCTGTATTCCCTTTTATACTTAGGTGCTTATTAATGCATGCTCTTTTTATGGTTGTAATATATAGATTTATTATACTCAATATTTTATTACACCTCTGCATTTTATACATCCCTATATATATATATATATATATATATATATATATATATATACATATCACGTACATAATTCTTTAATTCATGCATCTTTTATTCATGCTTTTTTTCCCCCTTGGCCTTATGCTTTATATAATATTTTATGAGGAATTACTTTTGCGCTGTACTACAGGCCTATTCCTCCCTTACAGCATGCTGTACTACTATGTTAATTACATTATTCACCACTGTGCTACCTTTTCTATGATGTGTACGCCATCTACACATACTGAGTCTCTTTCTTGACATCGTATCTATTTTTTACATCTCACTGGCAATTAAGACCTGTCATCACACCATTTGTGTTTCGCTGTTTCCAGTATATCCCCATAGCTGATCTTTTCACTGATTCACTGACACTCAGTTTATACACTTTACCGGTAACTGTATCCCAGCATCACACCATTTGCACTTTTCTGCCTTCATCAGGGGCGTAGCTAGAAACCCCAGGGCCCCGGTGCAAAAATTTGCCCAGGGCCCCCCTATCACCCGACGACCCGCTTCCCCAATCCCGGGCGACCCCTTACTCAAAGATATCAGTGACTACAGCACTGATGAGACACAGTCAGGAGAATACACAACTATATAAGTGACTAACAGGCAGGGACGGATAGACAAAACATAGGCCCAGGCATTTAAGAATAAACAGCCCATTTTTCTAGTGGGGGTCCAACTGCTGGGACCCCCACCTATCACCTTGGTTCCAGTTGCTCTCCAGCTGTTATAAAGCTATAACTCCCATCATGTCTGGAGAGCCTCAGGCATTATAGGAGTTGTAGTTTTGCAATAGCTGGAGAGCCACAGATTAGGCTACATCGTCACCCATCATCACTGCGGAACTAACAAATGATTACAGCTCTAATGGGACAGTCAGGAGAATACACAATGATATCAGTGACCTGAGTGACGTCTTCTCTGTTGTCTTTTCTTTTCTTCTGCATCTGGTCCAGACGTCAGGACTTCATCCAGCTCCATCTTCTCTGCAGAGTCTGACACCCGGACATCATAGGTTCTCACTTTGTCTGTAGATCCTCATCCTCTGTATGAAGACAATAATCATTATTATTCTGCTAAATACTGTACCCTCTGAATATAATACTGCCACTCAATTTATCCCCTGAATATAAAACTACCTTCAACTGTACCCCTTGAATATAATACTGCCACCCACTGCACCCCCTGAATATAATACGGCCATCTACTGTACCCCCTGAATATAATACTGCCACACACTGTTCCCCGGAATATAATACTGCCACACACTGTGTCCCCTGAATATAATACTGCCACACACTGTATCCCCTGAATATAAAACTACCATACACTGTACCTCCTGCATATAATACTTCCACCCACTGTACCCCTGAATATAATACTGCCACCTACTGTTCCCCCTGAATATAAAATTGCCACCTCCTGTTCCCCCTGAATAAAATATTGCCACCTACTGTTACCCCTGAATAAAATATTGCCACCTACTGTTACCCCTGAATATAATCCTGCCACCTACTGTGCTCTCTGAATATAATACTGCCACATACTGTTCCCTTTGAATACAATCCTGCCACACACTGTACCCCTGAATATAATCCTGCCACACAATGTACTCTCTGAATATAATACTACCACACACCATACCCTCTTAATATAACATTGTCACACGGTGCCCATGAATGTAATACTGCCACCCACTGTACCCCTGAATATAATACTTCCACACACTGTGCCCCTGAATATAAACCCTCAAAAATAACCATGTTATACGCTGTACCATATGACCCTGCCACACACTACCTTCCAAATCCCTCCATAATAATAATACTAATACTGTCACATACTGTTTCTTCTCAATTTAGCTGAATCACACCTGTCCTCCTCCAGACCCCTATTTCCTCCTCCTAGCTCCTCTGTTCCAACCCCCCTTTGCTCCCAGACCCATGGGTCCTCCTACATGCTCCTCTTACCCCCTCCCTAGACCATCCGCCACCCCCCCCCGCCCCTCCAACACACACACATGCATAATACATACATATACACACACATCATACACATACATTATACATAAACACATACACCTGCCGCCTCCAGATCTCCCAGCATAATACATCTCCACACATCATACATACATCTTGCTTACACACATCTATCATTCATACACACACCATTCATACACACACCACTCATACATCACACATACAGTACATACACACACATCATTCATACATCATATATACAGTACATACACACACATCTTTCATGCATCATATATACAGTACATACACACACATCATTCATACATCTTAAATATAGTACATACACACATATCATTCATACATCATACATACAGTACATACACGCATATCATTCATACATCTTACTTACAGTACATACACACATATCATTCATACATCATACATACAGTATATACACACACATCATTCATACATCATACATACAGTACATACATACACACATCATACATAAACACATCATATACACCTCAAGATCCCCCCGTATAATACATCTCCAAACATCATACATACATACTTACATGCTTACACACATCATTCATACACACACATCATTCATATACCATACACACATCATACATACACCATACATACAGTACATACACACACATCATACAAACACCATGCATACAGTACATACACACACATCATAGATACACCATACATACAGTACATACACACACATCATACATACAGCACATACACACACCATACATACAGTACTTGCACATACATCATACATACACCATACATACAGTACATACACACACATCATACATACACCATACATACAGTACATACACACATCATACATACACCATGCATACAGTACATACACACACATCATACATACACCATACATACAGTACATACATACATCATACATACACCATACATACAGTAAATACACACACATCATACATACATACACCATACATACAGTACATACATACATCATACATACACCATACATACAGTACATACACACACATCATACATACAGTACATACACACATCATACACACACACCATACATACAGTACATACACACACATCATAGATACACCATACATACAGTACATACACACATCATACATACACCATACATACAGTACATACACACACATCATACATACACCATACATACAGTACATACACACACATTATACATACACCATACATACAGTACATACACACACATCATACAAACACCATACATACACACTCGGCCTCCGGACCCGAAATCAACACGTACCCCCCCCCCAGTCCCCCCTCCAGACCCGACATTAACATCGACACCCACCTCCCCCCCTCTCCGGACCCAAAATTAAGCCCCAGAAACCCGCCCACCTGACTATTTGTAATTTTATACGTATAGTTTTTAGTATCCAAACTCTGTATCATGTGATGTGTGTTTGTGCTCCTCCCACACTGTGCTTGGCACCTTTTTTGTACCTATATATAGCCTGATTGTACCTACTGTATGTTTACTGATCTGAAGAAGAGGGTGGCACCCCCGAAACACGTAATCTCCTTTTATTTATTTTATTTGTTCATAATAAACCCTCCAGTGTTCTGTACATTTTCCTCTCTGGCTTCGGTTTATTGTATACTACTTGGAACCAGCAGCGCCTCTCCAAGGTCCTTTTTTCCCTGATTATTGCAAGTCTCTATCCAGGATTGGTTCTCTCTCTCCTGTGACCTCAGGCTCAGCAGCTGTTCCGGCTACATTGTAACCCCACTGGTGGGTTGACAAGCAAGTTTTTACTTGCTCCAAGGTTAGCAGCCACTACCTAGGGGTATACGCCCCAAACCCTATCATTCCCAGTACCTCAATGGTATCACAAGAGGCGCCCTCCTCGGTCTCTCTCCTTTTTCCTTATAACAACTAGAAGACGGTCCGTACTCTGGAATTGTCACGTACCTGGATGAGGATGTCACAGAGCAGGTAGTGGATCCTCTACCTGTGTGGCAGATGACTCAGTCCGAATCGAGGAGCGGAATCTAAGGTGCCGCTGGTCTTCACCAGTGCCCGCCGCAAGGCAGGATGGCACCCAGGTCACTACCCCCGAAACGGCTCAACCACACAGGTACTGGGCAAGGCGAGGTACAGGAGGATGAGACAGAGGCGTAGTCAACGTAGCAGAAGGTCAAGGCAGGCGGCAAAGGTTCGTAGTCAAAAACTTAGCGGGAAAGGTCTGGGTACACGGGTATGGCAAACTGGCAATAGGGTACGCTTTCTCTCAGGCAATAGGCACTGAAGATCCGGCAGGGATGTGTGGGAGATGCAGGGATTTATAATATAGTGGTCAGGTGCAGTACTAATTATGGGCACACTGGCCCTTTAAATTTCAAAGCACCGGCGCGCACGCGCGCCGAGGCTGAAACTGAGCAACTAAGCAGCAGCAGGAGTCGACGTGGGTAAGTGACGGGCCGGGATTCACATGCGGGCGTGTCCTGCACTGCGAATCCCGGCCCCGCCGGTGAGCGGGGACACAGGGTACTGTGCTCACGGCTGGTGAGCAGGGACACGGGGCTACTGCGCTCACGGCCGGTGAGCGGGGGCACGGGGCTACTGCGCTCACGGCTGGTGCTAACCACCGGAGCACAGTATGTAACAGGAATAAGTGCAAGGACGTCTTAGGTCAAAGCAACAAACTACACACAATACAGTAAAGGACAGGGAGAAACAGTCAGGACACAATGGGTAAAATGCAGACTGCAGACTTGAATAACCATAGCTAGATGGGTTTTGTACTTAAAAGCGACACCTCATTGGCCAGAAAAACTCCAGACAGGATAGGCCAGGGCGTCACCACAGCAACCACAAGCTTAGCCAGAGACTAGAAAGGTTTAACCCTTCAAAACTAGGTTTGAGTCATTAAAAAGATATTGTCTGTGATTAATTAACCCCTTTTTATCTCTTAAACGATATATTTACAAGTTACAAAGAGAGAAACATATTATCATAAAAAGTCGATAACATTTTTATTGAATGTAGTATATTTAATAATCCTTTTTCTAAAAGATTCATTTTGTAAGAAATATTCACTGATCATGGCATTTATCAAGTTTCTATTGTCTTGAGGAAAATAGAGCCGCTGTGTTTTTCTTTCCATGAATGGAAAACCTGTGGAACAAATCCTAACTGCCTGTGTGAATCGAGACAAAATTGATGACTGTAAATTAGAAAGGATTTATTTTAGACCAGTGTCTGAATGTTTCTCTTGAGCATAAGCTAAAGAAGAAGTAGTAAAGTACAACAGAATGCATGTTTATGATGTGCTCTTGTGGCTCCAATATTAGACATCAAAGACTTATTTGACATTTGTCTTATAGCAATAAAAATATCAAAAGTAGAAATATGAAATACTGTACTTCACTTGTCAGGATGAGTCACTTGATGTTAGTGAGCTGGTGCTCAGACAAGCTACAGACTCTCAGCTATAAATACAGCCATAAAATTACTTTTAAAGGAAAAAAGATGAAAAATATGATAGTGTCATGAGGGGTTAGTGCTGTGCAAAATAAGCATGAAGAAATTTCTGATTTTACATTTTAATATCACATTTTATATACCAAAAGCGATAGCAATATAACAATAAAAAAAATGCATTAAAGGGGTAATCCGTCCCTAGACATCTTATCCCCTATCCAAAGGATAGGGGATAAGATGTCTGATCGTGGGGTTGTCCCACCGCTGGGGACCCCCGCGTTCTCAGTAGCGGCACCCCGCCGTCATCACAGCACAGAGGAAAATCTCTTTGCGTGATGACGGGGAGATACAGGGGCCAGAGCACTGTGACATCACGGCTCCGGCCCTTCGTGCAGTCATGTCCAACCCCCTCAATACAAGTTTATGGGAGGGGGCGTGGCGGCCATCATGACTCCTCCCATAGACTTACATTAAGGAGGCGTAGCGTGACATCACGGTGCTCCGGCCCCTGTATCGCCCTGTCATCATGCACAGAGATTTTTTCTGTGCTGTGTTGATGGTGGGGTGCTGCTACTGAGAACACAGGGGTCCCCAGCAATTAGACATCTTGTGGGACTCCCGCAATTAGACATCTTATCCCCTATCCTTCGGATAGGGGATAAGATGCCTGGGGGTGGAGTCCTGCTTTAAACGTTAGATCCAGATTGTTAAAAAAAAGGTCCATATTCTTAATGCCATAAGTAAATGACTTCCTCATTGGGTTTTCCAAAACTAAGACAACATGCTCAAGTGATTCACACAGCAAAACAAAAAGAAAAAAACTAAACAAAAACATTTTATACAGTAATACAGTATAGGCAATTATTACTGCAAAGTAAATTTAAATTTTGAAACAAAATACTAAGGACTAATATTAACCCTGTAAGGATATAGCCCCTTTGGCCTTGAGGACACAATTTTTTTAAACTTTTGCATTATTTCCTCCTTAGCTTCGAAGAGCCATATCTTTTTAATATTTTCATTCACAGACCCATAAGGGGTTTGTGGATGACGGGCATAATTTTTGCACAACCAACTGTTCTGTGTAATGACACTATTTGTTTAACCATAAAAGTTTCAACACAACCAAAAAATACTATTTATGGTGAGAAACTGAAAAGGAAAAAGGTGATTTTGCCAATTTTGGGGGTTTTAGTTTTTATGCAGTGCACTTTATGGTACAACTGACATGTTTTTTTTTATTCTGTGGGTCAATGATATACATCTTTACATGCTTTTCTATTATTGTACTACTTAAAAAAAAGACTCAAACTAAATTAGTATATTTTAAATTGCTAATTTTGAATATGGGGCTGTATGATGGCTTAATATTTGCACCATGATCTTTAGTTTTCAGTGGTATCACTTTTGCGTATGTGACTTTTTGATTGCAATTTATTAACTTTTATCTGGGATGTGATATGACTGAAAATCTGCAATTTTGGACTTTGGTATTTTTTTACGTTTATGCTGCTCACCATTCGGGATTATTAATAGAGATGAGCGAATTTTTCAAAAATTTGATTTGGCCGATTCGTTATAAAAATGGCTATTTCTGGCATACAGAGAGCCTCAATAGAGGTGTGGAACACTTTGCCTTGCTGTAAAACGCATAAGGTGTGTGCTGGATTAGTGAAATAATACTGTTATTCAGTATGACATGCAGATCAGAGGCATTATTAGAATCATTGTCGCAAAGCAGCACAATAACAGAGCCTGGAGGGGGCATCAGTATGAGGAGACCATACAGGGGCTGAATGACACAGCGTGGAGGTGGCAGCATGAGGAGACCATATAGTGGCTGAATGACACAGCGTGGAGGTGGCGACAGCATGAGAAGAACATATAGTGGCTGAAAAAAATATCCTGGAGGTGGCGGCAGCATGAGGAGAGCATATAGTGGCTGAATGACACAGCCTGGAGGTGGCGGCAGCATGAGGAGCACACATAGTGGCTTAATGACACAGCCTGGAGTTGGCGGCAGCATGAGGAGACCATATAGTGGCTGAATGACACAGCTTGGAGCTGGCGTCAGCATTAGAAGAAAATATGATGGCAGAATGAGAGAGCCTGGAGGTGGCATTAGCATGAGGAGAACATATAGTGGCAGAATGAGACAGCCTGGAGGTGGCATCAGCAAAAGGAGAACATATGGTGGCTGAATTAGACAGCCTGGAGGTGGCAGCAGCAGCAGCATTAGGAGTCCTGAAAGTGACCCGGTGACAGAGTGGTGCAGTGGGTGGCAATATCAGTACCCAGTGAGGAATGTGGGTAAAAAAAGGAGAACTTGGCATCAGATGTGTGGCATCAGGCAGGTGGCAGGATCAGCATAGTAGCTGAGGCAGGTAGGTAGAAGAAAATAGTCTCTTTTGTTAAAGTGTTAGTGTGCACAAGTAAGTATGAGGATATGCATTACGTAAAACTTAATGTTTAATGATATGCTTAGGATAAAATATATGGACACAAAACTTTTTTTTTTAAATCAAACAAAAGGAAAGGTGTGCAAAAAAAAAAAAAACATGTGCCACCTACACCACCAAGTATTGATGTGATGCAAAGTCCTCTTAAATGTGGAAGGGAGCAACGTTTGGTCCATTGTAATCGGTGGGGGTAAAAACTTCCCCTGTAAGGCCCTACTCTCGAATTATTAATTTCCTTCCTTCAAATGTTATTGGCCCTAAAAGGGCAGCCCCAAACAGGAACCTCTCCCTATTTCCACCTACAAACACTGCCATTTCCCAGGGTTTTTAGGTGGAAGTAGAGATTGGTTCCTGTGTGGGGCCGCCCTTTTTAAGAGGAGTAACACTTTCCTCCGAAAAGGTGGAAGGGAACAACGTATTGTCCATTGTAGAAGGTGGGGGTAAAAACTTCCCCTGTAAGGCTTTACACTCACCCTATTAATTCCCTTCTTTATTAGTGTTACTCACCCTAAAAAGGGTGGCCCCACACATAAAACTTTCTCTATTTCCACCTAAAAACCCTGGGAAATGGCAGTGTTTGTAGGGGGAGATAGGGAGAGGTTCCTGCGTGGGGCTGCCCTTTTTAGGGCAAGTAACACTTGCTAAGAAGGGAATTAAAAATGCGAGAGTAGGGCCTTACAGGGGAAGTTTTAACCCCCACCAGTTACAATGGACCATACGTTGTTCCCTTCCACCTTTTACAGGTCTTTGCATCACATCAATACTTGGTGGTGTAGGTGGCACATGGTGTTTTTTGAACACCTTTCCTTTTGCTTGATTTTAAAAATGTTTTGGGTACATATATTACATTTTTATCCTAAGAACATTATTAAAAGTTTAGTTTATGTAATGCATATCCTCAATATTTACTTGTAGTCTGATGTGGAGGAATATCTGTAACTGGGGAACAGCGCCTTAAATATGTTTTGCACTATCCACATTTGTGAAGTGTTGGTGTGGCACCATGGTCAATCTATTCTCATGCATCAGGCATTGCTGGGTGGAAATCCTGGCTGATCCATGCCTGATTCATCTTCACAAAGGTCAGTCTCTCCATATTTTTCGTGGACAGACGAGTTCTCCTTGGTGGGAACCATGGCCCCTGTCGCACTAAACACCCACTCTGATCGTACACTACTGGCTGAGCAGGATAGTTTTTCCAAGGCAAACTCTGCTAGTTGAAACCACAAATCAAGTTTGGCTGCCCAGAAGTTCAGCGGATTTTCAAGGTGTGTTGACTTGGTCATTTCAAGGTATGCCACCACCTGCTGGTTCAGGTCCTGCTCCAGGTCTACCTGCTACTGATGAGAAGCTTCACTATGCGAGTGAAAAAAAGCTATCCACCCCTCCCCAGCAGTCATGGCAGTGGAAGGTGAGCACAGAGGAACCCCCGCGTCAGACCTGCGAGAGGATGGACGATGGAGTAAATAGGCTTCGGCCAACTGACTATGAAGGATGTCTCTGTAGTAGGGGAGTTTGTCCTCCCTCTCAGTGGGTGAAAAAAAGACCCCCATTTTTTGCTGGTAGCGAGGGTCCAATAAGGTGGAGAGTCAGAAGTCATCCCACTGCCGAATGGTGACAACTACGGTAACTACGCAAGCAAGTGAGCATGCATTAGTGCAAGTGACTCAGAGGGACTCCTTGCCTCCATCTCCACTGCATACTTCCATGGTGTGTCTGGGTCCTCTGTCTCGCCCTCCTCATAACCCTCTAGCTGCTCCTGCTCCTCCTCTCCTGTCAGATGACTAGAAAAACCGCACATCTCGCAAAACCAAAACTGTGCTCTAATGTGCCCCTCCCCCTTCTCCAGTTAAGCCCCCACAGTGCTCATGTGGCCATGAGATGTGGGCGCCGCATCTCCGGTGCCCTGACCAGCCATTGTTTCCACCACGTGTTGTAGTAGATGAAGTAGCGGAATTACGTTGTTCATCCAGTAATCCTGGCCACTAACTAATAATGTGGCTTCCACAAAAGGCCTGAGCAAACGTCAGGTGTCAGATATGAGCTGCCACTGGTTGACATTGAAGTTACACAGGGTAGTCCCCCTATCAACTTGGATCATCAAGAAATCGGTGATGGCTTTTCTCTGTTGGTCCAACATCTGGAGGGTGGAATTCCAATGTGTGGAAACGTTGCAAATCGGACTATGTTGGGGGATACCGTTCTGACGCTACAGCTCAAAGAGGGTGTGCGTTGCGCTTTACGAGTGGCTGAAGTGCATCCAAAGTTTCCTTCCCCTTTTTTGGGATGTCTTGCCCATCGGTGGAACACTTCAGGAACTGCTTGACAACCAGATTGAACATGTGCCATGCAGGGCACATGTCTCAGGCTTCCTTGTTGCAGTGCTGACAAGATGTTCTTCCTCTTGTCGGTCAGCATGATTCCCATTTTCAGTTTCCGTGGAGTAAGCCATGATTCGATTTCTTGGTGAATGACTTTTAGCAGTTCCTCCTCTGTGTGACTCAGTTCACCAAGGCAAACCATGTGAAGAACAGCGCGACACCGCCGTGCCCTGCACACATGGTATGCTGGAGGGGCCACTGAGACTTGTCTGTGCAGTGGAGGCTGAGAACATGGTGGAGGATGAGGAGGCAGAGTCGCATACTGTCACAGGACCAACGGCCTGAGAGCGTGGAGGCGGAAGCAGCGTGACCTGTCCAAGTTGCTGTTGTGGCTGTGCAGGAACCACATTCACCCAGTGGGCCATAAAGGACATTTATTGTCCCTGACCGTAGTTACAGCTTCACACATCGGCACTGCCGTGCACTTTGGTACAAATCGATAGGCTCAAGGACTGGCTCACCTTCTGTTCCACAAAATTGTGCAGGGCTGGTACTGCCTTCTTCACAAAGAAATGACGGCTTGGGAATCTACACCTTGGCTCGGCACAAGCCATCAGTTCTCTGAAAGTTGCAGAGTCCACCACTTGAAAAGGGAAGGACTGCAGCACCAGCAAGTTGGACAGGACGGCTTCTGCTCCATTGGATGAGTGGGCGCATACTGTTGTCTCTTGGACATGGCTTCACCGATGGATTGCTGGTGGAATGACTGACTTAAAGTAGGAGTAGTAGGAGCAACTGGAGCGACAGAAGATGGGAATGACACAGCTCCCTTCGGCTGAGGTGGTGGAGCTTTGGCTGGCTGAAACAGGGAGCAGCGTGTCACTGGGTGATGCAGCAGGCTGGACCGCCACATCAGAGTCACGGTTCTCCCAGGTACTGACTCTGTTGACACAGGGCCGTGGTGATAATATTGGGACCCTGGCCACGCTTCACCTTCTGCCGACGCATCTTGCATGTGCCCGGGTTAACATCCTGTAGATGCTTGATGAAAAACTGCCACACCACCGAGTAGCTGATTTCCCACCAACAATCTGCACTGATTGATTGCTACTGCCGCTGACTCCAGGAACCCCTGCTCCACTACCTCCCAGTAAGGTAGGCTGCCGCGAAGCAGGTGGTCTACCCCGGGCACGTTTGGCTCCAGACTTTCCACTTCTTACACCATGCTGACTGCCAACCATGCTACCACCTTGCTGGCTCAACTGCTGCCTCACAGGCAACCAGCAACCCTCTTTTCCTGATGATGATGTAGCCCCTTCTGCACCCAGCTCCCAAGTGCGATCGGCTTCTTCATGATCGAGTTGTGTCTGCATGTCACTGATGTCCTCCACAGGTTCCTCAACAGTGTGTGCTTTAGGAGCCTGAACGTTCGCAACGACAACTCCCACGCCACTCTCTTCATCACTTCTGCCCCCCTAGCGGAGGAAGCAGCGGATGTCGCCTCTACCTCTTGGCTGGGCAGTAGCTGCTGACTGTCCTCTAGTAGATCGTCCTCAATAAATAGTGGAGCTGATCCCACAGCATAAGATATTTCTGTAGGGGAGGGAAAAGCATTGGACAGAGGCAATGGAGGAGAGGGACTGCCAACTGAGGGCTGTGTCTGAGGAACCCACCGATTGTTGACTGGGGTTGTCAGATGTCACTTGTAATGAAGTGGATGACCATGTTAACCAATATATGATGGCAGATGGGTTCCTGGTCGAGATACGACCGCTAGCTGATATCGGGAGCTCAGTCCTCCCACTGCGACTCCTGCTGCCACTCACCCCTAGGCTGCTGCAACCTCTGCCTGATGAATTTAGGCCTCTGCAACTCCTTTCTGCACGTCCTGGCACTTCTCTGCCTGACATACTTAGTGCATATATGAGGGGAGTACAATACGCTCCACTACTCTTAAAGTATTTGTCTACAACACCAGCAGTTTGTACTTTTGCCTGGCCTTTCACAGAATCTAGACCCTTAAGACTTTAACAGGAACAAAATGGTACACCACTTAGATTTACGCATGTGGTATGCACTTATGAGGCGAGGACAATGTGCTCCTGAATGCTTAAAGGGGTTCTCCGGTGCTTAGACATCTTATCCCCTATCCAAAGGATAGGGGATAAGATACCTGATCGCGGGAGTCCTGCTGCTGGGGTGCCCCCTCCCATAAGCTTGCATTGAGGGGCGAAGCATGACATCACACGGGGGCAGAGGCATGACGTCACACGCCGTCGGCCCTGTGGTCGCTGGTAATCAGACCCAGAGCGAACACGCTCCGGGGACTGATTATAAACGGGGTGTCGCGTGCAAGATCACAGGGGTCCCCAGTGGCGGGACTCCCGCGATTAGGCATCTTATCCCCTATCCTTTGGATAGGGGATAAGATGTCTAAGCACCGGAGAACCCCTTTAAAACAGTATTTGTCTACTACACCAGTAGGTGTGTACTTTTCTCTGGCCTTTCACTGTATCTAGGCCCTTAAGACTTTAACAGGAACAAAATGTTACACCACTTAGATGTACCTATGTGGTGTGCACTTATGAGGGGAGGACAATGTGCTCCAGTAAGCTTAAAACAGTATTTGTCTACAACACCAGCAGGTGAGTACATTTGGCTGGCCTTTTTACAGTATCAAGGCCCTTAAAAGGGTACTCCACAGAAAAACATTTTATTTTAAATCAACTGGTGCCAGAAAGTTAAACAGATTTGTAAATTACTTCTTTTTAAAAATCCCAATCCTTCCAGTACTTATTAGCTGCTGTATAATCCACAGGAATTCTTTTCTTTTTGAATTTCCTTTCTGCCTCACCACAAGTGCTCTCTGCTGACACCTCTGTCCATGTCAGGAACTGTGCAGAGCAGGAGAGGTTTTCTATGGGAATTTGCTCCTACTCTTGACAGATCCTAAAACGGACAGAGGTGTCAGCAAAGAGCACTGTGCTCAGACAAAGGAAATTCAAATAGAAAAGAACTTCCTGAGCATTATACAGCAGCTGATAAGTACTGGAAGGTTTGGGATTTTTTAATAGAAGTAATTTACAAATCTGTTTAACTTTCTGTCACCAGCTGATTTGAAATAAAATGTTTTCCAGTGGAGTACCCCTTTAA
The DNA here is from genome assembly GCF_029499605.1 of Hyla sarda. NCBI lineage: Eukaryota > Metazoa > Chordata > Amphibia > Anura > Hylidae > Hyla > Hyla sarda. Next base: position 205,077,441 of record NC_079193.1, on the reverse strand, counting down.
GACTTTAACAGAAACAAAATGGTACACCACTTAAATGTACATATGTGGTCTGCACTTATGAGAAGGGGACAATGTGCTCCAGTATGCTTAAAACAGTATTTGTCAACAAAACCAGCAGGTGTGTACTTTTGGTTGACCTTTCACAGTATTTAGGCCCTTAAGACTTTTACAGGAACAAAATGGTACACCTCTTAGATGTATGTATGTGGTATGCACTTATGAGGGGAGGACAATGTGCTCCAGTACGCTTAAAACAGTATTTGTCTACAACACCAGCAGGTGTGTACGTTTGTCTTGCCTTTCACAGTATATAGGCCCTTCAGACTTTAACAGGAACAAAATGGAACACCACTTAGATGTACGCACAGTTTACACTTAATAGAGGACAACATGCTTTTAGTGCTCTGCTCACCCTAACTAGCTGGCTACTTATTAGTTTTGCAGTTGTTGTACACACCAGTGCTGCAGCACACAGTCACTGTGTACTACACCAAAAATTGCACTTCCTCTCTCAATCTCACTCCCTTCCCTATCAGTGCTTCTATGCTGGATTTGTGCTTGAGGTGAACTGCTTCTGTAAAAAAGCTTTTATGTGCAACACACTGCTCTCTGTCGCTCTCTCTCTGCAATAGAACGCTGATGTGACTGGGAGGTGAATCACTGCTGTAAAAATGCTTTTCTGTGCAACACACACTGCTCTCTGTCCCTCTCTCTCTCTGCAATAGAACACTAATGTGACTAGGAGGTGAATCGCTGCTGTAAAAATGCTTTTCTGTACAACACACACTGCTGTCTGTCCCTCTTTCTCTGTAATAGAATGCTGATGTGACTGGCCTCAACATGGCTGCCGATTATATAGGGCTGTGACATCACAGAGGTGGCTGGCTGCTGATAGGCTGGATGCTGCATGTGATTCAGGGTCATCCCGCCGACCCTCGTTCCGGCCTTCCTAGGATTCCTTGCCCCATGTCCTCACATGTGGATCCGCCATTTTAGATGCCCTGGAGCCTAGACCACACTAATTGGAGTTTAATTAAGTGATTTGCGCGATCAAATCGCGGCAATATACGTATTTGTTGCAAATCTTATTTTTTCTAAAATTTGTAACGAATTTGCATTCTTCAGATTCGATTCGCTCATCCCTAATCATAAACATAACATTTCTGCATGCGGCTATACTAAGTAGGCTGATTTCTTTTTTTTTAGTTTTTTTCTCTTTTTTATAAATTGGGAAAATAGGAGAATTTTATTTTTTACTTGGGCTTTTTTACACTTTTTAGTTCACACAGGGGACTATTTATTACAATGTTTAGATTGCAAATATTGATCAGTGCTATGCAAAGGAATAGCACTGATCAGTGTTATCTTACTGAAATCTGTGGACCAGACCCCCACTGATCCCTTATCTTGTGGATAGAGACAACTAGCACTATCATTACAGCAACAGACCATATAAGTAATTACAATGCAGTAATATATGGTGATGCCCTTAAATAATGACCAAATAATACCACTATATTATAACTATTATCATTAACACTACAGACCATATAAGTGATTACAGTGCAGTAACATTCAGACACTCACAGGTGATGTAATTTCTGGTCAGAGTCATTGGTCATTTATCTTCTTCAGCCATGACTTGTCTCTGCACAATCTTCCATAGAAACGAAACATTTTAGGCTCTACACTTTTTCGGGAGCAGTAGCACCCCAAACAGAAATAATCCACCCACTCCACAGGACTGTCCTGGTTAAATCGGGACAGTTGAGGGGCATGCTGGTTTAAAACTTGCGCAATGCGGCATCCAGCTTCCAAGTTTCTCGTGTTCCAGTGCTACCTGCAGTGTCTGAGCTCAAAGTGTTCCAGTGCCACCTCTGATGTCCAAAATCCTAATGTTTCAGTCCCACCTCAGGTGTCCAAGTTCCCACTACCAATGCCATACCCTATTATCCCTGCTGTATGCCTAGCAGGTGCCCATTCTGGGAATTGCTACCTGGGCATAATCTTCCTTAGACTCTGTGCCTCAGTGTGGCCGAAGTAGCAACCCAGAAGATCCACACATCCCATAATTCATGCCTCTATTGAATTTTTATCATGAGAAATTAGAAAACTTAACAAAATGTAATGAAGGGTAAGGGTTGACACATCAGTATTTTTTAAAAAATATTTCAGTTTTTATATGAGCAACTGAAACATTTTTGTTTTTTTATAAATCACTTTTTATAAATATCTTTTGCTGTGTACTCCTGGAGTAATCATATCTGTCGTTATCTTTAGAAGTCTCGATTATAAAGCAGGGGGGTAAATAACACAGGATGCAGTAACTGACGATAGCTGATGGAGGTAGCACAGCACACATTCAATCTGTTTCTATACAGAACTATTGCACTTGACACAGAGCTTGCTCACAATTAGTGTTGCTCACGAATATTCGCATTTCGAATATTATTCGCGAATATCGCATATTCGCGAATTCGCGAATTTCGTGAATATAGCACTATATATTCGTAATTACGAATATTCGTTTTTTTATTTATTTTTTTTTTTTTTTTTCACAGTACACATCACAGTGATCATCCCTCTCTGCTTCCAGCTTGTGTGGTGTAAAGAAGGCTGTAATACTACTGTGTGAGACTGGCGTGCGAAAATTCGCATATGCTAATTTTCGCATATGCGCATATTCGCGTATGCTAATTTTGTATATGCTAATATTCACATATGTTCATTTTCGCATACGCGAATTTACGCATATGCGAAAATAAAACGAGAATATAACGAATATGCGAATATTCGCGAATATATGACGAATATTCGCCCATATATTCGCGAATATTCGCGAATTCGAATATGGCCTATGCCGCTCAACACTACTCACAATGTCTTTCCAGTGAATAACAATTTTCTTTGCTTTAGTTTTTTCAAGCAAGATGACCATCTAAGTAAGCAAAACATATTCACTATCACACACACACACACACACACATATATATATATATATATATATTGTGACACTCGTGCAGGTTTGGTGGTAGGAGGCAGATATATTTCTCTTAGGTTCCCTTCCTATGTGAGGTAACTCCAGAGCCTCTCACCTGTCAGGTGATTAATTAAGGTGAATGAGAGGGCAGATATAAAAGAGAAGCCAGGGGGGCAGATCTCTCTATCTCTCTCTCTCTGGCTGAGGACACAGAAAGCCTGTCTATGGAGAGGCTCATGTGAGTAAAGGTTGCTGAAAGTATTTTTTGTTAGCTGGCAGCCTAGTTTTGTATACCAGCTTAACCCTGCTGTAAAGCAAGTATCTGAGCCCTGTCCCTGTCAGTGTGTCGAGTCCAGTTCCTGTTGTTAAAGTTCATCATTAGAGTCATCTGGGTCAGTTGCAATGATCGTGGCACCATGTGACTTTTTAGGAGGTTTAACCCAAGACTCCAGTCCACCTCCAGTCCACATCAAGTGGGAATTTATCTAGAGAATCATCTAGACAGAAAAGGGAATGGCTAAGCATGTATTCTTCTGCAATCACTTAAACCTTTCTGGACTTACAGTTGGAGTTAGTGTCACATGAATACCACATCACAATTTTCTGTATCTTATGATAGGGGACCATAAAATTTGCAACCAAGTCTTCTCAAGTATCTACACATGAGCTTGCTCTGTGCATGTCTCACTACTAACAGAAAGTTATCAGTGGTCTATTGTAGATTGTGGAGAATAAAAGCATACACTGGCCTCTTTCTTTTTGAGTTTTAGTCAAAGACCCAAGTTTGCTTGGGACGATGCCTGTTCTTGCTGAGAACATTGTCATCATCTCAACCTGTAAGTGGAGAGAAGGACACTAAGCAGAGGAAGGAAAAGACAGACAGCCTTTGGGAAGAAGCTGCAAAAGGGACCCATAGCGTCACCTTGAGCCCCTCAAAACTTGCACTCTGGAATCAGAAATGACAGTATCACTTATAAATAAAGACTGTTGTACAACCTAGGAGCTGCCAAGCTTGGAGAAGGTATAGAAATAAGTAGAGATGAGCGAATCGAATTGGACGAAGTCAAATTTGTTCCAAATTTCATGAAAAATTCAATTCAGACCAAATCTGATTCAAAATAATGAATTTCTTCATTAGCGACAACCGCTGTGATCGTCCTGTATATTGCATAGATGCGAGCGGCTTTCTCCTGTGCATCTCTGCAATAGATAGGACGATCGCAGCAGGTGTAAGGAGTGACACTTGCTGTGATCTGTCCTCAACTGCAGGTACTACTGCTTCCAACATGGAGCACACTCTGCTACCTGCATTAATATACAGATCGCAGTGGGTGTCACTTCTGACACCTGTTGCGAATTGTCTATTAATGCAGGTATTACAGCTCCCAGAATGGAGCAGAGTGTGCTCCATGTTGGAAGCAGTAGTACCTGCAGGTAAGGAAAGATCACAGCGGGTGTCACTCCTGACACTCGCTGCGATCGTCCTGTATAATGTGGAGATGTGGGTGGCCGGCCGCTCTTCTCTAATCCCACTGTAGTATGAGTATATACCATAAATATACCTATCATTCAATCGGGCCAATCACAGCTCTCTTCCAGAAATATGAATAAGTGATGTGAATTCTATTCACATCACTGGCCAGCCGGAGTATAGTGCAGTGATGTGAGCTCAGGAGAAAGTCACTCTATCTCTGCAATAGATAGGACAATTGCATTGAGTGTCAGGAGTGACACCCGGGGCGATCTGTCCATTAGTACAGGTACTACGGCTCCCATTGTGGAACAGTAGTGTTACTTAAAAAATTTAAAAATTTGAGAAAAAAGAGTGACACAAACACTTTTTTAAACACAATATTAAAATACATTGCTAATAAAAAATAAAAAATAAAAATTATAAAAAATATTTATTTTTACATTTAAATGCCCCCTTTCTACATTTTTATTGTCAGCTACATTTTTAGGTCCCTGTCTGCCCACATAAATTGATCCCTGTTTAAAAATTTACATTTATGGGAGCTATAATTACAGTAGGATGGAAAGGACTTTTTTATTGCTGTAAGCTGTAGAAGGGAATATGTAACCATGGATGTGGGATTACCTTTTTATATATGTGAGAAATATTTACATTTTTTATGTAGGGGATGATGGGAGTTGTAATTCTTGAATTCCAGTTGTCCCTGCTTGCAATCACAGTGGTTGCAGCGGGGACCAGCAGGGAGTCGCTGGAAGAAAGAATGGAAGAATGTTTTGAAATATACAGTAGCTGTTCTAATTGGAGCAAATTAAGGTTAATTGAATAATGAGACCACAGCCAAATAAGGTCAAATAGGTAATAGAACATCTAAGGAATGCAGGTCAAGTGGTTTGACGTTAATTGGCTGTGGTTTCATTATTTAATTGAGGTCTTTCCCTCCTATTTCCTGTTCTTCATTCATTTGTCTGCTGTGTCAGTAAAAAAAAAAAAAAATAAAAAAAAAAATATATATATATATATTATGACAAAAACATGTGTGTGTGTGTATATATATATATATATATATATATATATATATATATATATTCTAATGTGAAAGTGTACATTTACACAAGCGAAAAAAAATAAATGATATATACAGATATAAGATTTATATATCTATCTATATATATTTATAGCTAGCTATACATATAATATATTGAGAGAGACATAGATATGTGGATATATATATATATATATATATATATATATATATATATAATCTCTAATGTAAAAGTTTACATCTACAGTATATATTATTACATATTTTCCATATGGTACATATACTCGATATGCTGGGTCCTGCAACAGTATTGAGATGTGCTGCGGGACCCACCGACAGTCAGTTTGTAAACAGTGCACAATATATGTTTGCAAACTATCCGTGGGTACCGCCGATCCCACAGCATATCTGACCTGGGTTGAAGGAACAATACCCGCATCCTATTTGAGTACCCACAGACAGTTTGCAAACATATTTTGCACTGTTGTCTGCAATACTGGTGCAGGACCCAGCATATCTGTCACGATGCCGGCTGGCAGGAGGTGGATCCTCTGTGCCAGAGAGGGATTGCGTGGACCGTGCTAGTGGACCGGTTCTAAGTCACTACTGGTTTTCACCAGAGCCCGCCGCAAAGCGGGATGGTCTTGCTGCGGCGGTAGTGACCAGGTCGTATCCACTAGCAACGGCTCACCTCTCTGGCTGCTGAAGATAGGCGCGGTACAAGGGAGTAGACAGAAGCAAGGTCGGACGTAGCAGAAGGTCGGGGCAGGCAGCAAGGATCGTAGTCAGGGGCAACGGCAGGAGGTCTGGAACACAGGCTAGGAACACACAAGGAAACGCTTTCACTGGCACGATGGCAACAAGATCCGGCAAGGAAGTGCAGGGGAAGTGAGGTGATATAGGGAAGTGCACAGGTGATCAGACTAATTGGAACCACTGCGCCAATCAGCGGCGCAGTGGCCCTTTAAATCGCAAAGACCCGGCGCGCGCGCGCCCTAAGGAGCGGGGCCGCGCGCGCCGGGACAGGACCGACGGGGAGCGAGTCAGGTACGGGAGCCGGGGTGCGCATCGCGAGCGGGCGCTACCCGCATCGCGAATCGCATCCCGGCTGGAGGCGGTATCGCAGCGCCCCGGGTCAGTGGATCTGACCGGAGCGCTGCAGTGAGGAGAGTGTAGCGAGCGCTCCGGGGAGGAGCGGGGACCCGGAGCGCTCGGCGTAACAGTACCCCCCCCCTTGGGTCTCCCCCTCTTCTTAGAGCCTGAGAACCTGAGGAGCAGACTTTTGTCTAGGATATTGTCCTCAGGTTCCCAGGATCTCTCTTCTGGACCACAACCCTCCCAATCCACTAAAAAAAAGGTTTTCCCTCTGACCTTTTTGGATGCCAGAATCTCTTTGACAGAGAAGATGTCCGAGGAGCCGGAAACAGGAGTGGGAGGAACAGATTTGGGAGAGAAACGGTTGATGATAAGTGGTTTAAGAAGAGAAACGTGAAAGGCATTAGGAATACGAAGAGAAGGAGGAAGAAGAAGTTTGTAAGAGACAGGATTAATCTGGCACAAAATTTTGAAAGGACCAAGATAGCGTGGTCCCAACTTGTAGCTAGGGACACGGAAGCGGACATATTTAGCGGAGAGCCATACCTTGTCTCCAGGGGAAAAAATGGGAGGAGCTCTTCTTTTCTTATCCGCGAACTTCTTCATGCATGATGAAGCCTGTAAGAGAGAATTTTGGGTCTCTCTCCATATGATGGAAAGGTCACGAGAAATTTCATCCACAGCGGGCAGACCAGAGGGCAAGGGGGTAGGGAGGGGGGGAAGAGGGTGACGGCCGTACACCACGAAAAATGGGGATTTGGAGGAAGATTCAGAGACTCTGAAGTTATACGAGAATTCGGCCCATGGAAGAAGATCTGCCCAGTCATCCTGGCGGGAGGAAACAAAATGTCGTAAATAATCACCCAAGACCTGGTTAATTCTTTCTACTTGTCCATTGGATTGAGGATGATATGCAGAAGAAAAATTTAATTTAATCTTGAGTTGTTTACAGAGAGCCCTCCAGAAATTAGACACGAATTGGACGCCTCTATCCGAGACGATCTGCGTAGGCAACCCGTGAAGACGAAAAATGTGTACAAAAAATTGTTTAGCCAACTGAGGCGCTGAAGGAAGACCAGGAAGAGGGATGAAATGTGCCATTTTGGAGAATCGATCAACGACCACCCAAATAACAGTGTTGCCACGGGAAGGGGGTAAATCAGTAATAAAATCCATACCAATCAGAGACCAAGGCTGTTCGGGGACAGGCAGAGGATGAAGAAAACCAGTGGGCTTCTGGCGAGGAGTCTTATCCCGGGCACAGATAGTGCAGGCTCGCACAAAGTCCACAACATCCGTCTCCAGAGTCGGCCACCAATAGAAGCGAGAGATGAGTTGCACAGATTTCTTGATGCCCGCATGACCTGCGAGATGGGAGGAGTGACCCCATTTGAGGATTCCGAGGCGTTGGCGTGGAGAAACAAAGGTCTTTCCTGGAGGAGTTTGCCTGATGGAGGCTGGAGAAGTGGAAATCAGGCAGTCAGGAGGAATGATGTGTTGCGGAGAGAGTTCAACTTCAGAAGCATCCGAGGAACGAGAGAGAGCATCGGCCCTAATGTTCTTATCGGCAGGCCGAAAGTGAATTTCAAAATTAAATCGGGCAAAGAACAGAGACCACCTGGCCTGGCGAGGATTCAGCCGTTGGGCAGACTGGAGGTAGGAGAGGTTCTTGTGATCGGTGTAAATAATAACTGGAAATCTTGATCCCTCCAGCAGATGCCTCCATTCCTCAAGTGCTAATTTAATGGCTAGAAGCTCTCGATCCCCGATGGAGTAGTTCCTCTCCGCCGGAGAGAAGGTCCTAGAAAAAAAACCACAAGTAACAGCATGCCCGGAAGAATTTTTTTGTAGAAGGACAGCTCCAGCTCCCACTGAGGAGGCATCAACCTCCAATAGGAAGGGTTTGGAAGGGTCAGGTCTGGAGAGCACGGGAGCCGAAGAAAAGGCAGACTTGAGCCGTTTAAAGGCGTCTTCCGCTTGAGGAGGCCAAGACTTGGGATCGGCATTTTTTTTGGTTAAAGCCACGATAGGAGCCACAACGGTAGAAAAATGTGGAATAAATTGCCTGTAATAATTGGCGAACCCCAAAAAGCGTTGGATAGCACGGAGTCCAGAGGGGCGTGGCCAATCTAAGACGGCAGAGAGTTTGTCTGGATCCATTTGTAGTCCCTGGCCAGAGACCAAGTATCCTAGGAAAGGAAGAGATTGGCATTCAAACAGACATTTCTCTATTTTGGCATAGAGTTGATTGTCACGAAGTCTCTGAAGAACCATACGGACATGCTGGCGGTGTTCTTCTAGATTGGCAGAAAAAATCAGGATATCGTCCAGATATACAACAACACAGGAGTATAAAAGATCACGAAAAATTTCATTAACAAAGTCTTGGAAGACGGCAGGGGCGTTGCACAGGCCAAAGGGCATGACCAGATACTCAAAGTGTCCATCTCTGGTGTTAAATGCCGTTTTCCATTCATCCCCCTCTCTGATGCGGATGAGATTATAAGCACCTCTTAAGTCCAGTTTGGTAAAGATGTGGGCACCTTGGAGGCGATCAAAGAGTTCAGAGATGAGGGGTAGGGGGTAGCGGTTCTTAACCGTGATTTTATTAAGACCGCGGTAGTCAATGCAAGGACGTAGGGAGCCATCTTTTTTGGATACAAAGAAAAATCCGGCTCCGGCAGGAGAGGAGGATTTACGGATAAAGCCCTTTTTTAAATTTTCCTGGACGTATTCAGACATGGCAAGAGTCTCTGGGGCGGATAGAGGATAAATTCTGCCCCGGGGTGGAGTAGTGCCCGGGAGGAGGTCGATAGGACAATCATAAGGCCTGTGAGGAGGTAGAGTCTCAGCTTGTTTTTTGCAAAAAACATCCGCAAAGTCCATATAGGCCTTAGGGAGACCGGTTACAGGAGGAACCACAGAGTCACGGCAAGGGTTACTGGGAACCGGTTTTAGGCAGTCCTTGGAACAAGAGGGCCCCCAACTCTTGATCTCCCCAGTGGACCAATCCAGGGTTGGGGAATGAAGTTGAAGCCAGGGAAGTCCAAGGAGAATTTAAGAAGTGCAATTGGGGAGGACCAAAAGTTCAATCCTCTCGTGATGAGATCCGATGCACATTAGAAGGGGCTCCGTGCGGAAACGTATGGTACAGTCCAATCTTTCATTGTTTACACAATTGATGTAGAGGGGTCTGGCGAGACTGGTCACTGGGATGTTGAACCTATTGACGAGAGAGGCCAAAATAAAATTTCCTGCAGATCCGGAATCCAAGAAGGCCATAGTAGAGAAGGAGAAGGCAGAGGCAGACATCCGCACAGGCACAGTAAGACGTGGAGAAGCAGAGTAGACATCAAGGACTGTCTCACCTTTGTGCGGAGTCAGCGTACGTCTTTCCAGGCGGGGAGGACGGATAGGACAATCCTTCAGGAAGTGTTCGGTACTAGCACAGTACAGGCAGAGGTTCTCCATGCGGCGTCGTGTCCTCTCTTGAGGTGTCAGGCGAGACCGGTCGACCTGCATAGCCTCCACGGCGGGAGGCACAGGAACGGATTGCAGGGGACCAGAGGAGAGAGGAGCCGAGGAGAAGAAACGCCTCGTGCGAACAGAGTCCATATCCTGGCGGAGCTCCTGACGCCTTTCGGAAAAACGCATGTCAATGCGAGTGGCTAGGTGAATGAGTTCATGTAGATTAGCAGGGATTTCTCGTGCGGCCAGAACATCTTTAATGTTGCTGGATAGGCCTTTTTTAAAGGTCGCGCAGAGGGCCTCATTATTCCAGGATAATTCTGAAGCAAGAGTACGGAATTGTACGGCATACTCGCCAACGGAAGAATTACCCTGGACCAGGTTCAACAGGGCAGTCTCAGCAGAAGAGGCTCGGGCAGGTTCCTCAAAGACACTTCGGATTTCCGAGAAGAAGGAGTGTACAGAGGCAGTGACGGGGTCATTGCGGTCCCAGAGCGGTGTGGCCCAAGACAGGGCTTTTCCAGACAGAAGGCTGACTACGAAAGCCACCTTAGACCTTTCAGTGGGAAACTGGTCCGACATCATCTCCAAGTGCAGGGAACATTGGGAAAGAAAGCCACGGCAAAACTTAGAGTCCCCATCAAATTTATCCGGCAAGGATAGGCGTAGACCAGAAGCGGCCACTCGCTGCGGAGGAGGTGCAGGAGCTGGCGGAGGAGATGATTGCTGAAGCTGTGGTAGTAACTGCTGTAGCATAACGGTCAGTTGAGACAGCTGTTTGCCTTGTTGCGCTATCTGTTGTGACTGCTGGGCGACCACCGTGGTGAGGTCAGCGACAACTGGCAGAGGAACTTCAGCGGGATCCATGGCCGGATCTACTGTCACGATGCCGGCTGGCAGGAGGTGGATCCTCTGTGCCAGAGAGGGATTGCGTGGACCGTGCTAGTGGACCGGTTCTAAGTCACTACTGGTTTTCACCAGAGCCCGCCGCAAAGCGGGATGGTCTTGCTGCGGCGGTAGTGACCAGGTCGTATCCACTAGCAACGGCTCACCTCTCTGGCTGCTGAAGATAGGCGCGGTACAAGGGAGTAGACAGAAGCAAGGTCGGACGTAGCAGAAGGTCGGGGCAGGCAGCAAGGATCGTAGTCAGGGGCAACGGCAGGAGGTCTGGAACACAGGCTAGGAACACACAAGGAAACGCTTTCACTGGCACGATGGCAACAAGATCCGGCAAGGAAGTGCAGGGGAAGTGAGGTGATATAGGGAAGTGCACAGGTGATCAGACTAATTGGAACCACTGCGCCAATCAGCGGCGCAGTGGCCCTTTAAATCGCAAAGACCCGGCGCGCGCGCGCCCTAAGGAGCGGGGCCGCGCGCGCCGGGACAGGACCGACGGGGAGCGAGTCAGATACGGGAGCCGGGGTGCGCATCGCGAGCGGGCGCTACCCGCATCGCGAATCGCATCCCGGCTGGAGGCGGTATCGCAGCGCCCCGGGTCAGTGGATCTGACCGGAGCGCTGCAGTGAGGAGAGTGTAGCGAGCGCTCCGGGGAGGAGCGGGGACCCGGAGCGCTCGGCGTAACAATATCAAGTATTAGTGTTGCACGCGTATGTACGCAATGCAAATTTTTATCGCAACTTCACAATATTGTGAATTTAGCACTATATATTCGAAGTTACGAATATTCGTTTTTTGTTTTTTTTTTCACAGTACACATCACAGTGATCATCACTGCTTCCAGCTTGTGGTCTGAAGAAGGCGCCAATGCTATTTACTGAGAATGGCGCAACAAAAATATTTAGCATATGCGAATATTCTTGAAAATTGATCCCTCCCTTCTTTTAGCTTGTGGGCCAATGAGAATGATGCAAATACAGTTGTCAGAGGTTAGCAACATTCCTTGCAACCAATAGGAAAGTTGCCTACCCCTTCACTATATAAGGTTCCCCCCAGCAGCACTCCCTTTGCAGTTTGATGTGGTGGATTTTGTGAGAGGAGCTTGAATACGGTCTGTGTGCTTTCAAGTGCTTTTTTTAAAAGCAAATTATCCAGCGAATCAGATAGTGTTAGCTTAGCAGATAGGTTCTAGTGTATGGTATAGAGTTAGTGCTTTGCTTTTTTAAAAGCAAAGCAAATCATCTAGTGAATTTATGGTGTTAGAGTAGGTTAGTTTAGCAGATTTAGTGTAGGGTATAGAGTTAGTTAGTTTAGGTATAATATAGTGTAGGCTTTAGGTGTGTTTTAGTTTAGTGTCTGTGTAAAAAAAAAATTTAGCTTTAGTTTTTTATTGTTTAGTTGGTGTAGTATCTGTGTCCGTGTCTGCATGTTTGTCTTTGTTTTTGGTGTGTAGAATAAAAAAAAAGTTTATTAGCGTTACGTTTAAGTGTTAGTATCTTCGTAGCTAAGGTAATTTTTGTCCCAGAGTCCTCATCCCAATAAAGTTCTTACATCAATTCTTACATCAGTACTCCACTTTGTAAGGTGTGTTTGTGCGACTTTTTGTGCAACTTTTTTATCCGTGCAACAATTACGCGACTTTTTAATAATGTTGTCCACAGTTAGTTTGCAAGTGCTTTTTTATTTGGTGGGGATTAGCGCTCGTTTTGGAGGGTTACGCCAAAGTATGCGACTTTTGAAAAATTTTCATAAATCCCTGATCACTTCAAAAATTCAACCAAAAACACATCTACCACCGCAACAAACCAAAACACAGGTAAATGAAAAGTCACAAAAAACACACTGTGCCCAAATATTGAGACAAATTTACCCAAGAAAATCAGGGTAAAATGCTTCATAAATACCCCCCCTGTGTGTTAAACACCCAGACAGGATTACTGTACGTTTTCAAGAACCGAACGGATCTAATTTTCGACAGAGATGAAGCAGAGCTGCATTCGTTTTGTGGATAATGTTTGGTGATAATTTCTTTGCATTGGTGAAAAACATAATATCAAAAAAAAGAAGGCATGTGTTTTAACCAAAATAAATATTGATAACAAATATATAATAAGAAAAGAAAAAAGCCTCTAAGGCAACTCTTTCAGTTTCGTCTAGAGATCCAGCACTTTCTGCAGCTCCTTCTGGTGCTGCTCCTCCAGATTATTGGCCTTCTGCTCCAGAAGGTACTGCTGCTGCTGCATACTTCTTCCGTTTTTGCATTTTCATTTTTTCCTCATCACCTTCTAAAAATCATAACGCTTTCAATTTTGCACATAAAATTCCATATGATGGCTTATTTTTTTGCACCACCAATTCTACTTTGCAGTGCCATTAGTCGTTTTACCAAAAAATCCATGGCGAAATGGAAAAAAAATTCATTGTGCGACAAAATTTAAGAGAAAATGCCATTTTGTATTTTTGGGGGCTTCCGTTTCAATGCAGTGCATTTTTCTGTAAAAATGACACCTTATCCTTATTCTGTAGGTCCATATGGTTAAAATGATACCCTACTTATATATGTTTGATTTTGTCATACTGAAAAAAATCATAACTACATGCAGGAAAATGTATACATTAAAAATTCTCATCTTCTAACCCCTATAATTTTTTTTATTTTTCCGTGTACGGGCCAATATGAGGGCTCATTTTTTGCGCCGTAATCTGAAGTATTTATCGTTACCATTTTTTATTGATCAAACTTTTTGATCGCTTTTTATTCATTTTTTCACGATATAAAAAGGGACCAAAAAAACGCTATTTTGGACTTTGGAATTTTTATTTTATTTTTATTTGCACTGTTTTTTTAATGGGAATAGGGGGTGATTTAAACCTTTATTAGGGAAGGGGTTAAATAAACTTTATTCACTTTTTTTTTTTGCAGTGTAATGGCTCCCATAGGGGGCTATAACACTGCACACACTGATTTTTTACAATGATCCCTGCAAAGCCACAGCTTTGCATGGATCAGTGTGATAGGTGGTCGAGTAGGCTTGGAGCAATCAAACTTCGATTGGACGTGACGGAGTAAGGTAAGGGGACCTCTGCTCGCGTGCTAGCTGATCGGGACATCGCTATTTTATCTCGATAGTCCCGATCAGCCTGACTGAGCTGCCGGGAAGCTTTTACTTTCATTTTAGACACGGCGATCAAAGTGGAGTCTAAAGGGTTAATAGCGAGCTGCACAACGATCGGTGCCACACATTATTAGCCCAGGGTCTCGGCTATCATTAGCGACCGACCTGGTATGATGCGGGGTCATGGCCTGACCCCGTTTTAAATACCTGGACCAGGCATAGGGCATACAGGTATGCCCTACGTCCTTAAAGGGGTACTCCCATGGAAAACTTTTTTTTTTAATCAACTGGTGCCAGAAAGTTAAACAGATTTGTAAATTACTTCTATTAAAAAATCTTAATCCTTCCAGTACTTATTAGCTGCTGCATACTACAGAGGAAATGGTTTTCTTTTTGAAACACAGAGCTCTCTGCTGACATCATGACCACAGTGCTCTCTGCTGACATCTCTGTCCATTTTAGGAACTGTCCAGAGCAGCATGTTTGCTATGGGGATTTTCTCCTACTATGGACAGTTCTTTAAATGGACAGAGAGGCACCAGTTGATTTACAAAAAAAAGTTTTCCATGGGAGAACCCCTTTAATTTCAAGCATTGCTGCCTTGTGGTCCAGCTGCAGCTGGTTTGTCATTTTTATTATTTCTGAAAGAACTGTTAGGATAAAAAAAAAGTTATATTACTTTCAATGAATATTAAGATAAGATGGGGCATGATTGTGGTATGATAATAAAATATATAACATATATAAAAATATTAGGATTTATTAGCCTGAAACGTGTTAAGATTGTGGACTTTTGAATGCGCACTACTACTGCAAGAAAATTGCCATCTTTGGAAAAGCTATAGCAGTATCCCGTTTATGCACTTTCAATCAAACAGCCGGCCTTTGCTCCCAACATCTCCCCCCCACCCCACGTGGACCTTCTCCTGACATCAGACTCCACTCCGCTGAAGCTCCTATCTTGCCGATCGGAGCAACAAGTCTCTATTCTCTGCTTAACAAAATGAAGTGCGGCAGTGGTGCAGTGTAGACGGTGTGTTATAATCCATCGTACTTTCCATTGCAGAACAGTGCCAGCCGTCCTCATGCTGTCAGAGCTGACCCTATACAGGACGTCCACAATGTATTTGTAGAGATTATCAATAAGTACTTCTATATAACATTATTTAGACGCGTATCTTGTGTCAGTGACTGTGAGGCATTTAGGCCGATAGCCACTGACATTTAACCATCTCCTGCCACCTGTGCCGGAGAAGTACAGGGTGGGCCATTTATATGGATACACCTTAATAAAATGGGAATGGTTGGTGATATTAACTTCCTGTTTGTGGCACATTAGTATATGTGAGGGGGGAAACTTTTCAAGATGGGTGGTGACCATGGTGGCCATTTTGAAGTCGGCCATTTTGAATCCAACTTTTGTTTTTTCAATAGGAATGGGGTCATGTGACACATCAAACTGATTGGGAATTTCACAAGAAAAACACTGGTGTGCTTGGTTTTAACGTAACTTTATTCTTTCATGAGTTATTTACAAGTTTCTCTTTGTTTAAATCCATTGACATGTCGTCGAGGTTAACACCTGAGTAGTGGATAGAAATTGTGTTGATGTCTGGTGAACGCAGTAACTGGGTCAATGCAGCAGATTTCAATGCAAGACACCCTACGAGATCACCCATCTCCCATGCTACAGTTAGCAAACTGCTTGCTAAGTTTCGTGAAACCTGTTCAGTGTTGGATTTGCCAAAATGTGGACGCATGAAATCTGTCAATAGATGAAGAAACATCAGTGACTGTCCTAGCTTCATTCAGCAAGAGCCCACAGCGTACCACTCACCACGTCACTGGAGAGTGGCATTAGTCGAACATCCCTTCGGCGGATATTAGCTACTCACAAATGGCACCCTTACAAACTCCAGCTACTGCAGCATCTCAGGATGACCCAGATCGGCGCACTGAATTTGCAGAATGGGCAAAACAAAAATTGGTAAAGGACCCTCAGTTTCGCAGAAGATTTTGTTCAGTGATGAGGCAAACTTTAATGTGAATGGTGAAGTTAACAAACAAAACCACCGCTAATGGTCTGTCACTAACCCAAGGTCTCCTGATCTGACCCCCTTAGACTTTTATCATTGGGGTCATCTGAAAGCAATTGTCTATGCTGTGAAGATAGAAGATGTGCAGCACCTGAAACTACGGATACTGGAAGCCTGTGCTAGCATTTCTCCTGCGGTGTTGCTATCAGTGTGTGAAGAGTGGGAGAAGAGGGTTGCATTGACAATCCAACACAATGGGCAGCACATTGAACACATTTTATAAGTGGTCAGAAACTTGTAAATAACTCATGAAAGAATAAAGTTACATTAAAACCAAGCACATCATTGTTTTTCTTGTGAAATTCCCAATAAGTTTGATGTGTCACATGACCCTCTTCCTATTGAAAAAACAAAAGTTGGATTCAAAATGGCCACCATGGTCACCACCCA
The DNA here is from genome assembly GCF_029499605.1 of Hyla sarda. Lineage (NCBI taxonomy): Eukaryota > Metazoa > Chordata > Amphibia > Anura > Hylidae > Hyla > Hyla sarda. Next base: position 205,060,883 of record NC_079193.1, on the reverse strand, counting down.
TCTTGAAAAGTTTCCCCCCTAACATATACTAATGTGCCACAAACAGGAAGTTAATATCACCAACCATTCCTATTTTATTAAGGTGTATCCATATAAATGGCGCACCCTGTAGATGCCGGATTAACTGATATTCAATGGGAACTTTAATCTGCTACCTTGATTCAGCATATATATTTTATGCCTAGACTATACATTATAATTACAGTAAGTGTGTATTTACAGTTATTGTTAAAGGCCATAAATACCTCAAGACTGTGTCATTCTGCCACTTTACGGTCTACTAATGCTGCTGCCACCTCAAGCCTGTGTCATTCTGCCACTATATGGTCTACTCATGCTGCTGCCACCTCAAGCATGATTAAGATCAAACCAAATTTTTTCTGAATATTCGGTGAATCGGCTGAATGGAATTTTTAAAAACTTTGTTCATCTCTAGACTTATTTAGTTGATTAGTTGGTGTTAGTTCAGTATAGTTATACACAACAACAAAAATTCCCCAGGGATTCCAGGGCAAATTCTATGTAACAACAACCTTTAGGGGTCGCCCCCCAAGGGGTTAACCCTAAACTAGAAACCCCCCCTTAAAACTAAATTTTATTAAATCATTTAAAATGTATGAGCTCCGGTGTTTTGATTAAAAACACAGCTAATAGTTGCTTGAATAGTATGCTTGCATCCTATAACTTCTTTAGTAGTGATATTGTGCTTTGATGGCACTGATCTGCAGATGAAGCTGTATTGACAGAAAAGCACTGATAGCTGCTAGTTAAAATGTGAAATGTGATAGCTGCTAACTATAGGAGCATTGTGACATCACGGCCCCGCCCTGTATGACGTCACGCTCCGCGCCTTCAGTGCAAGCCTTTGGGAGGGAGCGTGACAGCTGTCAAGCCCCCTCCCATAGGCTTGCATTAAGGGGGCAGAGCGTGATGTCACACTGGGGCGGGTCCGTGACGTCACAATGCTCCAGCCCTCGTGATCGCCAGTAATCAGACCCAGTGCGAACACGCTCTGGGGACTGATTATAACGGGGTGCTGCGTGGAAGATCACGGGGTTCCCCAGCGGCGGGACCCCCGCGATCAGGCATCTTATCCCCTATCCTTTGGATAAGGGATAAGATGTCTTAGCGCCGGAGTACCCCTTTAATATTTAGTGCACCAATCAGTAATATCTACTTAGAACTGATAGATAGTAAAGTTGTATCTATTGCAAAATCATTTTTGCATGCTGATTTTTCACATGCCAATTTTCGCATGCGCAAATATATTTTTACACTCTATCGGTATTTAAAGAGATTGATCTAATATGCATGTGGAGTGTAATAAAATACACTGGTGTAATGTGAAAATACTTACACTGATCAACAGTTTTCCCTCCTCCTTGGTAAATTTGCTCCCCACCATGTTTGCTCAGTCACAGGAAACTTCACAATAAACTTTGCAGGAAACTTTGCATAGAGTAGAGTAACAACTTGTGTAAGAAGATCACGCCGATATTGCGTATGCTCATGCAAATTTTTTGACAAATTTTGCATAGAAAAAAAGAGGCTGCGAATATGCGATTTTCCCGAATATAGGACAAATTTTTGCCCACATATTCACGAAATATTGCGAATTCGAAAAAATGGCCTATGCCGCTCTATCGAATATATGTATGTAATAATATATACTGTAGATGTAAACTTTCACACTAGATCATATATATATATATATATATATATATATATATATATGTGTGTGTGTGTGTGTGTGTTATATGTATTATATATATATATATATATATATATATATATAGTAGGAATAGGAAGGAAGCAAACTTTAAAAAGAGCAGGTGCTGGCTGCAGTCAGGCTCTGGTCCTGAGTCCCCACACGATACACCAAGCAAATGCACAGTAGCACTCCAACTGTGAATCAAGTGAGTGGCTATTTTCAAAAGGTGTGCAACATTTTGGTCACCTCACGTGACCTTTGTCAAGGAGAACAAAGGTCACGTGAAGGGACCGAAACGTCGCGCACCTGTTGATGACAATAAAGCCACTTACTTGATTCACCGTTGGAGTGCTACTTTGCATTTTTTTAGTGTGTGTGTATATATATATTACACACACACATATAATTTTTTTTCACACTCTCTCACTCTCTCTCTCTCTTAACTGAATAAGGAAACCACAGCCAATTAACCTCTTAAGGATCGTTGTGCCGTGCGCTATTAACCCTTTAGAATCGGCATTCAAAGTTGATAGCCGCGTCTAAAATGAAAGTGAAAGCTTCCGGGCAGCTCAGTTGGGCTGATCGGGACCATCACGATGAAATTGCGATGTCCCAATCAGCTAGTACGCAGCAGGAGGGTCTCTTACCTGCCTCTTTCGCATCCAATCGGCAATTGATTGCTCCAAGCCTGAAATCCAGGCTTGAGAAATCGACCGCCGATAACACTGATCTTTGCCGTGTCAATGCACGGCAATGATCTGTGTATGAGATCGGTATGTGCAGTATAATAGCCACTAGGGGGGGGGGGCTATAACACTGCAAAAAGTTTAAAAAAAAAAAGTTAATACAGATCATTTAACCCCTTGATAAAAATAAGAATCACCCCCTTTTCCCATTTAAAAAAAAATTTGTAAATAAACATATGTGGTATCACCGTGTGCGGAAATGTCCGAACTATAAAAATATATCATGAATTAAATGGCACGGTCAATGGCGTACGCGCAAAAAAAAGTCCAAAATATCGTATTTTTGGTCACTTTTTATATCATGACCAATCATCATGTCTGATATCTGAATACTCTAATATACCCATGGTCATTTTCCACAGGTACTTCGATTCTTCATCTACCACATGTTTGGTTTTCATGGAATTTAACTGTGCGTTTCTATGCATAGCCCCCTATCCTAGGGGTTATTCTCCTGCGGTATCTTGTTGCAATACTATAATTATATGTCCCCCCATCTATCCTAGGGTCTACTAGGAGGTTCCGGTGTAGGCCCAGGTCATTAGGACAGAGGACCTACAGTATTGTCAGGCAGGAAACACAAATAGGGATAAGATCAGTTGTCCCCATCTGATTTGTTATCTATAATTACTGACTGCTTATATGTTTGTAAATACTAATGTCTTGAACCACCTCGATCACTACTATAGTGTTGTGAAAAAATTATTGCAATTGGAATATGTTGTTCTTTATTGATACATATATAAAAAGGTAATCCCACATCCATGGTTACATATTCCCTTCTACAGCTTACAGCAACGAAAATGTCCTTTCCATCCTACTGAAATTATAGCTCCCATCCATGTCTTCCTGCATATGCAGAGACATTAAAATTACAAGAAGAGTTTTGTAGTAATTTGTCATTTAAAACCAGTTCATACTGTATAATTACAATGACATTGTCCTTCACAATTACATTAAATACATACATACATTATTGTCCCGGCCATCTGCCTCCGCAAATTACAATTTGAAGTATCTTTAATTTCTGACAGAAGACCTCTGTAAATTTATGGATTTTTGGTAACTTAGGGAAACTCAGCTTTTTTTTTGCCTATTGTAGTATACATTTTACTGATGTCTCTGTCCTCAGCTCGTCTCTGACCCCCACAACTATTCATGGCAGCACATCTAAATGCCCCCAAAAAATTAAATAAAATAAAATGGGGCTAAAAAAGTTAAAGTGAAAATAAATTTAAAAAAAAATTGATTTTGAACGAAAACTAGAAGAAAATATTAAAATTCACTCCTCATTCATATTTATATTGAGTGCTGAATTTTCTGGTCCCTGTTAATGTTCATTTTGAAACAGGGATCAATTTATGTGGGTGGGCAGGGACCTAAGAATGTAGCTGCCAATAATAAAAATGTAGAAACGGGATATTTAAATGTAAAAATATTTTTTTATACTTTTTTTTTTATTAGTAATGTATTTTAATATTGTGTTTTATAAAGTCTGTATGTATGTGTGTTTCACTTTTTTTCTCTATTTTTTACATTTTTTAGGTAGTTCTACTACTCCCAGCATGATGGGAGCTGTAGTACCTGTACTAATAGACTGATCGCCCCGGGTGTCACTCCTTACACCCGATGCAATTGTCCTTTCTATTGCAGAGATGGAATGGCTTTCTCCTGCGCTCGCATCTCTACACTATACTACGGCCAGCCAGTGATGTGAATAGAATTCACATCACTTATTCCTATTTCCTGCAGAGAGCTGTGGTTAGCAAGATGGTTCCAGCCAATCAAAGCTCTCTGCGGGAAATATGAATAATGGGTATATTTACGGCATATACTACATTGGGACCAGAGAAGAGCGGCCGTCTGCTCGCATCTATACATTATACAGGACAATCGCAGCGGGTGTCAGGAGTGATCTTTTCTTACCTGCAGGTACTACTGCTCTCAACATGGAGCACACTCTGCTCAATGCTAGGAGATTTAGTACCTGCATTAATAGACAGATTGCATGAGGTGTCAGAAGTGACACCCGCTGCGATCTGTCTATTAATGCAGGTACTACAGCTCTCAGCATGGAGCGGAGTGTGCTTCATGTTGGGAGCAGTAGTACCTGCAGTTGAGGACAGATCACAGCGGGTGTCACTCCTGACACCAGATGCAATCGTCCTATCTATTGCAGAGATGCGAGAAAGCCGCCCGCATCTATACATTATACAGGACGATCGCAGCGGGTGTCAGGAGTGACATCCGGGCGATCTGTCTATTAGCACAGGTACTTCTACTCCCATCATGAAACAGACCGTTCCATGCTGGGACGAGTGACAAGTAGTGTTGAGCACGAATATTTGAAATGCAAATTTTTATCACAAATATCGGCATTTCGCGAATATTTAGACCATAGTGCTATATGTTCCTAATGATGAATATTCTTTTTTTTTTCTTTACAGTACACATCACAACAATGATGTGTACTGTGTAAACCAAGGGATCATCCCTCCCTGCTTCCAGCTTCCAAAGAAAGCTTCAATATTATTTACTGTGAGTCTGTGTGGAAAGCAAATATTTCGTATATTGCAAATATTTGAGAATGTCGGTACTTCTAGAGGACATTGCTCCCTCCCTCCTTTTAGCTTTAGATAGGGTAGATTAGTTAAGCAGATAGGTTCTAGTGTAGGGTATAGTGTTAGTTGGTTGAAAGAAAGAATTGGTCATGCACACTATACGAATTTCATTACCATTTTCGCATGGAAAAAAATTGAACGAACATAGGACCAATATTCATCGAATATGGCCCCTGTCGCTCATCACTGGTGACAAGCGCACAGGCTAGAGTTAAAAAAAAAAGTACACGCTCCAGTTACCCTAGCACATTTAAGGTTTCTGGGTTACCCCAGTTGCAGCAATCAACTGCCTGTTATATCATTTCAGAGACTTGTGAAATAATCCATTGTTCCAAGAAAGACTATGACTCATATACATTGCCTCAGTGTTTAGCCTTCTTTCCTCCATTTTATATCTTTTTATATGATAAAGACAACCTCATCTTCTTATGAAGCTGGCCTCAGGGTCACAATTGCCATAGGTTAGGCTTCTGAACCCCCAGGGATCCTCTGTTATTGCAGGTAAACCTTAGATGATCAGAGGTGTCTTTTATTAGTGCCATTAATGTTGTGGTGTCAAAAACCGCAAACTTTCTGTAGCAACCTACACAATATTATTGTGTTACTTTTATGGCTGATTGGTGTATGCATGATAAGTTTTCTGCATTCTTTTCTGTTCTGTGCTAGAAGCAAATCTTTTTTCTTATTCTGCGGTTGTAAAGCATATCACTGCCCTCTGGTGGACAAATGCTATTTATTTCAAGTTTATATTTAAAACATCTACACATACGTTTTAGCATTAACCATTTCAAAGGTATATGTTATGAAATGTGTATAGAATGGAAAATTACTATAAAATGAGGAGACAACGTAAGTTTATGTATTTTGTATTGCTTTGCTTTTTCTTTAGTCATGCAGAATAGATGTTCCATGTCTACTTGTGAAACACTTTACCTGTGAAACATTTTCTAAAGAAAATCATTAACCTATGAAGCATGTTATTACATAAAGTTTATTGTTTGAAGAAGCATTTTTTTTCTTATATCGTAAAGCATAGGCTATTATTATAGGAAAATGCATTGGTTCTTATGTATGCCTTGTGCTTACCTGTTTTAGCTGATGGAGCATGCACATTGAAATAATTTCCTAATACTGCCTACATTTCTTATGAGGGGGTGGAGTTTTATCATTGCACATGGTCATCTAATTAGGCTGCTAGAATTCAGCCAGGTAAAATGCTTAGACTCATATGTAGGTTGAGGTTGTCACGATGCCGGCTGGCAGGTAGTGGACCCTCTGTGCCAGAGAGGGATTGGCGTGGACCGTGCTAGTGGACCGGTTCTAAGCCACTACTGGTTTTCACCAGAGCCCGCCGCAAAGCGGGATGGTCTTGCTGCGGCGGTAGTGACCAGGTCGTATCCACTAGCAACGGCTCACCTCTCTGGCTGCTGAAGATAGGCGCGGTACAAGGGAGTAGGCAGAAGCAAGGTCGGACGTAGCAGAAGGTCGGGGCAGGCAGCAAGGATCGTAGTCAGGGGCAACGGCAGAAGGTCTGGAAACACAGGCAAGGAACACACAAGGAACGCTTTCACTGGCACTAAGGCAACAAGATCCGGCAAGGGAGTGCAAGGGAAGTGAGGTAATATAGGGAAGTGCACAGGTGAAAACCCTAATTGGAACCACTGCGCCAATCAGCGGCGCAGTGGCCCTTTAAATCGCAGAGACCCGGCGCGCGCGCGCCCTAGGGAGCGGGGCCGCGCGCGCCGGGACAGAACAGACGGGGAGCGAGTCAGGTAGGGGAGCCGGGGTGCGCATCGCGAGCGGGCGCTACCCGCATCGCGAATCGCATCCCGGCTGGCAGCAGGATCGCAGCGCCCCGGGTCAGAGGACGTGACCGGAGCGCTGCAGCGGAGGGAGTGAAGCGAGCGCTCCGGGGAGGAGCGGGGACCCGGAGCGCTCGGCGTAACAGTACCCCCCCCCTTGGGTCTCCCCCTCTTCTTGGAGCCTGAGAACCTGAGGAGCAGACTTTTGTCAAGGATGTTGTCCTCAGGTTCCCAGGATCTCTCTTCAGGACCACAACCCTCCCAGTCTACTAAAAAAAAATTTTTCCCTCTGACCTTTTTGGCAGCCAAAATTTCCTTGACCGAGAAGACGTCCGAGGAGCCGGAAACAGGAGTGGGAGGAACAGATTTGGGAGAAAAACGGTTGAGGATGAGTGGTTTGAGAAGAGAGACGTGAAAGGCATTAGGGATACGAAGAGAAGGAGGAAGAAGAAGTTTATAAGAGACAGGATTAATTTGACACAAAATTTTGAAAGGACCAAGATAGCGTGGTCCCAACTTGTAGCTAGGGACACGGAAGCGGACATATTTAGCGGAGAGCCATACCTTGTCTCCAGGGGAAAAAACGGGGGGAGCTCTTCTTTTCTTATCCGCGAACCTCTTCATGCGTGAAGAAGCCTGTAAGAGAGAATTTTGGGTCTCTCTCCATATAATGGAAAGGTCACGAGAAATTTCATCCACAGCGGGCAGACCAGAGGGCAAGGGGGTAGGGAGGGGGGGAAGAGGGTGACGGCCGTACACCACGAAAAATGGGGATTTGGAGGAAGATTCAGAGACCCTGAAGTTATACGAAAATTCGGCCCATGGAAGGAGATCTGCCCAGTCATCCTGGCGGGAGGAAACAAAATGTCGCAAATAATCACCCAGGATCTGGTTAATTCTTTCTACTTGTCCATTGGACTGGGGATGATATGCAGAGGAAAAATTTAATTTAATCTTGAGTTGTTTACAGAGAGCCCTCCAGAATTTAGACACGAATTGGACCCCTCTATCCGAGACAATCTGCGTAGGCAACCCGTGAAGACGAAAAATGTGTACAAAAAATTGTTTAGCCAACTGAGGCGCAGAAGGAAGACCAGGAAGAGGGATGAAATGTGCCATTTTGGAGAATCGATCAACGACCACCCAAATAACGGTGTTGCCACGGGAAGGGGGTAAATCAGTAATAAAATCCATACCAATCAGAGACCAAGGCTGTTCGGGGACAGGCAGAGGATGAAGAAAACCAGCGGGCTTCTGGCGAGGAGTCTTATCCCGGGCACAGATAGTGCAGGCTCGCACAAAGTCCCCAACATCCGTCTCCAGAGTCGGCCACCAATAGAAGCGGGAGATGAGTTGCACAGATTTCTTGATGCCCGCATGACCTGCGAGATGGGAGGAGTGACCCCATTTGAGGATTCCGAGGCGTTGGCGTGGAGAAACAAAGGTCTTTCCTGGAGGAGTCTGCCTGATGGAGGCAGGAGAAGTGGAGATCAGGCAGTCAGGTGGAATGATGTGTTGCGGAGGGAGATCAACTTCTGAGGCATCCGAGGAACGAGAGAGAGCATCGGCCCTAATGTTCTTATCGGCAGGACGAAAGTGAATCTCAAAATTAAATCGGGCAAAGAACAGAGACCACCGGGCCTGGCGAGGATTCAGCCGTTGGGCCGACTGGAGGTAGGAGAGGTTCTTGTGGTCGGTGTAGATAATAACAGGAAATCTTGATCCCTCCAGCAGATGCCTCCATTCCTCAAGTGCTAATTTAATGGCTAGAAGCTCTCGATCCCCGATGGAGTAGTTCCTCTCCGCTGGAGAGAAGGTCCTAGAGAAAAAACCACAAGTGACAGCATGCCCGGAAGGATTTTTTTGTAGAAGAACAGCTCCAGCTCCTACTGAGGAGGCATCAACCTCCAATAGGAAGGGTTTGGAAGGGTCAGGTCTGGAGAGCACGGGAGCCGAAGAAAAGGCAGACTTGAGTCGTTTAAAGGAGTCTTCTGCTTGAGGAGGCCAGGACTTGGGATCAGCATTTTTCTTGGTTAAAGCCACGATAGGAGCCACAATGGTAGAAAAATGTGGAATAAATTGCCTGTAATAATTGGCGAACCCCAAAAAGCGTTGGATAGCACGGAGTCCGGAGGGGCGTGGCCAATTTAAGACGGCAGAGAGTTTGTCTGGATCCATCTGTAGTCCCTGGCCAGAGACCAAATATCCTAGAAAAGGAAGAGATTGGCATTCAAACAGACATTTCTCAATTTTGGCATAGAGTTGGTTGTCACGAAGTCTCTGAAGAACCATACGGACATGCTGGCGGTGTTCTTCTAGATTGGCAGAAAAAATTAGGATATCGTCCAGATATACCACAACACAGGAGTATAACAGATCACGAAAAATTTCATTGACAAAGTCTTGGAAGACGGCAGGGGCATTGCACAGTCCAAAGGGCATGACCAGATACTCAAAGTGTCCATCTCTGGTGTTAAATGCCGTTTTCCACTCGTCCCCCTCTCTGATGCGGATGAGGTTATAGGCGCCTCTTAAGTCCAATTTAGTGAAGATGTGGGCACCTTGGAGGCGATCAAAGAGTTCAGAGATGAGGGGTAAGGGGTAGCGGTTCTTAACCGTGATTTTATTAAGACCGCGGTAGTCAATGCAAGGACGTAGGGAGCCATCTTTTTTGGACACAAAGAAAAATCCGGCTCCGGCAGGAGAGGAGGATTTACGGATAAAGCCCTTTTTTAGATTCTCCTGGACGTATTCGGACATGGCAAGAGTCTCTGGGGCAGAGAGAGGATAAATTCTGCCCCGGGGTGGAGTAGTACCCGGGAGGAGGTCGATAGGGCAATCATAAGGCCTGTGAGGAGGTAGAGTCTCAGCTTGTTTTTTGCAGAAAACATCCGCGAAGTCCATATAGGCCTTAGGGAGACCGGTTACTGGAGGAAGCACAGAGTTACGGCAAGGGTTACTGGGAACCGGTTTTAGACAGTTCTTGGAACAAGAGGACCCCCAACTCTTGATCTCCCCAGTGGACCAATCCAGGGTTGGGGAATGAAGTTGAAGCCAGGGAAGTCCAAGGAGAATCTCCGAGGTGCAATTGGGGAGGACCAAAAGTTCAATCCTCTCATGATGAGATCCGATGCTCATAAGAAGGGGCTCCGTGCGGAAACGTATGGTACAGTCCAATCTTTCATTATTTACACAATTGATGTAGAGGGGTCTGGCGAGACTGGTCACTGGGATGTTGAACCTGTTGACGAGAGAGGCCAAAATAAAATTTCCTGCAGATCCAGAGTCCAAGAAGGCCACTGTAGAGAAGGAGAAGGCAGAGGCAGACATCCGCACAGGCACAGTAAGACGTGGAGAAGCAGAGTAGACATCAAGGACTGTCTCACCCTTGTGCGGAGTCAGCGTACGTCTTTCCAGGCGGGGAGGACGGATAGGACAATCCCTCAGGAAGTGTTCGGTACTAGCACAGTACAGGCAGAGGTTCTCCATACGGCGTCGTGTCCTCTCTTGAGGTGTCAGGCGAGACCGGTCGACCTGCATAGCCTCCACGGCGGGAGGCACAGGAACAGATTGCAGGGGACCAGAGGAGAGAGGAGCCGAGGAGACGAAACGCCTCGTGCGAACAGAGTCCATATCTTGGCGGAGTTCCTGACGCCTTTCAGAAAAACGCATGTCAATGCGAGTGGCTAGGTGAATAAGTTCATGTAGATTAGCAGGAATTTCTCGTGCGGCCAGAACATCTTTAATGTTGCTGGATAGGCCTTTTTTGAAGGTCGCGCAGAGGGCCTCATTATTCCAGGACAATTCTGAAGCAAGTGTACGGAATTGTACGGCATACTCGCCAACGGAAGAATTACCCTGGACCAGGTTCAACAGGGCAGTCTCAGCAGAAGAGGCTCGGGCAGGTTCCTCAAAGACACTTCGGATTTCCGAGAAGAAGGAGTGTACAGAGGCAGTGACGGGGTCATTGCGGTCCCAGAGCGGTGTGGCCCATGACAGGGCTTTTCCGGACAGAAGACTGACTACGAAAGCCACCTTAGACCTTTCAGTGGGAAACAGGTCCGACATCATCTCCAGATGCAGGGAACATTGGGAAAGAAAGCCACGGCAAAACTTAGAGTCCCCATCAAATTTATCCGGCAAGGATAAGCGTATCCCAGGAGCGGCCACTCGCTGCGGAGGAGGTGCAGGAGCTGGCGGAGGAGATGACTGCTGAAGCTGTGGTAGCAACTGTTGTAGCATAACGGTCAGTTGAGACAGCTGTTGGCCTTGTTGCGCTATCTGTTGTGACTGCTGGGCGACCACCGTGGTGAGGTCAGCGACAACTGGCAGAGGAACTTCAGCGGGATCCATGGCCGGATCTACTGTCACGATGCCGGCTGGCAGGTAGTGGACCCTCTGTGCCAGAGAGGGATTGGCGTGGACCGTGCTAGTGGACCGGTTCTAAGCCACTACTGGTTTTCACCAGAGCCCGCCGCAAAGCGGGATGGTCTTGCTGCGGCGGTAGTGACCAGGTCGTATCCACTAGCAACGGCTCACCTCTCTGGCTGCTGAAGATAGGCGCGGTACAAGGGAGTAGGCAGAAGCAAGGTCGGACGTAGCAGAAGGTCGGGGCAGGCAGCAAGGATCGTAGTCAGGGGCAACGGCAGAAGGTCTGGAAACACAGGCAAGGAACACACAAGGAACGCTTTCACTGGCACTAAGGCAACAAGATCCGGCAAGGGAGTGCAAGGGAAGTGAGGTAATATAGGGAAGTGCACAGGTGAAAACCCTAATTGGAACCACTGCGCCAATCAGCGGCGCAGTGGCCCTTTAAATCGCAGAGACCCGGCGCGCGCGCGCCCTAGGGAGCGGGGCCGCGCGCGCCGGGACAGAACAGACGGGGAGCGAGTCAGGTAGGGGAGCCGGGGTGCGCATCGCGAGCGGGCGCTACCCGCATCGCGAATCGCATCCCGGCTGGCAGCAGGATCGCAGCGCCCCGGGTCAGAGGACGTGACCGGAGCGCTGCAGCGGAGGGAGTGAAGCGAGCGCTCCGGGGAGGAGCGGGGACCCGGAGCGCTCGGCGTAACAGAGGTCAGTTTACATAAGGTGCAGTTTTTATGGGGTCAGAGAGTTCGGAGGAAGTATCTGATGGGTGGTGATGGAATCCTGCAGTTGACAGGCAGTCAGCTGACCCAGGACTGACCACTTCCTCTGACACATAAGCACAGTGATTTTAAGTAGGTCAGACAGGTGATCCCGCGACTCAGTTAGGAATAATGAAATGCATAGATGAGGTTGTGCTGGAATCAAACAGATGCCACTGTGGGCTTAGTGATGATGAGTGTGCATGATGAAAAAAAAAAAAAACTGGAGTATTTCTTTAAATATGTTCCCACTGTATATGAATGTATGCATTTTGGGAATAAGGCTGCGGACAGGATGTGCCTGCAGGTCCTGCAAATCCCACTCACTTCCGCACCGCAGGCTGCAAACTGGGTGCCGATGACTTTTTAACCCCTTAAGGATGCAGCCCATTTTGGGCTTATAGGGGTACTCCACCCCTAAACATCTTACCCCTATCCAAAGGACAAGATGTCTGATTGCTGGGGACCCCCGTGATCTGTACTGCTGCACCCCCATACATTAGCAGCTTGGAGCTATGCTTGCTCCGTGGCAGATGACGGGGGATACAGGGGACAGGGTATCGTGACATCACTGCCCCGCCCCCTTGTGATGTCACTTCCCGCCCCCTCAATGCAAACCTATGGGAGGGGGCGTGATGGCCACCACACCCCCTCCCCCCGCGATCAGAAATCTCCCCCCCATGATCAGACATCTTATCCACTATCTTTTGGATAGGGGATAAGATGTTTACGGGTGGAGTACCCCTTTAAGGACACAGCCAATTTTATTTTTGCATTTTTGTTTTTTCCTAACTCTTTTATAGTTCCATCCACAGTCCTGTCAAGTCATCGTCAGTCCTGTCAAGTCTAAATATACAACCAGAGAAATGAAGGATAGCACTCACCTCATCTTTTGAGCAAAGTTCATCTTTATTGGAACAGCATCATAAAGTGATACAGTGTTGGTCACAGCTTCCTTTCGGCAGCAGGTGCAGATGCCGAGACAATCCCATGATTGGTGTGACAGCTGTTTCGTAAGACAATGCCTACTTTGTTAGACTACGCCTCCTGGAGATGTCAGTCTCTTATCCCTACCGGGGCTGACGTCCCCGGGTAGACATCTCACAAAGTGCTAGTGACTTAAATCCAATTAAAAACAAATGTATCTTACCCAATGCATTATATTTCTACAAAAAACTGCAAAGAATATCGAGTTATAACAATAAAAAAAAACACCTAGATCCACCTTATCGTTTAATTTTAACCTACCTTGTGCATCTATGCGCAGGATCCATTTCGCCTCTGTACGTAGTAACATTTTCTTTCAATCTTTTTCCTCCTTACAAATAATTATTTCGATCCCAAAGAACTTAACAGAAAATGGGTCACCATTATGTGTTTCACATATTTGCTTAATCAGTCTGGGGGAGCCTTTGCATGTGGTACTACCCACATAAAAATGCCTGCAATTGCACACAAGGCCATACACCACAAAATCTGTCCGACAGCACATTAAATCCTTCACATTCAACTGTTAACTTCCTAATCTAAGTATGGGGTCTTTTTGAATAAGATACCAGTTTTTAATATTGTTTTTTTTTTTTACGATGTTGGCTAAAGGACTATATTTATGTTAAAGGTAAAACTAAAATGTTGCTCTCATCTCTACACCTTCTGTTCCTATTTTTATGTTTTAAAAACGATTTTCTGAGCTATGTCATTCTATCTTTCCTACTGGTCTTAACATCTGCTTGGAGTACATCATGAGGGTAACCCCCATCTAGTATCCGTCTAAAGAGATCTTTGGCTTGTGATTCAAAACGGTCTTGTGTGCTGTTAATCCTCCTCAATCTGAGAAATTGCCCATAAGGTACTGCAGATTTCACATGCTGTGGGTAGTAACTATTATAATGTAGTTGTCACGATGCCGGCTGGCAGGAGGTGGATCCTCTGTGCCAGAGAGGGATGGCGAGGACCGTGCTAGTGGACCGGTTCTAAGACACTACTGGTTTTCACCAGAGCCCGCCGCAAAGCGGGATGGTCTTGCTGCGGCGGTAGTGACCAGGTCGTATCCACTAGCAACGGCTCACCTCTCTGGCTGCTGAAGATAGGCGCGGTACAAGGGAGTAGGCAGAAGCAAGGTCGGACGTAGCAGAAGGTCGGGGCAGGCAGCAAGGATCGTAGTCAGGGGCAACGGCAGGAGGTCTGGAACACAGGCTAGGAACACACAAGGAACGCTTTCACTGGCACGATGGCAACAAGATCCGGCAAGGAAGTGCAGGGGAAGTGAGGTGATATAGGGAAGTGCACAGGTGAAGACACTAATTGGAATCACTGCGCCAATCAGCGGCGCAGTGGCCCTTTAAATCGCAAAGACCCGGCGCGCGCGCGCCCTAGGGAGCGGGGCCGCGCGCGCCGGGACGGGACCGAGGGAGAGCGAGTCAGGTACGGGAGCCGGGGTGCGCATCGCGAGCGGGCGCTACCCGCATCGCGAATCGCATCCCGGCTGGAAGCGGAATCGCAGCGCCCCGGGTCAGTGGATCTGACCGGAGCGCTGCAGCGGGGAGAGTGTAGCGAGCGCTCCGGGGAGGAGCGGGGACCCGGAGCGCTCGGCGTAACAGTACCCCCCCCCCTTGGGTCTCCCCCTCTTCTTAGAGCCTGAGAACCTGAGGAGCAGACTTTTGTCTAGGATGTTGTCCTCAGGTTCCCAGGATCTCTCTTCAGGACCACAACCTTCCCAGTCCACTAAAAAAAAAGTTTTCCCTCTGACCTTTTTAGAAGCTAAGATTTCTTTGACAGAGAAGATGTCCGAGGAGCCGGAAACAGGAGTGGGAGGAACAGATTTGGGAGAAAAACGGTTGAGGATGAGTGGTTTAAGAAGAGAGACGTGAAAGGCATTAGGGATACGAAGAGAAGGAGGAAGAAGAAGTTTGTAAGAGACAGGATTAATTTGACACAAAATTTTGAAAGGACCAAGATAGCGTGGTCCCAACTTGTAGCTAGGGACACGGAAGCGGACATATTTAGCGGAGAGCCATACCTTGTCTCCAGGGGAAAAAACGGGAGGAGCTCTTCTTTTCTTATCCGCAAACTTCTTCATGCGTGATGAAGCCTGTAAGAGAGAATTTTGGGTCTCTCTCCATATGATGGAAAGGTCACGAGAAATTTCATCCACAGCGGGCAGACCAGAGGGCAAGGGGGTAGGGAGGGGGGGAAGAGGGTGACGGCCGTACACCACGAAAAATGGGGATTTGGAGGAAGATTCAGAGACTCTGAAGTTATACGAGAATTCGGCCCATGGAAGGAGATCTGCCCAGTCATCCTGGCGGGAGGAAACAAAATGTCGCAAATAATCACCCAAGACCTGGTTAATTCTTTCTACTTGTCCATTGGACTGGGGATGATATGCAGAAGAAAAATTTAATTTAATCTTGAGTTGTTTACAGAGAGCCCTCCAGAATTTAGACACGAATTGGACGCCTCTATCCGAGACGATCTGCGTAGGCAACCCGTGAAGACGAAAAATGTGTACAAAAAATTGTTTAGCCAACTGAGGCGCTGAAGGAAGACCAGGAAGAGGGATGAAATGTGCCATTTTGGAGAATCGATCAACGACCACCCAAATAACAGTGTTGCCACGGGAAGGGGGTAAATCAGTAATAAAATCCATACCAATCAGAGACCAAGGCTGTTCGGGGACAGGCAGGGGATGAAGAAAACCAGCGGGCTTCTGGCGAGGAGTCTTATCCCGGGCACAGATAGTGCAGGCTCGCACAAAGTCCACAACATCCGTCTCCAGAGTCGGCCACCAATAGAAGCGGGAGATGAGTTGCACAGATTTCTTGATGCCCACATGACCTGCGAGATGGGAGGAGTGACCCCATTTGAGGATTCCGAGGCGTTGGCGTGGAGAAACAAAGGTCTTTCCTGGAGGAGTTTGCCTGATGGAGGCAGGGGAAGTGGAGATCAGGCAGTCGGGTGGAATGATGTGTTGCGGAGAAAGTTCAACTTCTGAGGCATCCGAGGAACGAGAGAGAGCATCGGCCCTAATGTTCTTATCGGCAGGACGAAAGTGAATCTCAAAATTAAATCGGGCAAAGAACAGAGACCACCGGGCCTGGCGAGGATTCAGCCGTTGGGCAGACTGGAGGTAGGAGAGGTTCTTGTGGTCGGTGTAAATAATAACTGGAAATCTTGATCCCTCCAGCAGATGCCTCCATTCCTCAAGTGCTAATTTAATGGCTAGAAGCTCTCGATCCCCGATGGAGTAGTTCCTCTCCGCCGGAGAGAAGGTCCTAGAAAAAAAACCACAAGTGACAGCATGCCCGGAAGAATTTTTTTGTAGAAGAACAGCTCCAGCTCCCACTGAGGAGGCATCAACCTCCAATAGGAAGGGTTTGGAAGGGTCAGGTCTGGAGAGCACGGGAGCTGAAGAAAAGGCAGACTTGAGTCGTTTAAAGGCGTCTTCCGCTTGAGGAGGCCAAGACTTGGGATCGGCATTTTTTTTGGTTAAAGCCACGATAGGAGCCACAACGGTAGAAAAATGTGGAATAAATTGCCTGTAATAATTGGCGAACCCCAAAAAGCGTTGGATAGCACGGAGTCCGGAGGGGCGTGGCCAATCTAAGACGGCAGAGAGTTTGTCTGGATCCATTTGTAGTCCCTGGCCAGAGACCAAATATCCTAGAAAAGGAAGAGATTGGCATTCAAACAGACATTTCTCAATTTTGGCATAGAGTTGATTGTCACGAAGTCTCTGAAGAACCATACGGACATGCTGGCGGTGTTCTTCTAGATTGGCGGAAAAAATTAGGATATCGTCCAGATATACAACAACACAGGAGTATAACAGATCACGAAAAATTTCATTAACAAAGTCTTGGAAGACAGCAGGGGCGTTGCACAGGCCAAAGGGCATGACCAGATACTCAAAGTGTCCATCTCTGGTATTAAATGCCGTTTTCCACTCATCCCCCTCTCTGATGCGGATGAGGTTATAGGCGCCTCTTAAGTCCAATTTAGTAAAGATGTGGGCACCTTGGAGGCGATCAAAGAGTTCAGAGATGAGGGGTAGGGGGTAGCGGTTCTTAACCGTGATTTTATTAAGACCGCGGTAGTCAATGCAAGGACGTAGGGAGCCATCTTTTTTGGACACAAAGAAAAATCCGGCTCCGGCAGGAGAGGAGGATTTACGGATAAAGCCCTTTTTTAAATTTTCCTGGACGTATTCAGACATGGCAAGAGTCTCTGGGGCAGAGAGAGGATAAATTCTGCCCCGGGGTGGAGTAGTGCCCGGGAGGAGGTCGATAGGACAATCATAAGGCCTGTGAGGAGGTAGAGTCTCAGCTTGTTTTTTGCAGAAAACATCCGCGAAGTCCATATAGGCCTTAGGGAGACCGGTTACTGGAGGAACCACAGAGTCACGGCAAGGGTTACTGGGAACCGGTTTTAGACAGTCCTTGGAACAAGAGGGCCCCCAACTCTTGATCTCCCCAGTGGACCAATCCAGGGTTGGAGAATGAAGTTGAAGCCAGGGAAGTCCAAGGAGAATTTCCGAGGTGCAATTGGGGAGGACCAAAAGTTCAATCCTCTCATGATGAGATCCGATGCTCATAAGAAGGGGCTCCGTGCGGAAACGTATGGTACAGTCCAATCTTTCATTGTTTACACAATTGATGTAAAGGGGTCTGGCGAGACTGGTCACTGGGATGTTGAACCTGTTGACGAGAGAGGCCAAAATAAAATTTCCTGCAGATCCAGAGTCCAAGAAGGCCACAGTAGAGAAGGAGAAGGCAGAGGCAGACATCCGCACAGGCACAGTAAGACGTGGAGAAGCAGAGTAGACATCAAGGACTGTCTCACCTTTGTGCGGAGTCAGCGTACGTCTTTCCAGGCGGGGAGGACGGATAGGACAATCCCTCAGGAAGTGTTCGGTACTAGCACAGTACAGGCAGAGGTTCTCCATGCGGCGTCGTGTCCTCTCTTGAGGTGTCAGGCGAGACCGGTCGACCTGCATAGCCTCCACGGCGGGAGGCACAGGAACAGATTGCAGGGGACCAGAGGAGAGAGGAGCCGAGGAGAAGAAACGTCTCGTGCGAACAGAGTCCATATCTTGGCGGAGCTCCTGACGCCTTTCGGAAAAACGCATGTCAATGCGAGTGGCTAGGTGAATAAGTTCATGTAGAGTAGCAGGAATTTCTCGTGCGGCCAGAACATCTTTAATGTTGCTGGATAGGCCTTTTTTAAAGGTCGCGCAGAGGGCCTCATTATTCCAGGATAATTCTGAAGCAAGAGTACGGAATTGTACGGCATACTCGCCAACGGAAGAATTACCCTGGACCAGGTTCAACAGGGCAGTCTCAGCAGAAGAGGCTCGGGCAGGTTCCTCAAAGACACTTCGGATTTCCGAGAAGAAGGAGTGTACAGAGGCAGTGACGGGGTCATTGCGGTCCCAGAGCGGTGTGGCCCATGACAGGGCTTTTCCAGACAGAAGGCTGACTACGAAAGCCACCTTAGACCTTTCAGTGGGAAACAGGTCCGACATCATCTCCAGATGCAGGGAACATTGGGAAAGAAAGCCACGGCAAAACTTAGAGTCCCCATCAAATTTATCCGGCAAGGATAGGCGTAGACCAGGAGCGGCCACTCGCTGCGGAGGAGGTGCAGGAGCTGGCGGAGGAGATGACTGCTGAAGCTGTGGTAGTAACTGCTGTAGCATAACGGTCAGTTGAGACAGCTGTTGGCCTTGTTGCGCTATCTGTTGTGACTGCTGGGCGACCACCGTGGTAAGGTCAGCGACAACTGGCAGAGGAACTTCAGCGGGATCCATGGCCGGATCTACTGTCACGATGCCGGCTGGCAGGAGGTGGATCCTCTGTGCCAGAGAGGGATGGCGAGGACCGTGCTAGTGGACCGGTTCTAAGACACTACTGGTTTTCACCAGAGCCCGCCGCAAAGCGGGATGGTCTTGCTGCGGCGGTAGTGACCAGGTCGTATCCACTAGCAACGGCTCACCTCTCTGGCTGCTGAAGATAGGCGCGGTACAAGGGAGTAGGCAGAAGCAAGGTCGGACGTAGCAGAAGGTCGGGGCAGGCAGCAAGGATCGTAGTCAGGGGCAACGGCAGGAGGTCTGGAACACAGGCTAGGAACACACAAGGAACGCTTTCACTGGCACGATGGCAACAAGATCCGGCAAGGAAGTGCAGGGGAAGTGAGGTGATATAGGGAAGTGCACAGGTGAAGACACTAATTGGAATCACTGCGCCAATCAGCGGCGCAGTGGCCCTTTAAATCGCAAAGACCCGGCGCGCGCGCGCCCTAGGGAGCGGGGCCGCGCGCGCCGGGACGGGACCGAGGGAGAGCGAGTCAGGTACGGGAGCCGGGGTGCGCATCGCGAGCGGGCGCTACCCGCATCGCGAATCGCATCCCGGCTGGAAGCGGAATCGCAGCGCCCCGGGTCAGTGGATCTGACCGGAGCGCTGCAGCGGGGAGAGTGTAGCGAGCGCTCCGGGGAGGAGCGGGGACCCGGAGCGCTCGGCGTAACAGTAGTAACAAGTTACACGCAGTGGGCTTTCTGTAGTCAACCATGCGCAACTCATCACCATGGACTTGGACAAGAACATCTAAAAATCCTAATTCTTTTTGACTCCTTTTAAAAGGTGAACCGCAAATTCATATTGTTGGTGGTCTGCAAACTCTGTCTTTGAACGTGTTCAGATAAGAAAGTCATCCACAAATCTTACATAGTTCTTAATCAAAGAAATGGATTTGTGGCAAAAAAAAAATCTTTTTTCGAAAGCAGCAACTTATTAATTTGCTAATGAGCAGTCTCCCAGAGTGCCCATAGCCACACCACTTTTCTTGCTATGCCATTCCTGTTAAACTAAAGAACTTTATTGGATAAAATCAAAGACAGAGCTCTGCAGACAAAATACTCACTTTTATCTGTTTCTCGTAATAAATCATGAATACATGAGAACTTTTAATATCTATGAATGCAAGAATGCACCCTTTATGCCAGGTAGTGTCACCCAGAATAGGGAGGAATTCATTAGTATCCCTAACCATAGATGGAGACCTCTTTTACAGAGGCCGGAGGAGCCAGTTCATGTATTGTGAAAGAAGCTCAGTTGGAGACCCAAAACTGGAAACAATAAGGCGTCCGGGTGGGGCTTCCAAAGTTTTATATACTTTTGGCAAGAAATTCCAGAAAGGATATTTCGGATTCGGATTTTGTGGCAGTGGGAATAGAAATGATGCCCCTTTCCACCTTTTCCCTCAAAAGACTGTAGTTTAGAAGAAAGTTTGAGGATAGGATTCATTTTTTAAACCCTTAAGGATCAAGTCCATTTTACCCTTAAAGAGGCACTGTCATTGTTAAAAACTTTTCATATATTGCAGGACTCATTATAATATGACATTTCACAATATACACCTGTTAAAAAAATTTTTTATTTTCACCTGAAATTCAAGCTCAAAATAGCCACCACTAGGGGTTGCCTCTTTTAGCCAGACAGACTAGTCTAGATTTTACAGCATACTGGATACCGGCCGTAAAGCATACCGGTATCCAGTATAGGAGATTTCTATTGTATATGCAAAACTACAGATAAAGGATGTGTGGACATGCTGGGAGCTGTAGTTTTAAAACAGCTGGAGGCAACACTGCTCTAAGGCTGGGTCCACACTACGTTTTGTCCCATACGGGAGCGCATACGGCAGGGGGGAGCTAAAAGCTCGCGCTCCCGTATGTTACCGTATGCGCTCCCGTATGTCATTCATTTCAATGAGCCGACCGGAGTGAAACGTTTGGTCTGGTCGGCTCATTTTTGCGCCGTATGCGCTTTTACAACCGGACCTAAAACTGTGGTCAACCACGGTTTTAGGTCCGGTTGTAAAAGCGCATACGGCGCAAAAATGAGCCGACCGGACCGAACGTTTCACTCCGGTCGGCTCATTGAAATGAATGACATACGGGAGCGCATACGGTCACATACGGGAGCGCGAGGTTTTAGCTCCCCCCTGCCGTATGCGCTCCCGTATGTGACAAAACGTAGTGTGGACCCAGCCTAACACAGTTATTTACAAACATTGCAGCTTCAGTTGTTACTAAACTGCAACTCCCAGCATGCTGAAATAGTCAAAGCTTTCTCGGACTCCTGAATGTCAAAGAAGTTGATCAGACATTCAGGAGTCTGTGAAAGATGAATGACACACATAGTGAGAGCTATGCTGATTAGCATCCAGCTTTACTAGGAGAAGATGAAACAGATAGAACATGTATAAAAATGCTGTACTTTTATCTAAAAAATCCTTGCACTAATTTTATAAAGATCTATTCTTATATTTATAAATTTTTCCCTGTTATGAATTCACCATAATGTCTTCTGATTACTGCAGGCAAGCTCCAATATCTTCCTCTGACACATGACACAGCATAAAACCAGAGAGGAAAGGGTTACAGAGTAGAGAGTACTGATTGGCTGACTGCCCAGGCTTGCTCCTGTGAGGGAGACAGACTGACACGCCCCCTCCAGCCTGCACAATGAAAAAGTAACTCACCAGCAGATAAATGCTTATATCTCTGGATATATAGGTCCAAGACACATAATTATATGCACATGATCAGGATTGGGTCCTGAGTAACATATCACTTTTTTTCTTTTTTTTGCACTATGACAGGTACGCTTTAAGGACCAGGCTAATTACATTTTTGTATTTTTTCGTTTTTTCCTCCTCCCCTTCTAAAATCCATAACTATTTTATGTTTCCATCTACAGACCATATAAAGGCTTGTTTTTTGCTTGACCAATTTTACTTTGTAATGAAACCTCCTCATTTTACCATAAAATGTACAGCGAACCCAAAACATTATTTTTTTTAGGGAGGAAATTTAAATGAAAACCACAAATTTGCACATTTTGGAGGGTTTCGTTTTCACACTGTACACTTCACGGTAAAAATGACGTGTTCTTTATTCTGTGGGTCAATACAATTAAAATGATACCCATTGCTCGATACTTTTATATTTTTGTACTGCTTGAAAAATGTTTTACTTTTTGTACAAAATTATAATCTAAAATTGCCCTAATTTGACCATCTATAACTTTTTCATTTTTTCATATATAGTGCAGTATGAAGGCTCATTTTTGCACCATCATCTATACTTTTTATTGATACCACATTTGCATTTATAAAACTTTAAGATCATTTTTATAAAAAATTTTTGGAATGAAATGTGACTAAAAAGCAACATTTTTGAATTTATTTTTTATTTTTTATGTTTACGCCGTTCACTGAATGGGATCATTAACATTATATTTTGATAGTTCGGACATTTACACATGTGGTGATGCCAAATAGGTTTATAAAAAAAATGTACGCATTTTTGGGGTAAAATGGGAAAAACTGACAATTTTCATTTTTTATTGGGGAGGGGATTTTCCCTTTTTTCTCAACTTTTTATTTTTCAGTGCTATGCATAGGGCATAGTTCTGATCAGTATTATCGGTGATCTTCTGCTCTGGTCTGCTTGATCTCAGACCAGAGCAGGAGACACCAGGAGATGGACGGAGGTAGGGGAGGGGACCTCCTTCCACAATTACAGATGATCAGATAATCTATTTTAACATGCCCACTACCAAAGATGCCGTGATCTGTACTGATCACGGCATCAGAGGGGTTAATGGCGAACATCCACACGATCGCGGATGTCAGCCATTACCGGTGAGAACCTGCTGTGTATGACGTGAACACCGCTCCGATGCTTGTGGTCATACAAAAGACGTAAATGCATGTCCTGATTCGCTAAGTACCGCCGCACCAGGACGTACATTTACGTCCGTGGTCGTTAAGGTGTTAAACGGTCATAGTTAGCTGTATTTGATCATTCCTGCAAGGTCTCGTTCACATAGTACTGTTCCATCATCAAAACAACATTTCCCCCTTTATCTGTTTATTTTTATAACAATGCCCTTGAGGGACTTAAGACAATTTAATGCTTTCTGTAACACTCACGTTTCAGTAGACTGGAACACTGATGATAGTGGATCCGCTGGACCTGTGTGGTAGATGGCTCGGACCGTACCAGAGAGAGAAGTCTAAGGTGCTGCTAGTTTTCACCAGAGCCTGCTGCAAAGCGGGATGGACTTGCTGCAGCAGGCGGCACCCAGGTCGCTACCCCTGGCATGGCTCGACCACACAGGCGGCTGATGAGATTCGAGGCACAGACAGGATAAGACAACTCGTCTGGATAGCAGGAGGTCAGGGCAGGCAGCACACTAGTGTAGTCAGGAACGTAGCAAATAGTCAGTAGGCAGGCGGCAAAGGAGCAAGTTCAGGTCACGGAGCAAGGGTATGATATCACAGCAAGGCAATAAACAGGAATGATTTCTCTAAGGCTCTAGGGCAACAAAGATTCATCAGGGAAGTGTGGGGGTGAAGGAATTTATCAATGAGCCACAGGTGTTACTTCACTAATAGGGGCACTGGCCCTTTAAATCTTAAAGCTCTGGCACGCGCGCAGCCCAGGGGATGGGGACACGCGCCCCGAAGCAGGGAGGCAGAGGTGGGGGCAGGAGAAGCACCAGGTGAGTGAAGGACTGGGATTTTCATGTGGGCACGTCCCGCGATGTGAATCCCAGCCGCGCCAGCAGCAGCAGATAACGGGACCACAACATAACACTTTCTTCTCCTTAGAAAGTATTGCCTGCTTCAGCCTGCCTGATTCTACATGTGTTATCTGCCACAATAAAGCTTCATTATGGTTGGTGAGTGCAGTCTACTTTGAATCTTCTTTATTCTGTTAAATCAGATTTGTCTACCAGATATTTAAGGGCTCTTATATTTTAGAGTACTTTGTTGAAATAAATCAAAGTTGCTACATTAGCAACCTGTGGCTTAAAAGTCGATTTCACACCCCTGGAAAAGAAATCCACCTCCTTACTACCGTCCTGTTTAGATACAAGATTAGCACCCAATAACTCAGCAAGAGAAAAAAGACAATTTAATTTGACTTCATTCGGGTTAAAGGATTAACCCCTTAAGGAGACAGCCCATTTTGGCCTTAAGGACAGGCCAATTTTTTTTTGTATTTTCCTCTTTTCCTCCTCTCCTTCTAAAAATCATGACTCAACATAGATTTATATTTTCATCCACAGACCAATATTTGTTTTTTGTGCCACCAGTTGCCCTTTGCAATGACATCACTCATTTTACCATAAAATGTATGGTGCAACCCAAAAAATATTATTTGTGTGGGGAAATTGAAAAGAAACCCGCAAATGTGCAAATTTTGGAAGGTTTCGTTTTCATTATGTACACTTTACAGTAACATGTTTTATTCATTCTGTTGGTCAGTAAGATTAAAATGATACCGCATAATTACATACTTTTCTATTATTAAAAAATTACTTTCAAATATTTTCGTATACGTATACTACATTCTAAAAGCTATACAGAAAAAACACATGAATGTATGCTACAATATTGTGCCACTATCAGTGGAGAGTATAATGCAACATACCTTTAATGGTGGCTTACACATTGTAAACATAATTCATCA
Organism: Hyla sarda; assembly: GCF_029499605.1. Lineage (NCBI taxonomy): Eukaryota > Metazoa > Chordata > Amphibia > Anura > Hylidae > Hyla > Hyla sarda. The sequence goes on along the minus strand of NC_079193.1, from coordinate 205,036,336 downwards.
GATGTAGTATTTATTCTACAACTGTATAAGCAAAACATTTGTAACTTTTCCTCTACTTTTAGATATGCAATTTCTTGTATCAGTAGGTACCATAAAAAGTCTTAAATTGGCTGTACTGACAAAATGCCAGAAAGTAATTTCTTACCCTTGACTCTATTATGAGGACCAACTACATGGGTTATAAACTCAGAAATAAAAAGTGATATACAGCAAGAGTGTACATCATAAGAAAAGTGAGAATGTGCTAGGCTATTTTTATTTTTCTCATTTATATTTTGTTATAAATTAGTGGCCTCAGGACACCTTAAGTATTAAGATATGTAGACATCTGTGAATCTATAATGTGCTAAAGACCTGGAATTGAACTCTATCTTTAATAGTATGATTATTTCTTACTTTCTTTTAAGTAAAATATAAGATGTGACAGAAAAGGAAATGTTTCATATATTTAAAGGGACTGTCCAGAAAGCAGAAAAGGCACTGACTTCACTGCTGCCCTGCACACATCTCACACATTGTTTATTACTTAGTAGTGTTGAGCGGCATAGGCCATATTCGAATTCGCGAATATTCGCGAATATATGGACGAATATTCGTCATATATTCGCGAATATTCGCATATTCGTTATATGTCCGTTTTATTTTCGCATATGCGAAATTTCGCATGCACGGAAATTCGCGTATGCGAAAATCAACATATGTGAAAATTAACATTCGCGAAAATTCGCATATGCGGAAATTAGCATATGCGAATTTTCGCACATGCGAATTTTCGCACGCCAGTCTCACACAGTTACAGCCTTCTTTACACCACACAAGCTGGAAGCAGAGAGGGTTGATCAGTGTGATGTGTACTGTGAAAAAAAAAAAAAAAAAATATTCGTAATTACGAATATATAGCGCTATATTCGCGAAATTCGCGAATTCGCGAATATGCGATATTCGCGAATAATATTCGAATTGCGAATATTCGTGATCAACACTATTACTTAGTACTGATTTGCACAGCTCAGACTCACTGATGTGAATAGGACTGACAAAACATAAAAAATTATATTATTTATTTATTTATTTTTTAAACATTTTGTAGTCAATACTGTAGTTATGTCTATCCCAACCTATTTAAAATTGCACTTCCTTTCACTGATCATGCAGGCATTCTCTGATTCATCTGTCCTCTACATTTCGCCAACATACATATTTGCCTCTCCTGTAATGTACACGTAATGGTCTTTTTTATTGGACATAAACTAAACAAATGGCAGCATTGGTATGTTCTTGTATTCTATAATTTACTGAACAATGTGGGAAAAAAAATGTAATCATCACTGCCATAGATAATTACAACTTTTTTTTTACAAATTATTCTAGACCGCTAAGAAAATAACAATGAAGTGACTTTATTTCAATCAGGTATATGGAATGAGCAGAAAACAATGGAATGAGATGACAAACTATTATCCCAGAATTAGGATTCTTCAGCTCTTTTGTACAGTACATGTCTATCTTGTACAGCTTGTTCATATTATACAACTTTCCTGTCACTGGTATTTATTATGGAAATGTGACGTTTTCATGTTCTAATTAATTCATTTTCCAAAGTGATCCAATAGTTTTATAGCCCATATCTATTAACCTAAAACAAAATTATGTCAAAAGGAATACATCAAGTGAAAATTTCTAATGTCAGTTTAGAAGCTCAACAATATTCAATCCAAAAATATGAACCAAATAATATACATTCTATTACCCTATAGTGTATACAATTAATAATGTCTCATAAAGGTGAAAACACACACATAAATGTCCTTGTATGACTTAATGTATAAAACATGTATGTCGTTCAGAGGAGTTCTTGTTCAAAGTGTCTTCAGCTGCTTACAACTATGCAATCTTTTTTTATGTTTTACGGTAGACAAATGCTCCATATTTCCTACCATTAGGGATCCCTTCACTGGCCAAAACACTGTCTTGTCCTTGCAGCCTGTAGTTTTTTGCTGGAACAAAATACAGAAATGCAAGTGTGGGCAGGACAAGCGGGGCTCTGTGCATTCTCCTGGCTTGTCTGTCAGCCTGCTCTGTGAGCCGGCTCAGTGCAAATCCTCATTGCACAGAGCAGCCAGTTGTCAGCTCTGAGAAGGGAGGGAGGACATTCCTACATGAGATGTTAGAGCAAGTGTCATGCTACTTAAGGTAATACTCTCTCCTACTCAGTTAAAGGGGTTATTCCCCATGAGGTGACTTTAGTACTTACCTGCCAGACAGTAATGGACATGCTTAGGAAGGATCTGTGCTTGTCTTGGGGCTAAATGACTGTGTTGTGAGTCCACCATAATTCTGCTGCTTTGTTTTTGTAAAATGACTAATACCTTCCGAAGTTTCCTCCCTCCAACTACAAGTCCCAGGATCCCTTGTTTGCAAGTGTGAGGTCCCTTTTCTCCCTTCCACACATGGGTCACCCCACCCTTTGCAGCATAGCTGAGCTATGCATGCTGTTCATGAAACTACAAATCCTTGCAGCCCTGTGGAGCATGATCTCATCCCTCCTCCCACCCAGAGGTCACTCTACTCATTAAAGGAAATAGGCTCCCTTTCAACACCTGACTAGTGATGTAATGTCTCGGGCCGCATTGTGACCTGGGAAAACCGGAGACTACACTAATTTTACAGCCTCTGTAGCACAATCAGAATAAATCCTGGAATATCCCTTTAACTGCATGCAGTGTGAGCAACATAAACAATGGAATTAAGAGCCTCAAAAGGATGAAAATCAGGATTTAAGCACACAGACAGGATCAACACCAGGAGATTGCGACATATCATAAAGCAACATATCATTTGGCATTGGCTATACAAGTGAACAAGTACCTGGCACTGGTCCCAAAATGGTTAAAGTCCTTTCAAACATTTGGGAGTTTGTGGAAAGGATAAGACATTAGCTGTGCCGGTGCTACACGTCAAGGTATAGTCACCGATGGGCCTTATGACACGCCCATGTGCGTGAAACAGCTGCCGTCGCCCTGTGCATGCTACTGCCTCTGCTCCCACTAAACTAGATTTTTATATTTGTATTATATTGCAATAAAGATCTTCTATCAAGCTTACCTAGTGAATGCTCTTTATATGCTTCTTTGTACTTCTACATATCATTTGGAAGTTGTCTCACCATACTTTAGCTAACCTTGCTGAGCTATGCACAGATCTCTCCCCTATATACAAAAGTAGCAGAGTTAACAGTCAACGTTGTAGCTCATTAACTAGATTTGTTTCCACTTCAAGTCTGACTTAAGTCTGCACACATCTGTACATACAGTAAGACTAATGCTGGTATTTATACAAGAGGCAGCGACCCAGACCTGTATGTGTTGTTATAAATCAGAGGGAAGCATGGATTTACTTTTCAGGGACAGTGTAGATATTCTGCAGGAGGCAGAAGACAGGCTCCTGTTAGCAGATTGCCTCCTACAGCAGCCTGGCAGAGACCAAAGTCAGGAAATGTAGGTGGGACCTCAGCTTAGCACAGTGTATAGAGTATATAGAACTGAATAACTATTCAGTTCTATACACTCTTCACACACTTTCCTTTTGAGCTGAGCTAGACTGTAGAGCAGGGTTTCCCAACCAGGGTAACTCTAGCTATTGCAAACCTACTGTCACGATGCCGGCTGGCAGGAGGTGGATCCTCTGTGCCAGAGAGGGATTGGCGTGGACCGTGCTAGTGGACCGGTTCTAAGTCACTACTGGTTTTCACCAGAGCCCGCCGCAAAGCGGGATGGACTTGCTGCGGCGGTAGTGACCAGGTCGTATCCACTAGCAACGGCTCAACCTCTCTGGCTGCTGAAGATAGGCGCGGTACAAGGGAGTAGACAGAAGCAAGGTCGGACGTAGCAGAAGGTCGGGGGCAGGCGGCAAGGTTCGTAGTCAGGGTGATAGCAGAAGTACTGGTACACAGGCTTTGGACACACAAAACGCTTTCACTGGCACAAGGCAACAAGATCCGGCAAGGGAGTGCATGGGAGGAGGTCAGATAAAGGCAGGGAGCAGATGGAAGCCAATTAAGCTAATTGGGCCAGGCACCAATCATTGGTGCACTGGCCCTTTAAGTCTCAGGGAGCTGGCGCGCGCGCGCCCTAGAGAGCGGAGCCGCGCGCGCCAGCACATGACAGCAGGGGACGGGAACGGGTAAGTGACCTGGGATGCGATTCGCGAGCGGGCGCGTCCCGCTGTGCGAATCGCATCCCCGACGGCCATGACAGTGCAGCGCTCCCGGTCAGCGGGACCGACCGGGGCGCTGCGGAGAGAGAGACGCCGTACGCGCTCCGGGGAGGAGCGGGGACCCGGAGCGCTAGGCGTAACACCTACATCTCCTGGCATGCCTGGACAACCAAAGGCTGTAGCTTTGCAACAACTGGAGGCACCTTGGTTGGAAAAACACTGCTGTGGAGTCATGATGCCTTCAGTGTATAGTGCAAAACATTTTGCTGGACATTTCTGCTCCCTTTTGCAGCTGCCGAGCAGAGCTGACAACCTGTAAAGTTCAGTGCCCAGAGTTAAGAGGGGGGGGGGGGTCTTGTGGTCTCAGCCAATCACAGCCCATCTTACTCTATATTAGAGTGAGGGAGGAATTTCTCCCCTGCAGGGCTTCAGATGATGTCACACCTGCTGGGGAACACCCCTTCCCAGTCTGTGAAGTTGACTGAGACAGAGCAGAAATACTCGTGAACTGGGATGATTAAAAATCTAGATTATTAATGTAAAGCAGAAGAAAAGACTCTGCAACTGCTGTAGAATGCGTGGACTTTGTTCCATATAGCGGATCATGACACTGTGTCATGCTCCGCTACATGGAATAAAGTCCACGCATTCTAGAGCAGTGGTGAGTTGCCGAGTCTTTTCTTCTGCTTTGCATTACTTATTGTATTCACGCATTACTCAGAGCACCACCTAGCTGTTCAGTGGGGATCTGGAACACCTGTCTCCGCCTTTAGCCAGTTGCTTCACTTCTCAGGGTACTAGTAGTGCCGGACGAATAAGATTCTTCTACATTGTATCTAGATTATGTCAGGTACTCTTTAAGGGGTTAAGAAATTATGAAAACATTCACTTTCGCTTTTATCTTGTCTGGGCTTAATTTTCTAATTCTACGTTCTTTTGTAACACAAAAGCAGTTATCTGTCCCCTTAAAGGTTTTAGGAAAATAATTTGTAGTTGTCATATCATTCAACCTAATTGCAGAGTGTTAAGCTGGAAGGGGTATTAAGTTTAGCACAGCAGTACAATCAAACCTAAATTTCTGAGAGGTCAGGCCATTATTTAAACCCTTAAGCTCCAATAAAACCTGTGCAAGTATGATATACTCTTGTGTTTCGGTGCTACAATAAATTTGAAATACTATAAACTATTGCAATGTACCTTTTAACACAGTAATACATTCTTAGCTGAAGTTGGATCACTTGCAAAAAATGTCATCTTGCGGAACTAAATCGAATGGTGCATTATATATTACCAAAGATTAGGAAAGTAGCCACGGACCATTCCTTTGGGGAGAAAGGTAGTAATTCATTGAATCGGGACTAACACATAAAATAATTCATAATGGTAAACCTATTTTAAAAGTATACTATAAAGGAAGTTCAAAAGGCCCTGCAAGCTGGGTAAAAATGAATACCTTTTAGCGTCTATTTTTTCTAGCAATCTTTAAGTCTTTATACTTGATTAATCAAACGCATATTAGCTTTAAAAGCAAAACAAGCAACCATTTGCCAAAGTACGCAATCATTATTTAAGGAACAAAAAAAAAATGTATACATATTTTACTGTACACATTGACATGGCCTGGGGACACCGGAATACCCCTATAACATAGATTACCCCCCACACCTCCACAATATACAAATAAATGGGATTCATAGAATTAGCAGTTCCTTCAGAAGTATTTGTTTGTGAAACTATATTGTGAGTCAGAACCAGTTTCTAATTGTTTGAAATTTTTGGAACAAATGTAATAAAGTTTTTACATGTCTCTAATAAATGTGCGTTCTTTGTGAAGGAACATATCAACCATGTCCATTTTCATTAAAGGGGTTATCCAGGAATAGAAAAACACAGCTGATTTCTTTCAAACACAGCTCCATGTCTATCTCCAAGCTTGGTGTGGTTTTAAAATTTAGCTCCATTCACTTCAATGGAACTGAGCTGCAGAACTACACCCAACCTGGAGACAGATGGAGAGCTGGTTTAAAAAAAAAGTAGCTCTGTTTGTCAATTCCTGGATAACCCCTTTAAAGGAGTATTCCGGCCTTATACATCTTATCCCCTATCCAAAGTATGGGGGATAAGATGTCTGATCACAGGGGTCCCGCAGCTGGGACCCCCACAATCTCAGTGCAGCCCTTGGCATTCAGTGCCGGGTGCTGCCTCTGAGACGTGACGTCACGACACCACAAGATGTCACATCTTGGAGGCAGCGCCTGGCACAGAATTGTTATTTCTAATATTTAAGGGTGTTTTCAAGTGATAAAATAAATAGAGGATGTGTCTAATCACAGCATTCAGCTCCATCCGGTGACTTGATAGAGCATGAATATATAGTGATGGTATAAATGAAGTATTTCTCACAGAAAAGGATTGCAGTAACACATGTTTTGCTATACACATGTTTATTCCATTTGTCTGTATTAAAACTAAACCAAAAAAGGGAGGAAAAAAAGCAAATTGGACATAATGTCACACCAAACTCCAAAAATGGTCTGGACAAAATTATTGGCACCCTTAGCTTAATATTTGGTTGCACACCCTTTGGAAAAAATTACTGAAATCAGTCACTTCTTATAACCATCAATAAGCTTCTTACACCTCTCAGCCGAAATGTGGGACCACTCTTCCTTTGCAAACTGCTCCAGGTCTCTCTTATTGGATCAGCGCCTTTTCCCAAAGGCAATTTTAAGATCTCTCCACATGTGTTCAATGGGATTTAGATCTGGACTCATTGATGGCCACTTCAGAACTCTCCAGCACTTTGTTGCCATCCATTTCTGGGTGCTTTTTGATGTATGTTTGGGGTCATTGTCCTGCAGGAAGACTCAAGATCTCAAACCCAGCTTTCTGACACTGGGCTGTACAATGTGGCCCAAAAATCCATTGGTAATTCTCAGATTTCATGATGCCTTGCACACATTCAAGGCACACAGTGCCAGAGGCAGCAAAACAATCCCAAAACATCATCAAACCTCCACAATATTTTACTCTAGGTACTGTGTTCTTTTCTTTGTAGGCCTCATTCCGTTTCTGGTAAACAGTAGAATGATGTGCTTTACCAAAAAGCTCTATCTTGGTCTCATCTGTCCACAAGACATTTTCCCAGAAGGATTTTGGCTTACTCAAGTTCATTTTGGCAAAATGTAGTTTTTTTATGTCTCTGTGTCAGCAGGGGGATCCTCCTGGGTCTCCTGCCATAGCATTTAATTTAATTTAAATGCTGATGGAGAGTTCGCGCTGACACTGATGCTCCCTGAGCCTGCAGGACAGCTTGAATATCTTTGGAACTTGTTTGGGGCTGCTTATTCACCATCCGTGCTATCCTGCCTTGACACCTTTCATCAATTTTCCTCTTCCGTCCACGCCCAGGGAGACTAGCTACAGTGCCATGGGTTGCAAACTTCTTGATAATGTTGCGCACTGTGGACAAAGGAAAAATCTAGATCTCTCGAGATGGACTTGTAACCTTGAGATTGTTGATATTTTTCCACAATTTCAGTTCTCAAGTCCTCAGACAGTTCTCTTCTTTCTGTTTTCCATGCTTAGTGTGGCACACACAGACACACAAGGCAAAGACTAAGGGAACTTCTCTCCTTTTTATCTGCTTTCAGTTGTGATTTTTATATTGCCCACACCTGTTACTTGCCCCAGGTGAGTTTAAAGGAGCATCACATGCTTGAAACAATCTTATTTTTCCACAATTTTGAAAGGGTGCCATTAATTTTGTACAGCCCATTTTTGGAGTTTGGTTTGATATTATGTCCAATTTGCTTTTTTTTCTTCCACTTTTTGGTTTAGTTCCAATACACACAAAGGGAATAAACATGTGTATAGCAAAACATGTGTTACTGCAATCCTTTTCTGTGAGAAATATTTCATTTTATAAAAAAAAAAAATCAGGGGTGCCAACATTTACAGCCATGACTGTACATGTGTCAACCTTTCTCCCCAACCCTATGCAGGCACTTATCCCATACGGGATATGATTTAATCACACAAATAATTCTTTAAGGACTCAATAGTGACAGGGTATATTCCACAGGACTAGCACATTGCTAGTGCAAAGAGCTGGATTTCTCCAAGTTAAATATTAATGGTCCATTGTAAGGAAAACCCCTATATGCAGTTCAGAGACATGTCATTACACTAAGGCTAGGTTCACACTGTGGAATTTCTGGGCAGAATTTCTGCCTGAGATCGAGCCGGCGGCGCTAGGACAGAGCAGACTGCATTGCTGCCCCAATAGACTGCAATGCATTTCTGGGTGGATCTTTTGGGAGATCTGCTCAAAAATGCATTGCCATCTATGGGGACGGCAATGTTGTCCGTGCGGTCCTAGTGCCGCCAGCTCGATCTCCAGCAGAAATTCTGCCCAGAAATTCCACAGTGTGAACCTAGCCTTACAGTTATCTTTTCCAGCTCCCACATGAACATGCCCTTTCAGCGCTGTGAATAAACACACATTTAGGGACATTTATCAATGTTTGCTTATGTATTCCTTTTTTTAGTAATTTTTTCCTTACTTTTTTTTGCTTATGTGTGACTTATTTATCAACTGCTTTCAGCCTGTTGATAATTTTCTTTCACGTAAGCAATTTTTCCTTTTTAACTTTGGTAGTAGCTTTTTCTGCTCAATGTTTGAGCTGGAGTAAATTTAGTCAATTTTTAACGCTGTTGCGACTGTCGCAGTTAATAAATACCTGACTACCCGTAGTCCATTTTAAAATTATTACTACATAGTAAATTTTAGGAAAACTTGCTTTTCTCGCTTTCCAGTCAAAATGTCACACGAAAAAGCGTGTAGTCGCAGTTGCGACAATTTTGCGACAATTATAGTAAAGAAAACCTGACTAAACCCGTTGATAAATGTCCATAATTGTGACTGGTGGGTACTGTTGCGTTGCAGTGCAGACCTGGCTGGGCTTGAATCCAATTGTGTTTTTTATTTAGAAGTTAGACTGCAAGCTGCTCGACAACCTCTAGGACCATGTAATGTATATATCAGGTAAAGAAAGGATGAGGAAATCAAACAAATTCAACCATTGCTTCCCCTATCAGGAGACAGCCCATCAGGAAATATCAGTCTTGTATAGCCAGTTTAACCCTGCCACGCTGAAAACAGGCACAGTCTTACAATCAAATAAAATATAATAACTCAAGATGGCTCACCCTAGAGTTCATATTTGTTGTAGAAGTTGTAAAAGAAGATATATCCAATGCAATTAGCTTTTCATGTGCTCTTTGTTACACTTAAGAAACTATTAGAGGTTTTTGTGTATATTTTAGTGTCAGCGGTGAAGGATTTACTATTATTTTTATGCTACAATATCCTCATGATTTATAGAGCAGGCAGACAGCTGATGCAAGGCAGAACTTGAAAAGTGACAAGAAAATTGTAGTGTTTTAGATTAAATGATTACTTTTTTAGGATCATTTTAAGCAGCCTGTGTCATTTCATTATAGTTGCCAAGATGCGATGCTTATTCTGCTTGACACTTGAAATCATGAATACAATAATGAAGAGAAATTATTCAGAAATGACAATAATCTACACAAAGAAGCTTCAGCTAATTAACTGTGATTAATCAATTAATATAACAAATCCAAAAAAACATTTAAAAGTTTCATTTACCATTTTACAGACAAGCTAGCTACTTTTTTTCCCTTTTCAATCACATGAATAAAAAAAGTAATCAAATACAAATTAAATAAAGAAATCTAGGCATACATACATATTTCCGGCACTTAAAATAGGGGTTTCCTTCTCATTAAAGGGGTACTCCGGTGGTCAACGTGTTTTTCAGTTTTTGACTTACCCTATTTGTTTTGTTTCATTTCTATTCTTGTTGTTTAGCCTACTCTATTTCCGTTCTTTGTTGTCTTTTTATCCCCCTTTTTGTTTTCCTATCTTTGCTTCCATTTCCTGTTTCTTGCTGTGCTGAAAACTACAAATCCCAGCATGCCACATGACTTGCTGGTTTGGGGCAGCTCCTTTTTTTTTTTTTTTCCACCCTTTACCCATACTACTATTTTCCCGGGTCGGCCCCCTTATACACAGCACACTAATATAATCAGCCCTGGTTGGGATACACTGGCATACGCACACAAAAGGGACTACAACTCCCAGCATGTGTCATTCAGGAGTCTTCAGTCTGTGGTATAACACCAGCATGCTGCCTCTGTAGTCACACTTCTGTAGGGCATACACCAGTGTTTCCCAACCAGGGTGCCTCCTGGTGTTGCAAAACTACTACCAGCATGCCCGGAGAGCTAAAAGCTGCCTGGGCATGCTGGGAGTTGTAGTTTTGATACAGCTGAAGACACCCTGGTTGGGAAACAATGCACTTTGTTTGTAATATACTGAATAGGCTAGGCCAGTGTTTCCCAATCAGTGTGCCTCCAGTTGTTGCAAAACTGCAACTCCCAGCATGCTCAAAGGCTGTCAGGGAATGCTGGGAGTTGTAGTTTTACAACAGCTGGAGGCACACTGATTTGGAAAGACTGGTGTAACATGATGCGTATGCTGAATAGGCTAGGACAGTGTTTCCCAACCAGTGTGCCTCCAGCTGTTGCAAAACTACAACTCCAAGCATGCCCAAAGTCTTTCCCGGCATGCTGGGAGTTGTAGTTTTGATACAGCTGGAGGCAGACTGGTTTGTAAACACTAGCATACACACATAACAGGGACTACAACTCCCAGCATGTGTCATTCAGGAGTCCCCCCCCCCCTCCTTCATACATAGAAATCATCCCCAGTCCGAGATTTATTCCCCTGCAGTCCATACATCCCCAGCCCATGCACCTTGTTATCCCTTCACATAACACTTCCTCCCCTTCACATACATCTTCCCTGTCTTCTTTCAGTGCAGACCTGTGTCCTCAGAAGACAGAGCAGGGGGGAGGGGAGATGAGGAGCTGTGTAGGAGCTTCTTGCTCTCATGCACACATGTGACCACCTGGAGGGGGGAGATGAGGGGGCGTGGCCTATTTCTCATGCAGTTTAGAAAGAACAGAGAAAAAAAAAAAAACATGACATCTTGTCCACAGCCTAATCCTAACCTGTGGACAACAGTCAGAGACCCAACACAGAACTACAGAACTTCCTGGCCCACAAACAGGTAAGAAAAAAAGACACATGCTACACAAACATATAATACATGTCAATTGCAAAAAACATGAACATTAAAAGAAGATGCAATATAGCCAAAAATCTTAACCACCGGAGTACCCCTTTAAATTATCCCCTATGCACAGGATAGGAAACAACAAGCAGATCAATGGTGGTCCAATCCTGTTCCCTGAATTATCCAGAGAACAGGGGCTTAATTGTCTCCAGAATTAATGGTGCAGACTGCCCCTGATTAGCCACCGCTTAATTCATTGTCTAAGGGGCGACTGAACATTTTCAAGTTCAAGGCTCATAAATGTTTGTCAGCCCCTTAGACCATACTTGGAGCAGTAGCTATGCAGGACCGCCTTGCGCCATTCATTCCAGGAACAATATGTCCCTGTTGTGGGACCCCCACTAATCTGCTTGTCATTCCCTATCCTTTGGAAAGGGGATCATTTAATGAGATGGAAATACTCCTTAACCACTTGATGCCACAATCCTTTTTGGAGTTCAGGTTTTTTGAGTTTAGTTTGTAAGGCTTTTACTGTATGGCATACAAATACAGGATGACTTACCTCTTATGCATGTTTGTTAAAGCTGACAATAGCTACGGTACTGATGGTAGCTCCCTGCTTCCATTGTATTGGCAATAGTTCTACCACTTTATAAATCACTAGTCAGAAAACCCATGGAATAATATGTACAGTTTTGGGCATCAGTATACAAGAAAGTAATAGTGAAGCTTCATAGGGTTCAAAAATGGGCAACCAGTGTAATATGGGGAAAGGACTATAGTGCCCAGGAAGATTATCAGAATTAGGGTTATTTTGTTTACAAAAAAAGACAGCTGAGGGGCGACCTAATAACTATGTGTAAATATATCAGGGGACAATACAGAGATCTCTCCCATGATCTATTTATACCCAGGACTGTATCTATAACAAGGGGGCATCCTGTACCTTTAGAGGAAAGAAGGTTTCTACACCAGCACAGATGGGAATTCTTTACTGTAAGAGCAGTGAGACTGTGGAATTCTCTGCTATAGGAATTAGAGATTATAGTCACTAGATTGGGGAGAAGTGCTGTTGATTCAAACATTTATTCTGATTGCCACATTTGGAGTCAGGATTGATTTTCTCTCTCTAAAGGGTGTATTCACATGTACATTATGCTGCACATATTTGATGAACAGGATTTGAAACTGCAGATTTAATTCTACAGATTTCAATGTAAACTAACTGACTGAACACAGCATTAGGAGCAGACTGGCAACACTCAGGGCCCCCGGACCAAAAAAATGCAAGGGCCCCCTGCGATGCTCTGCTGCTGGTCAAATTTCTGCCCCTATTCTACCCAAATCCCTCCACCAGCTCTACACACAACATAAACTAAATTTTTTATATAAGAAACACTTTAAGATAGGTAAAATAATTTTCCATTACCAATAATACCAGTATATAAGGAGTAAATACCTGCCATACTTTACTGAATAAAACTACTATACAGGATCTGTATGCAATATAAGTGATTTTGTACAGGACCACATGTAGGTAAATATCAGCTGTACACAGGATCTGTATACCATATAAGTGACTACAGTTACATATTTTCTGATCAGCAGCATCCTCTTTCTTTTTCTTCTCCGTCTGGATCAGATCGCCATGTCCATCTCTTAACATCTTCAGGGCAAACATGTTTGACTCTGCATTTTTCCAGTGCCCACCCCCACTCTTTACACAATCTTCCCATCTACAAGCCCCTAACTGTTATAAAGCCCTTTTTTATGTCCTGCACAGTAAAATGGCAGGTAGGTAGATAGCTAGCAAGATATGTAGGTAGGTAGTTAGGCAGCCAGGTACTGTATGTAGGTAGTTAGATAGCCAGGTATGTAGGTAATTAGTTAGGCATCCATAGAGAGATGCAAAGGACACAGCACCAATGCTTGATAAAGGTTCATATGGAGTGGAAACATCACATTTTGTAATTAATAAACTTCAGCTCTATTTTCACTGACCGGAGCCTCCAGACTGGTGCTGTAGCCTTTGCACCTCTCTATGATTGTTTGCTGGATTGGCAGTCCAGGTGACCACGGGCACAGTGGATGGGTCCAGTGCTGTTCTCCACCTACCTTCTGTAGTAAGGCATCCAGGAACAAAGTTAGGTAGCCAGGGAGTTAGTCAAGTAGGTAGCCAGCACCACTTCCACCCAGAGTTTAGTCTAAGGAGGAGCATTATGAAAACCCCCTATGCAGTTAGTAGGTAGCCCTCCTATTAGTTTAGCAGTTTGTAACCATATTAGCTGGGCAGTAACATAGTACAGTAGATAGTTCCTTACATTAGGTGCAGGCAGCAGAGTTCCCTCACATTAGGTGTCAGCAGCAGAGTTACCCCATAGTAGGTGTAGGCAGCAGAGTTAGAGTCCCCCTCCCCCCCCGCAGTAGGTGTAGACAGCAGAGTTAGTCGCCCCCTAGTAGGTGTAAGCCGCAGAGTTAGAGTCCCCCCCCCCAAGTAGGTGTAGACAGCAGAGTTGGTGTCACCGCCCCCCCCCCCCCCCCCACCCCAGTAGGTATAGACAGGTGTAAGCAGCAGAGTTTTCCCCCTCCCCCTTCTCAGGTTGAAAAAAAAATTATGCTCACCTGTATGTGTCCCATGCAGCGATCTTCTCCTCAGCAGCAGGTCCCATGTCTTCCTTACTCCACAGTGCAGGTGCCAATGAATGACGTCATCGGTGCCTGCACGGCGTGGGGGAGAAGATACGGCTCACACAGAGGAGACGCCTTCTCCTGTATGTGCGGGTACTGCATATACAGGAGATGGAAGCGCTGTCCAGAGTGTTTTGTATTGATGATACACTATAGGTAAATAGGCTTTATTGGATGGATGGATGGATGTTTTTTTTTTTCAGCCTTACAAATATGCAACTATGATATGATAGCAAAACCCTTAAAGGGGTTCTTCCCTGGAAATCAATTTTGCCAGAAAGATTAGTAAATTACTTATATTTTTTAAATACTAACCCTTCCAGTACTTATCAGCTACTGTATACTACAGAGGAAGTTCTTCTCATTTTGAATTTCCTTTCTGACAGTTCCTAAAATGGACAGGGGTGTCAACAGAGAGCACTGTGGTAAGACAGAAAGGAAATTCAAAAAGAAAAGAACTTCCTCTGTAGTATACAGCAGCTGATAAATACTGGAATGGTTTAGATTTTGAAATAGAAGTCATTTACAAATCTGTAACTTTCTGCCACCAGTTGATTTAAAAAAAAAAAAATGTTTTCCAGTGGAGTACCCCTTTAAGAGGCTGCAATTTATATTACAACATATGTTTTCTTTACAAACTGGTCATTTTGTGACTTAAATTTTGGGACATGTTGAGTCATAAGGAAAACTAAAAAAAGGTCATCTGTATATGGTAGGTTGCAGGAATTACCTTTTGACAACACCCTTTGATTTTGGCAGACATCAGGGAGATATACAAGAGGTTTTCTTCCTCGAATATGTGAATATGCGAACATTCACATATGCAAATATGCGAATACAACGAATACGCGAAATTCGCGAATATAGGACAAATATTCATCTATATATTCGCGAAATATTGCGAATTCTAATATGGCCAATGCTGTTCATCACTAGTAGTTAGGCAAAGGAACAAAATAAAGTAGTCATTAAAGTGGTATTCCGGTCAAAAACATCTTATCCCCTATCAAAAGGATAGGGGATAAGATGTTTGATCGCGGGGGGGCCGCCACTGGGACCCCCGCGATCTCCCTGCAGCAGCCCGCATTCTATGCGTAGCTGTGTCTGAAGTTTCAGAAACCTCCAGGCTTCCGAGACGGGGACGTGACGTCACGCCACGCCCTTTCCATTCATTTCTATGGGAGGGGGCGTAATGGCCAAAACACCCTCTCCCATAGACATGAATGGAGGGGGCGTGGAGTGACGTCACGTCCCCGTCTCGGAAGCCCGGAGGTTTCCGAAACTTCAGATGCAGCTACACATAGAATGTGGGCTGCTGCAGGGAGATTGCGGGGGTCCCAGCGGTGGGCCCCCCCGCGATCAGACATCTTATCCCCTATCCTTTCGATAGGGGATAAGATGTTTTTGCCCGGAATACCCCTTTAAGCATCATCTGATTGCTTTAATACAGATCAGAACCACAAATTCCTCTGCAGTAGAATATGGGGTTAATATACTAACTCTAATAACACAGAAAAGAATGGAGCTACATATATATATATATATATATATATATATATATATAATTGAAGCAGATGTGACGTACACTTAAATCAATTAAAAAGGAGGAATAGACATAAGATAAGCGGCATCACCGGGGCTAGCACAAATATATAGGGACAATATACAATAGTAGCAGTACTATCTGGATGGTACATAAAGCCTTTAACATAAAAACATCATATATAAAAAAAAAGTGCAACTTCACAGTGGCTATACAAGTGTTTCTATAAGAGGAAACTACAAAGTGCAATGTGCTGCAGCCATACTGATATGATGGAAACGATAGGAATACACAAAAGTGCATACAAAAAGCAATTCCAACCAAGTATGTTTTGCTAGTACTAGAGGTCCAGGGATGCCGCTACCATAACATTTTCGGTCTGGAGACCTTTCTAAAAGTGTTATAGATCTTAGAAGCTAAGGAGGAAAAACATGTAAGAGAAAAAAAAAATTTGATGTGTCTGGAAGGGATTAATTTCAGGGGACCATTTTAACTAAAAGGAAAAGACAACCCCTTTAAATGGTACCTGTAATCATCAATGGAATGTGATATATTATAAATTAGCCTATTTTAATTACTTTTTAATATACTTCTTAATAAAATTTTGTAACTTTATGTGTTAAATTAACACCTAAAATGTGGTCGCCAGGGGCCCTCCTTCTAATCCTGTCTGCAGTCCTGCTTGCAGATTGTCTCCTGCAGCAGCCTGGAAGAGCCAAAAGTCAGGATATGCAAGTGGGACCTCAGCTTACCACAATCTATAGAGTGTATATAAAGATGAATACTTCAGCTCCCTTTTCCCTTGAGCTGAGCTAGAATGTAGAGCAGGGTTTCCCAACCAGGATGCCTCCAGCTGTTGCAAAACTACAATTCCCAGCAAGCCTGGACAGCCAAAAGGCTGTGAGTTGTAGATTTGCAACTGCTGAAGGCACCCTGGTTGGGAAACACTGCTGTAAAGTCATGATGCCTTGAGTGCATAGTGCTGGATATTTCTACTCCCTTTTGCACCTGGTGTGCAGATCTGAGCAGACTGTAGAGTATAGATCTGAGGGGCGGGAAGGGGCTGGGTGTGCGGTCTTATCCAATCAAAGTCCATTACACACTGAACTACTTTAGGCTTTGTGTTTAGAGCAGCATAGCAGAGTAAGGGGGAAGTTGTCCCCTGCAGGGCTTCAGATGATGTCACACCTGTTGGGTAACACCCCTTCCCAGTCTGCAGAGCTGACCACGACTGAACAGAATATACAGCCTAAAATCAAGGTAGAAAACTAAAAAATAATAAAATAAAAAAAAGGCAGGAGGAGCTTTATTATGATGAGGGGCGTGAACTTGGAGGATTAAAAAATGTATCAAGATCATGGCAGGTACTTTTTAACATTTCTTGATATATTCTTAATACCTCACAAATGTATAGCTAATTCAAGTTGATTACCCCAGTGTACTACCCATCAGCTGGTGGTGCTACTGGCATATGAATTTATCTCAATTCCAGAAGTCTCCAAATTTGATATCACATTAGTGTGCACACATTGCAAAAGACCAATGCCCATAGGAGATCCAATAAGAATTAATAATGATATATAAGGGTAAAAAAAAAAAAAATCTAAACTATTCTGGAATTCTTTATGACATCTTCCCTTTATATCAATAAACATTATTTTTAATAACCTTTTCCTATATTTACCCAATCTACTGCTACTATATATAAATAGGTATCATTGTATACTGTATGTATATTATATATTTAACATGAAATAAAGATGCAAAATTACAAGGAGTATTGATAAATTTACTCTCTAGTTTAAGCTACCATTCCCCGATACAAAATGTATTACCTGCTGATAAATAATTTAAAGAGTCTTTCCACAACTTATAAAATATTAAGTTGTCTATATGAGAAATGTCAGAAATGAATAGATTGATATTTAAACAACATCCATAATTGATCATTAATTACAGGATTGTTAGGTTACTTCTGATTTCAGACAGTGCTTCGAAAGACAGAAAACAGCCCCTGTCAAATGAATAATCTATGTTAATAGAATATTGTTTCAATTAATAGATTTGCACAAGAAAAACATGAACTTGATGCCAACTATAATATCTTTAAGAACTAAATACACTACTGGTCTGATCAATAGAGGCCTTACTATATACCACACCCCCTGAGGAAGCACTTTAGAAGCGAAACGATCGTTGGGGTTGGTAGGTATGGTCTGGCATTCTTGATTAGGCATTGGGCTCTGTTTTCTTCCAATTGACTTATGTTTGTCATAGTCTTATACCGAGGTTCCCTTGCATTTATAACCCGTATTGCCATTTATTTATGTTATTTTTCTGCTTCATGACTTATACCTACCCTTCCATGGTGATTCAGTGCCCTTTTTATGTATTCTGCACCTTTCTATGTATATTTTTAACTTTTTGTATTTAATAAAGTATATGGATTTATAATGATTTCATGTTTTTGTGTGCACTGTCTGGTACACATTTTCGGCGTTCCTTACTATATACCTTGTAGGTTAAAAAGATCTACTGCTAATGCCTTGATGCTTAAAGGGGTACTCTGCCCCTAGACATCTTATCCCCTATCCAAAGGATAAGAGATAAGATGTCTGATCGTGGGTGTCCCGCCGCTGGGGACCCCCACAATCTCTCCTGCAGCACTCCTGTCATCTAGTGCTCGGAGCGAGCTTCACTCCGTACCTGATGACTGGCGATGCAGCCCCGCCCACTTGTCATGCCCCGCCCCCTCAATGCAAGTCTATGGGAGGGAGCATGGCGGCCGTCAAAGTGGAACTCCTTCAGAGGTCATGCTTCTGTGCCTTAACTAATCAAGTCTAGTCAGGGCCATATGAACAAGAGTTTACAATTTATTTAATTTATTTTCTTCACTTATGTTGTGCCAACATATCGCAATCTGCAATACATAAATTGCCATCACCCATATTGGTCCCTGTATTTATTGGGGCTCATGCAAACCATGCAAACATGAAAAGGACAATTAAAATCAAGGACCTCAGCATTGCAAGGCAACAATACTTTACAATAAGACACCATGACATTTTCATTCTTACCAGTTTATTACACGTTAACGCTTCAATCACCATCATCATAATTTTTTTCATATGACAAGTATGACCTTTAGCCACATAATACCTTTTTTTTATTCTAAAATATGAAAAACCTTTATACTTTAAAGAGTAAACAATTCAATCTTCATCAGGCTTTTTTTTTATATTTAACCCCTTAAGGACCAGGCCATTTTACACCTTAAGGACCAGAGCGTTTTTTGCAAATCTGACCACTGTCAATTTAAACATTAATAACTCTGGAATGCTTTTAGTTATCATTCTGATTCCGAGATAGTTTTTTCGTGACATATTCTACTTTAACTTAGTGGTAAAATTTTATGGTAACTTGCATCCTTTCTTGGTGAAAAATCCCCAAATTTGATGAAAAAATTAAAATTTTGCATTTTTCTAACTTTGAAGCTCTCTGCTTGTAAGGAAAATGGATATTCAAAATAATTTTTTTGGTTCACATATACAATATGTCTACTTTATGTTTGCATCATAACATTTATGAGTTTTCACTTTTGGAAGACACCAGAGGGCTTCAAAGTTCAGCAGCAATTTTGAAATTTTTCACAAAATTTTCAAACTCACTATTTTTCAGGGACCAGTTCAGTTTTGAAGTGGATTTGAAGGGTCTTCATATTAGAAATACCCCATAAAAGACCCCCATTATAAAAACTACACCCAACAAAGTATTCAAAATGACATTCAGTAAGTGTTTAACCCTTTAGGGGTTTCACAGGAATAGCAGCAAAGTGAAGGAGAAAATTCAAAATCTTCATTTTTTACACTCGCATGTTCTTGTAGACCCAATTTTTGAATCTTTGCAAGGGGAAAGGAGAAAAAAAGGAGAAAATTTTTACTTGTATATGAAACTCAATTTCTCTCGAGTAAGCACATACCTCATATGTCTATGTTAATTGTTCAGTGGGCGCAGTAGAGGGCTCAGAAGGAAAGGAGCGACAAATAGTTTTTGGGGGGCATGTCACCTTTGGAAAGCCCCTATGGTGCCAGGACAGCAAAAAAAACACATGGCATACCATTTTGGAAACTAGACCCCTCAGGGAACGTAACAAGGGGTAAAATGAAGCTTAATACCCCACAGGTGATTCACGACTTTTGCATATGTAAAAAAAGAAAAAAAAATTTTTGCCTAAAATGCTTGGTTTCCCAAAAATGTTACATTTTTAAAAAGGGTAATAGCAGAAAATACTCCCCAAAATTTGAAACCCAATTTCTCCCAATTCAGAAAACACCCCATATGGGGGGTGAAAAGTTCTCTGCTGGTGCACTACAGGTCTCAGAAGAGAGAGTCACATTTGGCTTTTTGAAAGCAAATTTTGCTCTGGGGGCATGCCGCATTTAGGAAGCCCCTATGGTGCCAGAACAGCAAAAAAAAAAACACATGGCATACCATTTTGGAAACTAGACCCCCTCGGGGAACGTAACAAGGGGTAATGTGAACCTTAATACCCCACAGGTGTTTCACGACTTTTGCATATGTAAAAAAATGTAAAAAAAAGTTACCTAATATGCTTGGTTTCCCAAAATTGTTACGTTTTTAAAAAGGGTAATAGCAGAAAATACCCCCCAAAATTTGAAGCCCAATTTCTCCCGATTCAGAAAACACCCCATATGGGGGTGAAAAGTGCTCTGCTGGCGCACTACAGGTCTCAGAAGAGAAGGAGTCACATTTGGCTTTTTGAAAGCAAATTTTGCTCTGGGGGCATGCCGCATTTAGGAAGCCCCTATGGTGCCAGGACAGCAAAAAAAAAAAAAACACATGGCATACCATTTTGGAAACTAGACTCCTCGGGGAACGTAACAAGGGGTTAAGTGAACCTTTATACCCCACAGGTGTTTCATGACTTTTGTATATGTAAAAAAATATTTTTTTTTTTACCTAAAATGATTGCTTTCCCAAAAAATTTACATTTTTAAAAAGGGTAAAAGCAGCAAATACCCCCCAAAATTTGTAACACAATTTCTCCCGAGTACGGCGATACCCCATTTGTGGCCCTAAACTGTTGCCTTGAAATACGGCAGGGCTCCAAAGAGAGAGCGCCATGCGCATTTGAGGCCTAAATTAGGGACTTGCATAGGGGTGGACATAGGGGTATTCTACGCCAGTGATTCCCAAACAGGGTGCCTCCAGCTGTTGTAAAACTCCCAGCATGCCTAGACAGTCAGTGGCTAACTGACAATACTGGGAGTAGTTGTTTTGCAACAGCTGGAGGCTCCGTTCTGGAAACAGTGGCGTACCAGACGCTTTCATTTTTATTGGGGAGGGGAGGGGGGCTGTGTAGGGGTATGTGCATATGTAGTGTTTTTTACTTTTTATTTTATTTTTTGTTAGTGTAGTGTTTTTAGGGTACAGTCGCACGGGCGGGGGGTTCACAATAGTTTCTCGCTGGCAGCTTAAGCTGCGGCAGAAAATTTGCCGCAGCTCAAACTTGCAGCCGCATACTTACTGTAAACCTTCGCCCATGTGAGTGTACCCTGTACGTTCACATTGGGGGGGGGGGAAATCCAGCTGTTGAAAAACTACAACTCCCAGCATGTACGGTCTATCAGTGCATGCTGGGAGTTGTAGTTTTGCAACCGCTGGAGGCTCCGTTTTGGAAACAGTGACGTACCAGACGTTTTTTTCACTTTTATTGGAGAGGGGAGCTGTGTAGGGGTATGTGCATATGTAGTGTTTTTTACTTTTTATTTTTTTGTTAGTGTAGTGTTTTTAGGGTACAGTCGCACGGGCGGGGGGTTCACAGTAGTTTCTCGCTGGCAGTTTGGGCTGCGGCAGAAAATTTGCCGCAGCTCAAACTTGCAGCCAGATACTTACTGTAATGCTCCGCCCATGTGAGTGTACCCTGTACGTTCACATTGGGGGGGGGGGGGAATCCAGCTGTTGCAAAACTACAACTCCCAGCATGTATGGTCTATCAGTGCATGCTGGGAGTTGTAGTTTTGCAACAGCTGGAGGCACACAGGTTGTGAAACACAGAGTTTGGTAACAAACTCAGTGTTTTGCAACCAGTGTGCCTTCAGCTGTTGCAAAAGCTACAACCCCCAGCATGTACGGACAGCAGAAGGGCATGCTGGGTCTTGTAGGTATGCAACAGCCGGAGGCATACTACTTTGGCTGGGGATGCTGGGGATTGTAGTTATGCAACAGCTGGAGACACACTGGTTTGCTACTTAACTCAGTGTGCCTTCAGCTGTTGCAAAACTACAACTCTCAGCAGTCACCGACAGCCAACAGGCATGCTGGGAGTTGTAGTTATGCAACCACCAGATGCACCACTACAACTCCCAGCATGCACTTTAGCTGATTGTGCAAGCTGGGAGTTGTAGTCATACAACAGCTGAAGGTACACTTTTCCATAGAAAAATGTGCCTCCAGCTGTTGCAAAACTACAAGTCCCAGCATGCCCATAAGGGCATGATGGGAGTTGTGGTGGTCTGCCTCCTGCTGTTGCATAACTACAGCTCCCAGCATGCCCTTTTTGCATGCTGGGAGCTGTTGCTAAGCAACAGCAGGAGGCGGTCACTCACCTCCTGCTGCTGCTCCACGATGCCGCCGCACAGGTCAGTCCCTCGCCGCCGCCGTCGCTCCTGGGGCCCTGATCCCAACAGGGATGCCGGGGATCGGGGTCCCCAGCACCCGGGGTGCACGTCCCACACCCGCTCACGTCCTCCGGAAGAGGGGCGGAGCGGGTTGCGGGAGTGACACACGCAACAGGTGCCCTGATTGGTCGGCCGGGAAACCGGCCGACGAATCAGGGCGATCGTGAGGTGGCACCAGTGCCACCTCACCCCTGCTGGATCTGGCTGTTCTGGGCCGTCAGAGACGGTCCCGATCAGCCAGTAATTCCGGGTCATCGGGTCACTGGAGACCCGATTGACCCGGAATCACCCGCAGATCGCTGGACTGAATTGTCCAGCGATCTGCGGCAATCGCCTACATGGGGGGGACATAATGACCCCCCTGGGCGATATGCCGGGATGCCTGCTGAACGATTTCAGCAGGCATCCGGCACCGGCTGGATACGCCCTATGTCCTTAAGGGGCTAAAATCGTATCTTACGGATTTTTTTTTTCATAAGCTCTCTATATGATTTGCCACTTAATTTATATCAGGTTTCTTGTCTTTGCCTACTTCTTCAGCCGATAACTTTAAATCATACCTGTCAGATCCTACAAAAAAAAATATATATATAGAAATAAATAAATTAAAGAATTAATGTTACTCAGTACCTAATTCTGACCATGTACATCAAATTTTTTATTTTTATGCCTCTATCACCTATATTTATTATGAAAATCCCTCTTTTTATTAGCATACAGTGTTAGAAATCCTCTCAGGGGAAGGGGGTGCATCTCTCCCTTGTGATGGAGGGAGGTGATTGGTGTGTCTGCTCATGCAGCCTTGTCCAGGAGTTATCTCTTGTTCATGACTCATGGACAAGCCTCATGCTGCTGTAGGACTGTTTAGTGTCCCAGTAGGTATGGAGGACATCTTTATTAACCCCTTAACGACGCAGGACGTATATTTACGTCCTGCGCCGGCTCCCACGATATGAAGCGGGATCGCGCCGCGATCCTGCATCATATCGCTTCGATCCCGGTGCTCATCAACGGCCGGGACTCACGGCTAATACCACACATTGCCGATCGCGGCGATGTGCGGTATTAACCCTTTAGAAGCGGCGGTCAAAGCTGAAAGTATCCCAGCTGCTCAGTCGGGCTGTTCGGGACCGCCGCGGTGAAATCGCGGCGTCCCGAACAGCTGATCGGACACCGGGAGGGCCCTTACCTGCCTCCTCGGTGTCCGATCGACGAATGACTGCTTCGTGCCTGAGATCCAGGCAGGAGCAGTCAAGCGCCGATAATGCTGATCACAGGCGTGTTAATACACGCCAGTGATCAGCATAGGAGATCAGTGTGTGCAGTGTTATAGGTCCCTATGGGACCTATAACACTGCAAAACAAATGTAAAAAAAAAGTGTTAATAAAGGTCATTTAACCCCTTCCCTAATAAAAGTTTGAATCACCCCCCTTTTCCCATAAAAAAAATAAAACAATGTAAAAAAAAAAATAATAATAAACATATGTGGTATCGCGTAAATGTCCGAAATATAAAAATATATCATTAATTAAACCGCACGGTCAATGGCGTACGCGCAAAAAAATTCCAAAGTCCAAAAAAGCGTATTTTGGTCACTTTTTATACCATTAAAAAAATGAATAAAAAGTGATCAAAAAGTCCGATCAAAACAAAAATCATGAGTCCTCATACCGCCCTGTACGTGGAAAAATAAAAAAGTTATAGGGGTCAGAAGATGACATTTTTAAACGTATAAATTTTCCTGCATGTAGTTATGATTTTTTCCAGAAGTGCGACAAAATCAAACCTATATAAGTAGGGTATCATTTTAACCGTATGGACCTACAGAATAATGATAATTTTTACCGAAATATGCACTGCGTAGAAACGGAAGCCCCCAAAAGTAACAAAATGGTGTGTTTTTTCGATTTTGTCGCACAATGATTTTTTTTCCCGTTTCGCCGTGCATTTTTGGGTAAAATGACTAATGTCACTGCAAAGTAGAATTGGCGACGCAAAAAATAAGCCATAATATGGATTTTTAGGTGGAAAATTTAAAGGGTTATGATTTTTAAAAGGTAAGGAGGAAAAAACGAAAGTGCAAAAACGGAAAAACCCTGAGTCCTTAAGGGGTTAAATATTCAAAAATTTTAAATAACCATATTACAAAGGTCTTTAATTTTTATTAGTAACAACAAATAAATTTTTTTGAATCTGACAGTGCCCATTTTTCAGATCTGGGTGTAAGGTCTAAACGCATACCTCCCAACTTTTGCTAAGAGAAAATAGTGACAAGCCACACCCCTAACCAAACCCACAGCCACACCCCTAACTATGCCTGCACCTGTAGAATGGAAATACCTCTTTAAAAGCAATAATGTTGTCAGTATGTTATCTAAGTTTCAGAGGACCCCTGATACACAAATTACAGACTGTTAAAAATCCCCTTCATTACCATCACAGACCATATAAGTGATTTTACATCTGGTGACTTACAAGTGACGCCTTCTCTGATTGCATTAGTTTTTGTTTTCCAACAATATCAGACTGCCATGATGATTTTTTTCTGGCTACAACTCATCGCTGGAGTGCGTGGCGGGGAAAAAACATTTTAGGCTCTGCACTTTTCCAACTTTAATGCCTCATACTGTAATAATGTGGGTGGATAAGTGGGATGGGGGGAGAGTCGGTAGGTCTCCATTGCATACAGTGGGGCAAAAAAGTATTTAGTCAGCAAACTATTGTGCAAGTTCTCACACTTTAAAACATGAGAGAGGCCTGTAATTTTCATCATAGATATGCCTCAACTATGAGAAACATAATGAGAACAAAAATCCATAAAATCACATTGATTTTCAAAGAATTTATTTGCAAGTTATGGTGGAAAATAAGTATTTGGTCACCTACAAACAAGCAAGATTTTTGGCTCTCACAGATTTGTAACTTCTTTAAAAGTCTCCTCTGTCCTCCACTCGTTACCTGTTTTAATGGCACCTGTTTGAACTTGTTATCAGTATAAAAGACACCTGTCAACAACCTCAAACAGTTACACTCCAAACTCCACTATGGCCAAGACCAAAGAGCTGTCGAAGGACACCAGAAACAAAATAGTAGACCTGCACAAGGCTGGGAAGACTGAATCTGCAATAGGCAAGCAGCTTGGTGTGAAGAATTCAACGGTGGGAGCAATTATTAAAAAATGCAAGACATACAAGACCACTGATATTCTCCCTCGATCTGGGGCTCCACGCAAGATCTCATCCAGTGGTGTCAAAATGATCACAAGATCGGTGAGCAAATATACCAGAAACACACTGGGGCCCTAGTGAATGACCTGCAGAGAGCTGGGACCAAAGTAACAAAGGCTACCATCAGTTACACGTCACCCTGCCAGGGACTCAAATCATGCAGTGCCAGACGTGTCCCCTTGCTTAACCCCTTAATGACGCAGGACGTATATTTACGTCCTCCGCCGGCTCCCGCGATATGAAGCGGGATCGCGCTGCGACCCCGCATCACATCGCGTCGGTCCCGGCGCTCATTAACGGCCGGGACCCGCGTCTAATACCCCACATCGCCGATCGCGGCAATGTGCGGTATTAACCCTTTAGAAGCGGCGGTCAAAGCTGACCGCCGCTTCCAAAGTGAAAGTGAAACTATCCCGGCTAGTCAGTTGGGCTGTTCGAGACCGCCGCGGTAAAATCGCGGCGTCCCAAACAGCTTACAGGACACCGGGAGGGCCCTTACCTGCCTCCTCGTGTCCGATGGACGAATGACTGCTCCTTGCCTGAGATCCAGGCAGGAGCAGTCAAGCGCCGATAACACTGATCACAGGCGTGTTAATACATGCCAGTAATCAGCATGGGAGATCAGTGTGTGCAGTGTTATAGGTCCCTATGGGACCTATAACACTGCAAAAAAAAGTTTAAAAAAATTGCTAATAAAGGTCATTTAACCCCTTCCCTAATAAAAGTTTGAATCACCCCCCTTTTCCCATGCGTAAATGCGTAAATGTCCAAACTATAAAAAATATATCATTAATTAAGCTGCACGGTCAATGGCGTACACGCAAAAAAAATTCCAAAGTCCAAAAAAGCGTATTTTGGTCACTTTTTATACCATTAAAAAATGAATAACAAGTGATCAAAAAGTCCGATCAAAACAAATATCACCCCGATAAAAACTTCAGATCACGGCGCAAAAAAATTGTCCTCATACTACCCTGTACGTGGAAAATAAAAAAGTTATAGGGGTCAGAAGATGAAATTTTTAAACGTATAAATTTTCCTGCATGTAATTATGATTTTTTTCCAGAAGTACAACAAAATCAAACCTATATAAGTAGGGTATCATTTTAACCATATGGACCTACAGAATAATGATAAGGTGTCATTTTTACCGAAATATGCACTGCGTAGAAACGGAAGCCCCCAAAAGTTACAAAATGGCGTTTTCTTCTTCGATTTTGTCGCACAATGATTTTTTTTCCCATTTCTCCGTGAATTTTTGGGTAAAATGACTAATGTCACTGCAAAGTTGAATTGGTGACGCAAAAAAATAAGCCATAATATGGATTTATAGGTGGAAAATTGAAAGGGCTATGATTTTTAAAAGGTAAGGAGGAAAAAACCAAAGTGCAAAAACTGAAAAACCCTGAGTCCTTAAGGGGTTAAGCCAGTAAATGTCTTGGCCCATCTGAAGTTTGCTAGAGAGCATTTGGATGATCCAGAAGAGTAGAGATAGAACATAAGGGTAAAAAAGATGAAGTATTAAAAATAAAGGTAGGAAAAAAAGGGAAGAAATTAGACAGCTGTTGGTGGTTAATGCAAAAAGATTTTTAGCAAACTGTAGGAATCACCTGTATGAATATAGTAATTAAAGCGGTAAAGCTTTAGCGGCGAAAGCACATCGGGCTAGCTCATATATTGAAGAGATACAGAAAAACTCTCAGGAGTTGACATATCGCCCTTTGGACATAGCAGAGAGATTTAGAGCTTTTTACGAGGAGCTGTACAATATTGATGCGTCTAACCCTATGGTACAGGGACGAGAATTCAGATCTAGAGTTAAAAAATACATAATGGAGTCAGGTCTCCCTAAGTTAGGTAGAAAGGAGATAGAAGAATTAGAAAAGGATATAACAGAGGAGGAATTTAATCAGGTTTTGAGAAATACTCCTGAAGGGAAGACACCCGGTCCAGATGGGTTCTCATTGGGATATTACAAGACTCTGAGGGAAATTCTATGCCCCATTTTCTTAAAAGTTATAATTCAGTGGTGCTGGGAGGTCAGGTTCCAAAAGATACAACTAGAGCTCATATAGTAGTAATCTTAAAAGAAGGGAAAGATGCAGTGCACTGTGCTAGCTATAGACCGATTTCCCTTTTAAATATTGATGTAAAGCTATATTCAAAAATTATCGCTAAAAGATTATCTAGATTTATGGGGGAGATTATAAATTATGATTAAGTAGGGTTTATAGAGAATAGAGAGGCAAGAGATAATACCATTAGAACTCTGAACGTGATCCAGTTCACTCGGTCAAAAAATATTCCCATGATGTTGCTTTCGACTGAAGCCGAGAAGGTGTTCGACTGAGTGAACTGGACATACATGGAGGAGACACTGAAGTATTTGGGTTTGGGGAGTAAATCCTCTGTCAGTCTCCCTCTGCCAAAGTTAAATGGAATATTATCTGAAGAATTTGAGAAACGGAACGGTGTTTGCATTGATTTTGGAATATTTTTTTATGTAAAATTAGAGAAGTTAAAGATATAGCGGAAGTACACAAGGTGGCAGCATATGCCGATGATTTGACATTTTATATTACTAATCCGCAGGTGTCTTTTCCAATTCTAATGAAATAATTTGAAATATATTCTAGATTGTCCAACTTTAAAATCAACTGGAGAAAATCAGAGGCACTTAATGTCTCATTAAAAGAGGAGTCGGTGGCGCAACTGCAAGGGGTTTCTAGGATTAAATGGGCTCAGCAAGAACTTAAGATATTGGGAATTTGGATTCTGGCCGACTTACGGTCTCTGTATAAATTAAACTATGTCCCTTTAATAGCTAAATTACAGAATCAATGTGCAAAGTGGTCTTCTAATTTATTCTCCTGGTTTGGTAGATGTTCTTTATTTAAAATGATTATTCTGCCAAGGATTCTGTATGTCTTTCAAAGTATTCCAATAAAATTAGCAAAGTCTTTTTTTTTAATTCTTTGACAGACATACAGAACAACTTTATTTTGGAAGGGAAGAAAACCCCGATTAAGAAAGGCGACATTGTGTAGACTGAAGGAGAGAAGGGGAGTGGGACTCCGGATTTAAGAGGATATTATGTTGCAGTTCACTTCGGTCGAGTCATTGATTGGTGTTGCCATATAAAAATGAAGTGTTGGGTACCTATTGAACAATCTCTGACATTAACTCCATTAAACTGTTTACCATGGTTGACAAGTGTAGTAAATAAAGATCTGAAAAAACACACAACTATAGGTGCTACATTATCAGTTTGTGATGATTCGATAGTAAGAAAAATATTATTACCTAATAATTCACAGATGATACCTATAATTGGATACCCAGCATTTCCTCCGGGAATAGAGGACTCGATTTTCCGTCAGTGGAGGGAGAGAGGAAAGTTTAGGGTAGGCCACTTCAGAGCAAGGTTAGATCAAGATGAGTGGAAGGTAGATGAAGAAATGGAACAATTGGTCCCGTTGGGTTTTTGGAGAAACTTTCAGTTGAGGAATTTTTTTAGAAGGTTACCTAAGCCAATTTGGTACACAAAGGGATTAACGAAGTTGAAGGAAATGTGTAGTTCTAATGAACCTGTAAAACATGTACTCTCTAAGATATATAGAATATGGTTGGAAGGTGAAGTAGTGAGTCATCCCTCGTTCGTACTGAAATGGGAGAGAGGCTTGGATTTACATCTCTCAGCTGAACAGTGGAAAAATATTTTTTGCTTAGTACATGTATCCTCAGTGAATGTGTGTATGCAAGAAGCAAACTATAAAATCCTTACAAGATGGTATCAGGTCCCAAGATTATTTAGAGATAGTAGACGAGCAGAGAGTGAGGGGAAATGCTGGCGTTGTGGGGAAGAAGAAGGAACTATCTTGCATATTTTTTGGTCATGCTCGCGATTAGAGAAGTTCTGGGAAAGGGTGCATGCGACTATTCTAAAAATTATGGAGAATGACATTCCCTTTTCACCAGAATTTTTCTTACTACAAAATAGTGAGATCCCAATTAAACAATACAAAAATTCCTTATTGGGGTTTTTAGGGATGACAGCTAGGAGTTGTATTCCTAGTTTGTGGAGGCAAGCCAGGTACCCAAATCTAGGTTTGTGGTTCTCTAAGGTTAACGAGGTGATGCTCATGGAAAATTTAAGATCGAGCCGACATAGTACTCATAAAGAATTTTTTTGTACATGGAGAAGTTGGGTACAATTTCAGGAAACAGAGGATATCGAGGAGTGGAGCCGAGAATAGGGAGAAGGGGGGAGGATGGAGAGATGGAGGTGGGGAGTGGGCGGGGAGGGGACTGGGAGAGGAGGTAAAAGGGCAAGGTGTATATGTTCTCCCCATTTTGAGTTGTGTTCAAATAGAGGTCGATTATAGGTTAGAACAAGCTAGATAATTAGGATGCTATTTCATAATTGATTATTATAAATTAGGTGTTAGAAAATAAGTTAGATTACTATGAAAAGTATGGGGAGACAATACTGGTTTTCTTTTTTTTTGTTTCTGTATATATGTATTTGTATTAATTTGATTCTTGATTGTTTTGTGGATTAATTTTTTTGTAAGCGTGTGTTGGTAATAATGTGGAAAAAATTTAAATAAAGAAGAGTATTGGGACAATGTCATATGATCAGATGAAATCAAAGTAGAATTTTTGGTAAAAACTCAACTCGTCGTGTTTGGAGGAGAAAGAATGCTAAGTAGCATCCAAAGAACACCATACCCACAGTGAAACAAAGGGGTGGAAACATCATGCTTTGGGGCTGTATTTCTGCTAAGGGACCAGGATGACTGATAAGTGTAAAGGAAAGAATGAATGGGGCCATGTTTCATGAGATTTTTAGTGAAAACCTCCTTCTATCAGCAAGGGCAATTAAAAGATGAAACGTGGCTGGGTCTTTTAGCATGACAATGATCCAAAACACACCACCTGGGCAACAAAGTAGAGGTTTCATAAGAAGCATATCAAGATCTTGGAGCGTTCTAGCCAGTCTACAGATCTCAACCCCATAGAAAACCTTTGGAGGGAGTTGAAAGTCCGTGTTGCCCAGTGACAGCCCCAAAACATCACTGCTCTAGAGAAGATCTGCATGGAGGAATGGGCCAAAATACCAGCAACAGTGTGTGAAAACCTTGTAAAGACTTACATGAAACGTTTGACCTCTGTTATTGCCAACAAAGGGTATATAACAAAGTATTGAGATTAACTTTTGTTATTGACCAAATACTTATTTTATTGTAATTTGCAAAAAAATCTTTAAAAATCAGACAATGGGATTTTATGGATTTTTTTTTCTCATTACGTCTCTCATAGTTGAGGTGTACCTATGATTAAAATTACAGGCCTCTCTCATCTTTTTAAGTTTGAGAACTTGCACAATTGGTGGCTGACTAAATACTTTTTTGCCCCACTGTAGTTAGGTCACCCCAGTAGAAAGACAAGTCCCTTCAGATATTTTCCCCTCGTGGTAATTTCCCCAAGTAGGTACCCCCCCCCCCCCCCCCAAAAAAAAAAAAAAACTTGCCCCTCTAAGTAAATCCCCCAGATAGCTGTCCCCTGTATGAAAACCCCCCATATAAGCTATATAGGTAGCCCCCGATTGGCTTGGTAGATAGCCACCATAATAGCTGATCTCCATATTAGCAGCATAATAGCAGCAGATGCTCCCCACATTAGGTAGGCAGTAGTTTCCCCTACATTAGGTGGGCAGCAAATATCCCCCACATTAGTTAGGCAGCAGATGTCCCCCATATTAGATAGGCAGGAATTTCCCACTATAGTAGGCAACAGTTTTCCCATTGTAGGCAGTAGTTCCCCCATAGTAGGTAGCAGATTCCCCCAATAGTAGGCAGCAGATTCATCTCATAATAGGAAGCAGAATGCCCCCATAGTAGGCAGCAGTTTCTCCATAGAAGGCAGTAATTCCCCATAGAAGGCGGCCATTCCACATAGTAGGCAGGAGTTTCACCCAGTTGGCAGAAGTTTCCCTATAGTATGCAGCAGAACTCCCCATTGTAGGCAGCAGTACCCCCATAGTAGGCAGAATTTTCCCCTATAGTAGGCAGCAGTTCTTCATAGTAGACAGCAGTTTCCCATAGTCGGCAGCAGTAGCAGAGTGCAGAGGAAAAGTTTAGCCTCTTGTGTTTGCTGGCTTAAAGGGGTATTCCAGGCCAAATCTTTTTTTTTTATATATCAACTGGCTCCGGAAAGTTAAACAGATTTTAAATGACTTCTATTGAAAAATCTTAATCCTTCCAATAGTTATTAGCTTTTGAAGTTGAGTTGTTGTTTTCTGTCTAACTGCTCTCTGATGACTCACGTCCCGGGAGCTGTGCAGTTCCTATGGGGAAATTCTCCCATCATGCACAGATCCCGGGAAGTGACATCATCATTGAGCAGTTAGACAGTAAACTTCAGAAGCTAATAACTATTGGAAGGATTAAGATTTTTTAATAGAAGTAATTTACAAATCTGTTTAACTTTCCGGAGCCAGTTCATATATATAAAAAAAGGTTTTGCCTGGAATACCCCTTTAATGCAGCAACAGGCACAAGAGTGATTGACAGAGGAGGAGTCAATAGCTCTTCACCCTCTCAAACTTACCACTAAGCGCCACATTTAACTGTAGGTGCCTCGTTAGGAGGCACTTACGGTTTAACGCAGGACATGTGGGTGTCATTCCAGGATGGCAGGACATCAGCCAAAAATTGTGAACTACTCACTGGATCTGTGATGGTTGGGAGCTATGCTAAAGGCCTTTCCATTCATTACTAACAGGATTTGTCGCCTACTTTGCTGGGAGGGTGAGAAAAGCAGCTGTGACATAAGGCAAGTTTGAAAAATACATACACACACATATATATATATATTATAAAGATGGAAATGTTTTGGGACAATTAAACTCCTATTAAAAGTCAAAAAGCATGCAGTAAAGAGTGACCACTTATCCTTTCTACTTTGTTAGCTATAGGAAACAAATACAAACAGGTGTACCTAGTTGCAGAAAGGTAGCATAAAAAGTGGAAGGGGTGGCAAGATATATGTCTGGGATAATATATAAACACAAATAATAAAATAGTCAGAATCCAATTTATTTTATGGATATAAATCTCAGAACACAGATTTGCCTTGTTTATGCTTGTGACTTCCTATTACAATGTGTGGCCAGCTCGACAATTGTTTATAATGTGAAAGATTAATTTAATATTAAAGCATGGCTGTTACTTAGACATAGTAGAGTTGTTTTTTTTTCGTTGATGCATTGTGACATTTGGTCAAAACATCTTAAATATTTATTTATTATATGTATTTATTTTTTTACATTCTCTACTGTCCATAGAAGAAAAGCTCTTTAAAATACCCTTGCAAAAGTATAAAATAAGTCAATTTCTTCACTGATGGATCAAGATGCTTGACAGTGTAAAAACACATTGGGCTTTCTTAATCCACCGAATATCCTTTCAACAGCTGTTCAGTCCTTGTGTTAATTGAAAAATGCACTTCAGTAAATGAATAACTGCAAATGCATTGGACTCGGAACAGCTTACAGCAAAAACAGGGGCCAAGAATTAATGCTATTATAAAATGCAACCATTATGTAACTTGGTTTACATTTATTTATATTAACACTAGGTGGCGCTGTTAAATAGAAAAACAAACTAAACACCATGAATGGTTGTGATAGGTACAGTATAAGTTAACATACTGCATAAAGTCAAAGCTAGTTTGCTTTATCCTATAATTTGTGTGTTCATCGGTCACATTTAGTCATTCGTGAGAGAAGGGTAAGTATCTTCTTTGTGTAACAGGCACGTAATATACACTGCTCAAAAAAATAAAGGGAACACTAAGATAACATCCTAGATCTGAATAAATGAACTAATCATATGAAATCCTATGTGGAAAAAAATGAAGATAAAGTACTCACCGCAGCCGGAGTTCCAACAGTAAAATGTAGATTTATTCCAGTGCTTGGATACATATAGCAGGACGGACAGACACACAGGGAGCAATGGATGGAACAGGTGAGGCAGGAGCGGAACGAAGGGGCGGCAATCGGTTTCATGCACTGAGGCCCTTCCTCTGGCTTCCTGTGGGCCAGAGGAAGCGCTTCAGTGCATGAAACCGGTTGCCGCCCCTTCGTTACGCCCCCGCCTCACCTGTTCCATCCATTGCTCCCATTGAGTCAGTCCGTCCTGCTATATGTATCCAAGCACTGGAATAAATCTACATTTTGCTGTTGCAACTCCGGCTGCGGTGAGTGCTTTATCTTAATTTTTTTCCACATATGATGAATGTGCTGCATTTCTGGACTTTCTTTTGATAAGAGCACCACCACAGCAACCACTGCCCGGACAGACACATTTACTAACTGTGTTTTATTTCTCACATCTATGCTCTCATATACCCATTTACATTAGTGGTGCCAGACTTCTACTGCTCTTGTGTAATCATATGAAATACATTTGTCTTTACATAGTTGAATGTGCTGACAACAAAATCACACAAAAATTATCAAATTTAGCAACCCATGGAGGTCTGGATATGGAGTCACTCTCAAAATCAAAGTGGAAAACCACACTACAGGCTGATCCAACTTTGATGTAATATCCTTAAAACAAGTCAAAATGAGGCTCAGTTGTATGTGTGGCCTCCACGTGCCTGTATGACAGTCTGTGGTGCAACATGGAATTGGTGGAATTGGTGGATGGAGCGAGACATGATGTCCCAGATGTGCTCAATCGGATTCAGGTCTGGGGAACGGGCGGGCCAGTCCATAGCATCAATGCCTTCCTCTTGCAGGAACTGATGACACACTCCATCGACATGAGGTCCAGCATTGTCTTGCATTTGGAGGAACCCAGGGCCAAGAGCACCAAAATATGGTCTCACAAGGGGTCTGAGGATATCATCTTGGTACCTGATGGCAGTCAGGCTACCTCTGGCAAGCACATGGAGGGCTGTGCGACCTCCCAAAGAAATGCCACCCAACACCATTACTGACCCACCGCCAAACTGGTCATGCTGGAGGATGTTGCAGGCAACAGAACGTTCTCCATGACATCTCCAGGCTCTGTCACGTCTGTCACATGTACTCCGTGTGAACCTGCTTTCATCTGTGAAGAGAACAGGGTGCACGTGGCAAATTTGCTAATCCTGGTGTTCTCCGGGAAATGCCAAACGTCCTGCATGGTGTTCGGCTGTAAGCACAACCCCCACAAGTGGATGTCGGGCACTCATACCACCCTCATGGAGTCTGTTTCTGACCGTTTGAGTGGACACATGCACATTTATGGCCTGCTGGAGGTAATTTTGCAGGGCTCTGGCAGTGCTCCTCCTGCTCCACCTTGCAAAAAGTGGTAGGCAGCGGTCATGCTGCTGGGTTGTTGCCCTCCTACGGCCTCCTCCACGTCTCCTGATGTACTGGCCTGTCTCCTGGTAGCGCCTCCATGCTCTAGACACTATGCTGACAGACACAGCAAACCTTGATGTGCCAACCTGGATGAGCTGCACTACCTGAGCCACTTGTGTGGGTTGTGGATTCAGTCTCATGCTACCACTAGAGTGAAAGCACTGCCAGCCTGTATACTGATACCAATAATTCTAGTATACGAAGAGGAATATTATCACTAGGGATGAGCGAATCGAATCTGACGAATACGAATTTGTTACGAATTTCAGGAAAGATTTGATTCACAACGAATGTGAATATCGTCGCGATTAGATCACATGAATCACTTCATTAAACTCCATTTAGTGCGGTCCAGGCTCCAGGGCATCTAAAGATGGCAGATCCACATGTGAGGACATGAGGCAAGGAAACCTGGGAAGGTGGGAACAAGCCTTGGCGGGATGACCCTTAATCACCTGTGATGTCACAGCCCTATATAATCATCAGCCATCTTGTGGCCAATCACTTCAGCCTTTTATTGCAGAGAGAGAGGGACAGACAGCAGTGTGTGTTGCACAGAAAAGCATTTTTACAGCAGCGATTCATCTCCCAGTCACGTCAGCGTTCTATTGCAGAGAGGGAGAGAGAGCTGTGTGTTGCACAGAAAAGCTTTTTACAACAGCGATTAACCTCAAGCCCAAATACAGCCTTGAAGCACTGATAGGGAAGGGAGTGAGATTGAGAGAGAGAGTGCAATTGTGTTTGTAGTACACAGCGACTGTGTGCTGCAGCACTAGTGTGTACAACAACTGAAAAGTTAATAGTAGCCAGCCATTTAGGGAGAGCAGAGCACTAAAGGCATATTGTTCTCTATTAAGTGTAAAGTGTGCGTACATCTAAGTGGTGTACCATTTTGTTCCTGTTAAAATCTTAAGGGCCTAGATACTGTGGAATGCCAGCCAAAAGAACTCACCTGCTGTTGTAGACAAATACTGTTTTAAGCGTACTGGAGAGCATTGCCCTCCCCTCAAAAGTGCATACTACATACGTACATCTAAGTGGTGTACCATTTTGTTCCTGTTAAAGTCTTTAGGGTCTAGATACTGTGAAATGCCAGCCAAAAGTACACACCTGCTGGTGTTGTGGACAAATACTGTTTTAAGCGTACTGTAGCACATTGTTCTCCCCTCATAAGTGCACACCACATATGTACATCTAAGTGTTGCGAATATTGAGCCCTCCCTTCTTTAATGGTATAGGGAACTGTGACTTGTGCATTAACTCTGTGATTTTTTTGCCCATTGAAACCAATAGGCCCATTGTGGTCTATGGGGATCTCACACCATGTAAAACAGTAAGCTAAGCAGGATCGTCTCAGCAGCACAGTGAAATGGGAGACCACCACTGGTTTGAGTCCTGGGTGGGACAGAGTGTTACAGTGTTGGGTTTAAACTTTTCCTTCCTGGGAAAGCTGCTGAGTTGCCCACAGCAACCAATCAGATTGCTTCCTTCATTTTTGAAAAGGCCTCTGAAAAATGAAGGAAGCAATCTGATTGGTTGCTATGGGCAACTCAGAAGCTTTTCCTCTGGACAGGTTCTGATAAATCTCCCTCTATGGGGGGAGATTCATCAAAACCAGTGTAGAGGAACAGTTGTGCAACTCAGAACTCTTCAGAACTCAGAAACTTTTCCAGGAAAATCTGCTGAGTTGCCCATAGCAACCAATCAGATCACTTCTTTCATTTTGCAGAGGCCTTGCGAAAAATGAAAGAAGCAATCTGATTGGTTGCTATGGGCAACTGCACAACTCTTCCTCTCCATAGAGGGAGATTTATCAAAACCTGTCCAGAGGAAAAGTTTCTGAGTTGCCCATAGCAACCAATCAGATCGCTTCTTTCATTTATGAAAAAGCCTCTGAAAAATTGAGGAAGCAATCTGATTGGTTGCTATGGGCAACTCAGCAGCTTTTCCAGGAAAGTAAAGTTTAACCACAGCACTGTAACACCATGTCTACCCCAGGACTCGAACCAGTGGAGGTCTCCCATGCCACTGTGCTGCCGAGACAGTCCTGCTTAGCTTACTGTTTCACAAGCAGTGAGATCCCCATAGACCACAATGGGCTTATTGGTTTCAATGGGCAAAAAAATCACAGAGTTAATGAACTAGTCACAGTTCCCTATACTATTAAAGAAGGGAGGGCTCAATATTTGCGAATATGCGCATATGCACAAAAAAAAGCGAATATTCGTAATTGCGAATATATAGTGCTATATTCGCAATATTTGCAAATTCGCTAATATGCTATATTCACAATTAAAATTCAAATTGCGAATATTCACGAGCAACACTAGTCAACAGTCGGTGGGTTCCTCAGACACAACCCTCAGTTGGCATGGCCCGAGAGCAGTCCATGTCCTCCCATTGCCTCTGTCCAATGCTGTTCCCTCCCCCTACAGAAGGAGCTTATGCTGTGAGTTCATCTCCACTATTTAGTGAGGATGATATACTAGAGGACAGTCAGCAGCTACTGCCCAGCCAAGAAGTGGAGGAGACATCCGCTGCTTCCTCCGCTAGGTGGGCAAGTAGTGATGAGAAGAGTGGCGTGGGAGGTGGTGTTTCAAGCGTTCAGGCTCCTGAAGCAGACACTGTTGAGGGACCTGAGGAGGACATCAGTGACGTGCAGACACAACTCGATGATGATGAAGCCAATCGCACTTGGGAACTGGGTGCAGAAGCGGCTTCATCATCATCAGGAGAAGAGGGTTGCAGGTTGCCCGTGAAGCAGCAGCTGAGCCAGCAAGGTGGTAGCATGGTTGGCAGTCAGCATGGTGGCAGAAAAGGAAAGTCTGGAGCCAAACGTGCCTGGGGTAGACCACATGATTTGCGGCAGCCTACCTTCCCGGGAGGTAGTGGAACAGGAGTTCCTGGAGTCGGCGGCAGTAGCAGTCAATTAGTGCAGACTGTTGGTGGGAAAATCAGCTACTCGGCAGTGTGGCAGTTTTTCATCAAGCATCCGGATAATGTTAACATGGCCACATGCAAGATGTGCTGGCAGAAGGTGAAGCTTGGCCATGGTCCCAATGTTGGCACCACGGCCCTGCGTCCACATATAAAGCATCACCATAAAGCGGCCTGCAAAAACCGTGACTCCGATTTGGTGGTCCAGTCTGCTGCATCTCCTAGTGACACGCCGCTCCGTTTTTCAGTCAGCCAAGGCTCCACCACCTCAGTCGAAGGGAGCTGTGTATCATACTCATCTTCTGTCACTCCAGATACTCCTGATCTTCCTAATTCAAGTCAGTCATTGCGCCAGCGTCAAGCAGTTCCTGAAGTGTTCCCCCCCCCATCTGCAAGACATTATAACAATGGAAAGGAAACTTTACATGCACTTCAGCCACTCGTACACCGCAAAGCACACCCTCCTTGAGCTGAAGCATCAGAGCGGTATCCCTCCAACATAGTCTGATTTGCGACATTTCCACATGTTGGAATTCTACCCTCCATATGTTGGACCGACTATATGAACAGAGAAACTGGGTAAATGTGGTTCCTGCTGAGCCACTTGGACAGGTCATGTTTCTGCCTCCACGCTCTCAGGCTGTTGGTCCTGTTACAGTGTGCGACTCCGCCTCCTCATCCTCCACCATGTACTCAGCCTCCACTGCACGGACAAGTCTCAGTGCCCCTTCAGTGTACCATGTGTGCAGGGCACAGTGGTGTCATGCTGTTCCTCACATGATTTGCCTTGGCGAATGGAGTCACACAGGGGAGGAACTTCTAAAAGTCATTAATCAAGAAATTGAATCATTGCTTACTCCACGAAAACTGGATATGGGAACCATGATGACCGACAACAGGAAGAACATCTTGTCTGCGCTGCAACAAGGAAGCCTGAGACATGTGCCCTGCATGGCACACGTGTTCAATCTGGTTGTCAAGCGGTTCCTGAAGTGTTCCCCCCCATCTGCAAGACATTATAACAATGGAAAGGAAACTTTGCAACCACTTCAGTCACTCATGCACTACATAGCACACCTTCCTTGAGCTGAAGCATCAGAACGGTATCCCCCCAACATAGTCTGATTTGCAACATTTTCACATGTTGGAATTCCACCCTCCATATGTTGGACAGATAAACAGAGAAAACAGAGAACAGAGAAAAGCCATCACAAATTTCTTGCTGATCCAAGCAAATAGGGGGACTCCCCTGTGTAATTTCAATGTCAACCAGTGGCAGCTCTACGTGACATCTGCCGTTTGCTCAGGCACTTTGAGGAAGCCACATTATTAGTCAGTCGCCAGGATTATGGGATGAACGTCATTCCACTGCTTCATTTACTACAACACATGTTGGAAACGATGGCTGGTCAGGGCACTGGAGATGTGGCGCCTACACATCATGGCCACATGAGCCATGACCCCTGTGGGGGATGAACTGGAGGAGGAGGGGGAGGGGCACAGTGGATCATAGTTTAGGTTTCGCAAGATGGGCAGTTTTTCTAGTCATCTGACAGGAGAGTAGGAGCAGGAGAAGCTAGAGGAGCTAGAGGGTTATGAGGAAGGCGAGACAGAGAACCCAGGCACACCGTGGCAGTATGCAGTGGAGATGGAAGCAGGGAGTCCCTCCGAGTCACTTGCAGAGATGGCACAATGCATACTCACTTGCTTGCATAGTGACAGCCGAATTGTCCCCATTCGGCAGCAGGATGACTTCTGGCTCTCCACCTTATTGGACCCTCGCTACCGGCACAAAATTGGGGGACTTTTTTACACCCACTGTGAGGGAGGACAAACTGACCTACTACAGAAACACCCTACTTATTCAGTTGGCCAATGCCTATCTGCATCATCATCCATCCTCTCGCAGGCTCGGGGGGGGGCCCTCTGCGCTCATCTTCCACTGCCATGGCTGCTGGGGAGGGGTGGCAGGAGCAGTACAAGCTCCATCAGCAGCAGCCTGAGTCTACAGTCACTGAGGAGTACCTTTCTTCACCCGTATAGTGAAGCAACTCATCAGCAACAGGTAGACCTGGAGCAGGACCTGAACCAGCAGGTGGTAGCATACCTTGACATGATCATGCCAACACAAATTGAAGATCCGCTTGATTTGTGGCCGCAACTAGCATAGTTGGCCTTGGAAAAGCTGTCCTGCCCGACCAGTAGTTTGCCATCAGAGCGGGTGTTTGGTGCGGCGGGGGCCATAGTCACCCCAAGGAGAATTCGTCTGTCCACGAAAAAATGTGGAGAGACTGACCTTTGTGAAGATGAATCAGGCATGGATCAGCCAGGATTTCTACCCACCAATGCCTGATGCTGAGTAGATTGACCATGGTGCCACACCAACACAAATATGGATAGTGCAGCGCATATTTAAGGTGCTGCTCCCAGTTACAGACATTCCTCGGCATCAGACCACAAGTACGGTAAGTATTGAGGATATGCATTATCTAAAACTTAACGTTTCTTAAGATAAAATATATGTACCCACATTTTTTTTTTTTTTAATCAAACAAAAGGAAAGGTGTGCAAAAAAAACACCATGTGCGTCCTACACCACCAAGTATTGATGGGAGGCAAAGATCTCTATAAGGTGGAAGGGAACAACGTATGGCCCATTGTAACTGGTGGGGTAAAAACTTACCCTGTAAGGCCCTCCTCTCATCCTATTAATTCCCTTCTTGTCAAGTGTTACTCGCCCTAAAAACGGCGGACCCACACAGGATCCTCCCCCTATTTCCACTTATAAACACTGCCATTTCACATGGTTTTTAGGTGGAAATAGGGAGAATTTTTTTAGGGCAAGTAACACTTGCCAAGAAGGGAATTAATAGGGTGAGAGTAGGGCCTTAAAGGGGAATTTTTTACCCCC
Organism: Hyla sarda; assembly: GCF_029499605.1. NCBI lineage: Eukaryota > Metazoa > Chordata > Amphibia > Anura > Hylidae > Hyla > Hyla sarda. The sequence goes on along the minus strand of NC_079193.1, from coordinate 204,995,526 downwards.
ACCTGCTACAATGGATAATACGTTGCTCCCTTCCACCTTTTCGAGGAAAGTGTTACTCGTCTTAAAAAGGGTGGCCCCACACAGGAACCTCTAACTATTTCCACCTAAAAACCCTGGGAAATGGCAGTGTTTGCAGGTGGAAATAGGGAGAGGTTCCTGTGTGGGGCCGCTCTTTTTAGGGCGAGTAACACTTGCCAAGAAGGAAATTAATCATGCGAGAGTAGGGCCTTAAATGAACCATACGTTGTTCTCTTCCACCTTTTAGAGGTCTTTGTATCACATCCATATTTGGTGGTGTAGATGGCACATGGTGTTTTTTGCACACCTTTCCTTTTGTTTGATTTCAAAAAATGTTTGGGTACATATATTTTATCCTAAGGTTTTTATTAAAAGTTACGTTTTTCGTAATGCGTTTCCTCAATACTTACTTGTGCACACTAACACTTTTACAAAAGAGACCGTTTTCTTCTGCCTACCTGTCTCAACTGCTATTCTGATCCTAATCATCTGATGCCAAGTTCTCCTTTTTTTTTCACCCACCTTCATCACCGGGTACTGGTATTGCTACCCACCATCCCACTATATCACCGGGTCACTTTCAGGACTCCTAATGCTGCTGATGCCACCTCCAAGCGGTCTCATTCTGCCACCATATGTTCTCCTCATACTGCTGCTACCTCCAGGCTGTCTCATTCTACAACTATATGGTCTCCTTAGGCTTCTGCCAACTCCAGGCTTTGTCATTCAGCCACTATATGGTCTCCGCATGCTTCCACCACCTCCAGACTGTGCCACTGTAGCGCCATTTGGTATCCTCATGCTGCTGGCACATTAAATAAAACTTTTTAGGTTCATCTATTTGAAATCTTCAATTTAAATGTTAAAAAATATCTTTAATCTTTTCAATTGTGAGGCCCTGTGGTCTCGTAAGGCTATTGCCACCTCCCGGCTGGGTCATTCAGCCACTATATGGTCTCCTCATGCTGCTGCCACCTCCACACTGCGTCATTCAGCCACTATATGGTCTCCTCATACTGATGCCACCTCCCGGCTCTGTCATTGTGCCGCTCTATGACGGTGACTCTAATAGCCACGCCTCTAATCTGCATGTCATACTGAATAACAACATTATTTCTTTGTTTTATACCCCTATTGAGGCTCTCTGTGGGCCAGAAATACAGATACAGATTTTTAATACAGATTCGCCAAATTCGATTCGGCAAATTGGCCAAATCAAATTTTTTTTAAATGTGCTCATCCCTAGTTATAACTTTTTATACCAAAAACACATAGAAAAATAAAGAATGTGGCCTCCATTTAAAGCTGTCAACACATTTAGTTCATAGCTTATACCCTTAAAGGGGTATTCCAGGCAAAACCTTTTTTTATATATATCAACTGGCTCCGGAAAGTTAAACAAATTTGTAAATTACTTCTATTAAAAAATCTTAATCCTTCCAATAGTTATTAGCTTCTGAAGTTTTCTGTCTAACTGCTCAATGATGATGTCACGTCCCGGGAGCTGTGCATGATGGGAGAATATCCCCATAGGAACTGCACAGCTCCCGGGACGTGAGTCATCAGAGAGCAGTTAGACAGAAAACAACAACTCAACTTCAAAAGCTAATAATTGTAAGGATTAAGATTTTTTAATAGAAGTAATTTACAAATCTGTTTAACTTTCCAGAGCCAGTTGATATATAAAAAAAAGTTTTGGCCTGGAATACCCCTTTAAGGACTTGGGGCGTACCTGTACGTCCAGAGTCTGCTCCCATTCTATAATGCAGGGCCTCTAACGACGGCCGGGACTCGTAGCTAATAGTGCGCGACACTGTTCGTGTAGTAGCGCGTTATCAACCCTTTAGACGCTGCGTTCAACTTTGAAAACTAAAAGTGCTGCCGGTTAGCTCAGGGGGTTGTTCGGGATCGTCGCGGTGAAATCGCGGTGTCCCAAACAGCTGTAGGACATGAGGAGGGTCCCCTTACCTGCCTCCTGGTGTCCAATCGCCGAATGACTGCTCAGTGCCTGAGATCCAGGCATGAGCAGTCAAGCGGCAGAATCATTGATCAATGGTTTCCTATGAGAAACCATTGATCAATGTAAAAGATTAGTGTGTGCAGTGTTATAGCTCCCTATGGGGGCTAAAACATTGCAAAAAAAGTGAAAAAAAAAGTAAATAAAGATCATTTAACCCCTTCCCTAATAAAAGTTTGAATCACCCCCCTTTTCACATTTAAAAAAAAAAGTGTAAATGAAAATAAACGTGTGGTATTGCAGCGTGCGGAAATGTCCGAATTATAAAAATATTGTTAATTAAACTGCACGGTCAATGGTATGCGCGCAAAAAAATTTCAATGTCCAAAATAGCATATTTTTGGTCACTTTTTCTATCATGAAAAAATGAATAAAAAGTGATCAAGAAGTCTGATCAATACAAAAATAGTACCGCTAAAAACCTCAGATCATGGCGCCAAAAATTAGCCCTCATATCACCCCATTCGCAGAAAAAAGTTGTAGAGGTCAGAAGATGACAATTTTATACGTATAAATTTTCCTGCATGTAGTTCCTGAATGAAGTACGACAAAATCAAACCTACAAAAAACGGGATATCATTTTAATCGTATGGACGTACAGAAATAAGAGAAGGTTTCATTTTTCCCGAAAAATGTACTGTGTTGAAACGAAAGCCACCATAAATTTACAAAATGGCGTTTTTTTTCTTCAATTTTGTCGCACAATGATTTTTTTTTCCCATTTTGGTGTAGATTTTTGGGTAAAATGACTGACCTCATTACATAGTAGAATTGGTGGCCTAAAAAATAATTTTTAGGTGCAAAATTGAAAGAATTATGGATTTTTTTTTAATGCAAGGAGGAAAAAACAAAAGTACAAATACGGAAAAACTCTGAGTCCTTAAGGGGTTAAATAGCTGATTCTTTGGAAGCTTTTTTTTTTAGCTAGGAATCACATAAGACAAACATACTTGATATGAAGTAGTCTGGTTACACAAAAACAACTCCTGGGAACTCGCTACCAGCATCTTGTTGTTGTGAAGCAATAGATGTTTATGACAAACATGTTATTGTGTTAGTTACATTTAACTAGCTAAATACACTGCAAAAAAAAAAATAAAGGGAACACTTTACCCCTTAACGACCAAGAACGTATATTTATGTCCTTGGCCAGCTTCCGCAATATAAGCGTCATATCGGGTCGGTCCCTGCACGTATCTAAAGCCGGGACCCGGGGCTAGTAGCGCGCAGCAGCGAACAAGGTGCCGCGTGCGATTAGCCCTTTAGACGCGCCGTTCAAAGTTGAACGCCGCGTCTGAAACGAAAGTGAAAGCTGCCCGGCTGCTCAGTGGGGCTGATCGGGACTACCGCAGTGAAAATGCGGTGTCCCGATCAGCTGGGACTCGAGCAGAGGTCCTCTTACCTGCCTCCGGCGTGTCCCTTCGGCGATTGATTGCTCCAAGCCTGAGATGCAGGCTTGAGCAATCGACTGCCGATAACGCTGATCACTGCAAATCTATGGCTTTGCAGTGAACAGTGCTGGCAATCTGTGTGTGCAGTGTTATAGGTCCCTATGGGAGCTATAACACTGCAAAAAAAAGTGTAAAAAAAAGTTAATAAATGTGATTTAACCCTTTCCTTAATAAAAGTTCAAATCATCCCCCTTTTCCCATAAAAAAACTATGTAAATAAAAATAAATATAAACATATGTGATATCGCCGCATGCGTAAATGTCCGAACTATAAAAATATATCATTAATTAAACCACACGGTCAATGGAGTACGCGCAAAAAAATTCAAAGTCCAAAATAACGTATTTTTGGTTGCTTTTTATATCATGAAAAAATGAATTAAAAGCGATCAAAAAGTCCTATCAATACAAAAATGGTACCACTAAAAATGTCAGATCACGGCGCAAACAATGAGCTTTCATACTGCCCCATACGCAGAAAAACAAAAAAGTTATAGGAGTAAGAAGATGCCAATTTTAAACGTATAAATTTCCGTGCATATAGTTATGATTTTTTTTTCAGAAGTACGACAAAATCAAACCAATATAAGTAGGGTATCATTTTAATTGTATGGACCTACAGAATATAGATCAGGTGTCATTTTTACTGAAAAATGTACTACGTAGAAACCGAAGCCCCCAAAAGTTACAAAATGGCATTTTTTCTTCAATTTCGTCGCACAATGATTTTTTTCCCGTTTTGCTGAAGATTTGTGGGTAAAATGACTGATGTCACTGCAAAGGAGAATTGGTGGTGCAAAAAATAAGCCATCATATGGATTTTTAGGTGCAAAATTGAAAGGGTTATGATTTTTAAAACGTGAGGAAGAAAAAACGAAAGTGCAAAAACCGAAAAAACCTCAGTCCTTAAGGGGTTAAACAACACAATGTAACTTCAAGTCAATCACACTTCTGTGAAATCACACTGTCCACTCAGGAAGCAACACTGATTGTTCCATTTGCACAACAGCATGTGATATTGATTGTCAGACAACAGGCGGAAATTTTAGGCAATCAGCAAGACACCCCCCAATAAAGGAGTGGTTCTGCAGGTGGTGACCACAGACCACTTCTCAGTTCCTATGCTTCCTGGTCACTTCGAATGCTGGCGGTGCTTTCACTCTAGTGGTAGCATGAGACGGAGTCTATAACCCACACAAGTGACTCAGGTAGTGCATCTCCAGGATGGCACATCAATGCGAGCTGTGGCAAGAAGGTTTGCTGTTTCTGTCAGCATAGTATTCAGAGCATGGAGGCACTACCAGGAGACAGGCCAGTACATCAGGAGACGTGGAGGAGGCTGTAGGAGGGCAACAACCCAGCAGCAGGACCGCCACCTCCACCTTTGTGCAAGGAGTAGCAGGAGGAGCACTGCCAGAGCCCTGCAAAATGACCTCCAGCAGGCCACAAATGTGCATGTGTCTACTCAAATCGTCAGAAACAGACTCCATGTGGGTGGTATGAGGGCCCGACATCCACAGGTGGGGGTTGTGCTTAAAGCCCAACACTGTGCAGGATGTTTGGCATGTGCCAGAGAACACCAAGATTGGCAAATTCGCCACTGTGCTCTTCACAGATGAAAGCAGGTTCACACTGAGTACATGTGACAGACGTGAGAGAGTCTGGAGATGCTGTGGAGAATGTTCTTCCTGCAACATCCTCCAGCATGACCGGTTTGGCGGTGGGTCAGTAATGGTGTGGGGTGGCATTTCTTTGGGGGGGGGGGGGGGGTCGCACAGCCCTCCATGTGCTTGCCAGAGGTAGCCTGACTGCCATTAGGTATTGAGATGAGATCCTCAGAGCCCTTGTGAAACCATATGCTTGCACGGTTGGCCCTGGGTTCCGCCTAATGCAAGACAATGCTAGACCTCATGTGGCTGGAGTGTGTCAGCAGTTCCTGCAAGAGGAAGGCTATGATGCTATGGACTTGGCCGCCCGTTCCCCAGACCTGAATCCGATTGAACACATCTGGGATATTATGTCTCGCTCCATCCACCAACGTGCACCACAGACTGTCCAGGAGTTGGCAGATGCTTTAGTCCAGGTCTGGGAGGACATCCCTCTGGGAGGACACCTCATCAGAAGCATGCCCAGGCGTTGTAGGGAGGTCATATGGGCACATGGAGGCCATACACACTAGTGAGCCTCATTTTGACTTGTTTTAAGGACATTACATCAAAGTTGGATCAGCTTGTAGTGTGGTTTTCCACTTTGATTTTGAGTGTGACTCCATATGCAGGCCTCCATGGGTTGATAAATTAGATTTTCATTGATAATGTTTGTGTGGTTGTGTTGTCAGCACATTCAACTATGTAAAGACAAAAGCATTTCATACGATTAGTTCATTCATTCAGATCTAGGATGTGTTATCTTAGTGTTCCCTTTATTTTTTTGACCAGTGGTATGTGGAAATATTTCAGAAGACCCATTCAACATGGATGCATTTATGATATCACAATCAAGGGGAATAATATACAATGCTAGGCCTTGATATGTACGGGAACATTTCCAGACAAAAATGCAAGAAATATTTATGGAAAAATAAAAAATAACACTATTGTGCTATTCTAAAACTCCACTAAATATTAGAATAACATGTCTTTTCATTTCATGACAAAAAGCCTGACACCATGCATGGCCTAGATTTATCAAAACTGTGTGGGAGAAAAAGTGGGGAGATTCTCCTACAACAGCCAATCACCGCTCACCTAACAAACTCTAGTAAAGTGAAAGCTGCGCTGTGTTTGGTTGTTGTGGGAAAATCTCTCCAATTTTTCTCTTACACAGTTTGATAAATCTGGGCCCTTGAACCTAATAAAGGTCCAGACTGGTCTAGTCACAGTGTCTGTTAGGCGATTCCTCCATTATGCCTTAACAGATGCCTGGACATTTTACAGTCACAGGGTGTAATGTGGGCATGTGATATTACACATTGCTTGTCCTTGAACTTAGAGATTCCAATTTCTCATTATACAAATTCAATGTAATATCGCAACAGGATAGAAAACTGTCAAAAGGCTGCAAATCCCCTTAAAACAACTTGATGGTCACAGATAGACACATATCAGTAGGGACTTATTAGGGGTATAGGTAGGGACTTATTAGGGGTATAGGTTGAACTTGATGGACTCTGGTCTTTTTTCAACCTTATGAACTATGTTACTATGTTACTATATAGCATGTACATCTCAATATACAAAATCATGGCTTTTTTTTTTAAGCCTATCATCTTGTGACACACATTTTTGGAGGAAAGGGACTCGTCAATTGCTATATTATTAACTTGGGAAAGTGTTTGGCAATAATAGGCTTTTAATGGCCTTAAAGGTGTATACTGCCCCTAGACATCTCATCCCTTATCAAAACATGTATGATCTCGTTGGTCCCACCACTGGGACCCCCCGTGATCTCCGGGCAGCACTTGGCGTTCTAAACAGTTTGTTTAACCTGTTGGGGATGAAGGGTATACAAATACACCCTTTGCATCCGGGTACTTAAGAACCAAGGGCAAACATGTACGCCCTGGTCCCATTACAGGGGTTTGAAGCGTGCTCATGAGCTAAGCACGCTACAAAACCAGTGGGTCTCGACTGCTATCAGCATTCAGTACCAAGGGTTAATGCTGGGCACCGCCAATCAGGTCGATACCCGGCATTAGCACTTTAGATGCCGCAATCAACTAAAACTAAAGTAAAAGTATCCAGGCAGCTTAGCGGAGCTTGTCGGGACCATCGCAGTGAAACTACGATGTCCCGATCAGCTGAGAGGATGGCGGGAGGGTCCTCACCTGCCTCCTCACTGACTGATCAATGCAAAGCTATGGCTATGCAGGCTGGATCAGCAGAGCACTGATAACACTGATCAATGCTATTCTATGTTGTGGCATAGCATTGAACAATATATGCAATCAAAAGATTGTATGCTATAAAATTTAGCGTAGTAGCTAATTGTCAATGGCATACACGTACAATTGTACAATTTTGGTCACTTCATTTACCATAAAAAAAAATTATAAAAAGTCCCATCAAAACAAAAATGATACAGACAAAAAATGACTGACCATGGTGCAAAAAATTAGCCCTCATGTAGCCCTGTATGCAGAAAAATAAAAAAGTTATAGGGGTTAGAAGATGACAATTTTAAACAAACTTATTTTAATGCATGTAGTTCAAATTTTTTCAAAGTAGTAAAGTAAAAAAAAAAAAAAACTACATAAATTGGGTATTCTTGTAATTATATGGACAAACAGAATAAATACATGGTGTCATTTTTCACTGAAAAGTGCACTGCATAGAAACAGAAACCCCCAAAATTACAAAATGGTGTTTTTATTTTAATAGAAAAAATACAACTTCCTCCGTAGTATAAAGCAGCTGATAAGTACTGGAAGAATTAAAATTTTTAAATAGAAGTAATTTACAAATCTGTTTTAACTTTCTGCAACAGGTTAATAAAAAAAATATATATATATGTTTTCCAGGGGAGGGGTTAAATGCTGGGTTCCAGCACTGGGGGTTTTGATGTCACACCACGCCCCCTCGTAATGTCACACCCCCTCCATTTATGTCTATAGAACGGGGTGTGTTGGTCAAAGATAGGGGATAAGATATCTGGGGCAGAGTACCCTTTTAAGTTATAAACATACTGGTCCACTGGTCATTATGGAAACCACAAATCAATGAGGAAGGAGGCAGGTCCTGTGAAGCATCGCATAGGGACCATGTTAACCCCTTAAGGACCCAGCCCATTTTCCCCTTAAGGACCCGAGCATTTTTTGCACATCTTACCACGGTCACTTTAACCTTTTATGGATGCCAGGCGTATGCATACGCCCTGCATCCCGAGTCCTTAAGGACGTGGGGCGTATGCATACGCCCGTGGGAATTCCGGTCCCCGCCGGTAGCCGGGAAATCATTCAGCAGGCATCCTGGCACATTGCCCATGGGGGTCCTGAGACACCCAGGGGGGGTCCTGTCAATTCAGACATGCAATTTTCTGCTATTCTGGGCTGATCGGGTCTCTGGTGACCCGATCACCCGGAAAATAGGGATGATCGGAGCTGTCAGTGACAGCCCCGATCATTCTGAGGGATAGGAGTGAGGTCGCAGTGCTGCGATCTCCTCCTATCCCCTGCCATTGGTCAGAACTGATTCTGACCAATGGCAGGGCAGGACAGTGGGTTGCCATGGCAACCCCCCATTCTGCCCACCCCTGGATGTCGAAGGGAACGTGGGGAGAAGATGGAGGCTGGTACCTGGAGGAGAAGATGCCTGGGGACCCCCGATCGTCGCTGAAGACTGCTGGATCATGGCTCAGGTAGGGAAACTACGGTGGGGGGGGCTGGGGAAATGAAAGTGAAAGTAAAGTGATCTTTACTGTGGCAACCACTAGGAAGGCCAAACTACAACTCCCAGCATACCCAGACAGCCAAAGGCTGTCTGGGCATACTGGGAGTTGTAGTTTTGCAACATCTGGAGGGTCACAGTTTGGAGCCAATGTTACAGTGGTGCCCAAATGGTAGCCCTTCAGATGTTGCCAAACTACAACTCTCAGCATGCCTAGACTACCCAGGCATGCTGGTAGTTGTTGTTCTATAACATCTGTCCCTTCAGATTTAGCAATTTTCATGAAATTTTTTAAAATTGCTGCTCTGCTTTGAAGCCCTCTAATTTTTTCAAAAAGCAAAAATATGTCCTTTTTATGATGCCAACACAAAGTGGACATATTGTATTTGTGAATAAAAATTAAAGTTATTTGGAATATCCATTTTCCTTACAAGCAGAGAGCTTCAAAGTTAGAAAAATGCTAAATTTTCTAAATTTTCATGAAATTTGGGGATTTTTCACCAAAAAAGGATGCAAGTAATGCCGAATATTTACCACCAAAATAAAGTAGAATGTGTCACGAAAATTTTTTCTCAGAATCAAAATATTCGGTCAAAGAGTTTTCGAGTTATTAATTCCTAAAGCGACGCTGGTCAGAATTGCGAAAAAGGGCTCAGTCCTCAAGGTGAAAAAGGGCTGCGTCTTTAAAGGGTTAAGCATTAATAACTCTGGGATGCTTTTACCTTTCATTCTGATTCTGATTGTGGTAAATTTTCATTGATACTTGCATCATTTGTAGGTGAAAAATTCCAACATTTGATGAAAATTTTTTAAATTTAGCATTTTCTTAACTTTGAAGCTTTGCTTGTAAGGAAAATAGACATACCAAATAAATTATATATTGGATTCACATACACAATGGGGGAGATTTATCAAAACCTGTGCAGAAGAAAAGTTGACCAGTTGCCCATAGCAACCAATCAGATCGCTTCTTTCATTTTGCAGAGGCCTTGTTAAAAATGAAAGAAGCAAGCTGATTGGTTGCTATGGACAACTGGGCAACTTTTCCTTTGCACAGGTTTTGATAAATCTCCCCCAATATGTCTACTTTATGATTGCATTATTAAGTTGACAAGTTTTTACTTTTGGTAGACATCGGAGGGCTTCAAAGTTCAGCAGCAATTTTCCAATTTTTCACAACATTTTTAACGTCGGAATTTTTCAGGGACCAGTTCAGTTTTGAACTGCACCCCTCAAAGTATTCAAAATGACATTCAGTAAGTGTGTTAACCCTTTGTGTAAGTGTGTTAACAGAAATAGCAGCAAAGTGAAGCAGAAAATTTGAAATCTTCATTTTTTCACTCGCATGTTCTTGTAGACCCAATTAAAATTTTTTACAAGGAGTACAAGGAGAAAAATCACCCTAAAATTTGTAACCCCATTTCTCTCGAGTAAGGAAATATCTCATATGTGTATGTCAAGTGCTCCGTGGGTACAATAGAGGGCTCAGAAGGGAAGGGATTTTGGCGAGTGAATTTTGCTGAAATGGTTTTTGGGGGGCATGTCTCATTTAGGAAGCCCCTATGGTGCCAGAACACCAAAAAAAACCACATGGCATACCATTTGGCAAACTGCACCCCTTTTCACTAAAATGCAGTTTTTTCCCCAAATTTTACATTATTGCAAGGGGTAATAAGAGAAAATGTCCACCAAAATTTGTAACCCCATCTCTTCTGAGTATTGAAATACCCCATATATCGATGTCAAGTGCACTGCGGGCGAACTACAATGCTCAGAAGAGAAGAAGTAACATTTGGCTTTTGGAAAGCAAATTTAGCTGAAATGGTTTTTGGGGGGCATGTTGCATTTTGGAAGCCCCTATGGTGCCAGAACAGCAACAAAAAAAACAAAAAAAAAAAAAACACATGGCATACTATTTTGGAAACTACACCCCTCAAGGAACATAACAAGGGGTACAGTGAGCCTTAACTACCCCACAGGTGTTTGACAACTTTTTGTTAAAGTCGGATGTGTAAATGAAAAATTTTTCACTAAAATGCTGTATTTTCTTCTGATTATGGAAATACCCCATGTGTGGACGTCAAGTGCTCTACTGGCGCACTATAATGCTCATAAGAGAAAGAGCGCCATTGAGCTTTTGGAGAGAGAATTTGGTTGGAAGAGAAGTCGGGGGCCTTGTGCGTTTACAAAGCCACATGTGACCCTATTTTGGAAACTACACCCCTCACAGAATTCAATAAGGGGTGCAGTGAACATTTGCACCCCACTGGCGTTTGACAGATATTTGGAACAGTAGGCTGTGCAAACGAAAAATTTTATTTTTCATTTTCATGGACCAGTGTTCCAAAAATATGTCAGACACCTGTGGGGCGAATATGCTCACTGTACCCCTTATTGCATTACATGAGGTGTGTAGTTTCCAAAATGGGGTCACATGTGGAGGGGGGGTCCATTGTTCTGGAACTATGGGGGCTTTGTAAACACATGTGGCCTTCTATTCCGGACAAATTTTCTCTACAAAAGCCCACTGGCACTCCTCTTCTGAGCATTGTAGTTCGCCCGCAGAGCACTTTACATCCACATATGGGGTACGTTCTTACTCAGAAGAAATGGGGTTACAAATTTTGGGGGGCTTTTTTTTCCATTTTTCCCTTGTGAAATTGAAAAATTTTGGGTAACACCAGCATTTTAGTTAAAAAAAATATTGTTTTCTTCATTTTCCCATCCAACATTAACAAAAATTCGTCAGAAGTGCCAGGACATGCACAGAGGAGTGGCAGAGGCCTAAATACTTCAGGCAGAGGTGGCAGAAGACTAGGGGCTAGTGGAAGCAGGAGTCACAGCGAGAGGCCTGAGCTCCCGTTATCAGCCAGCGGTCGTGTCGCGACCAGCAACCCATCTGCCATCGTCGATTACTTAACACCTGTGGGGTGTTAAGGCTCACTATACCGCTTGTTCCGTTCGGTGAGGGGTGTAGTTTCCAAAATGGGGTCACACGGTATTTATTTTTTTGCGTTTATGTCAGAACCACTGTAAATTCAGCCACCCCTGGGCAAATCACCAATATAGGCCTCAAATGTACATAGTGCGCTCTCACTCCTGAGCCTTGTTGTGTGTCCATAGAGCATTTTACGCCCAAATATGGGGTATTTCCGTACTCAGCAAAATTTGCGTTAACAATTTTGGGGGTCTTTTTATTTTCACAATGGGTAAAAGGTAAAAAAAAAAGTATGGGGCGACACCAGCATGTCAGTGTAAACATTTTAAATTTTTTTAACTAACAGGCTGGTGTAGACCCCAACTTTTCCTTTTCATAAGGGGTAAAAGGAGAAAAAGCCCCCTAAAATTTGGACCACATTAGGGATTGCATAGGGGTGGACATTGGGAATCACTGGTGTAGAATACCCCTAACAGGGTGCCTCCAGCTTTTGCTCAACTCCCAGCATGCCTGGACAGTCAGTGGCTGTCCGGAAATGTTGGGTGTTGTTGTTTTGCAACAGCTGGAGGCTTCGCTTTGGAAACACCATCGTATGATACGTTTTTCATTTTTAGTGGGGGGGTGGGGGTCGGGGGACATTGTAAGGGGGTGTATATATAGTGTTGTACCCTTCATTATGTGTTAGTGTAGTGTTTTTAGGGTACATTTACACAGGAGGGGTTACGGTGAGTTTTCCGCTAGGAGTTTGCGCTGCATCGGAAAATTTGGCGCAGCTCAAACTTGAAGCAGGAAACTCACTGTAAACCTGCCCGTGTGAATGTACCCACCTCACTACTATCCCTTCAGGGGGATCGGGGGTTTCTTGGTCATCCCCGTTCCCCCTTATTTTTCAGGTCTCTGGAGACCATTTTGACCCGGAATCGTCGCAGATGGCCGTTCAGTTCAGCAATCGCCTACATGGGGGGTCTCAGAACCCCCTTCCCCAGGGGTTTGCATGGGGTGCCTTCTGAACGATTTCAGCAGGCATTCCGGTCCAGTCCCCGCCCGGTGAGCGGCTGGTACCGGAATTCCCAAGGGCGTACAGGTATGCCCTGGGTCCTTAAGTACAAGGGCATCAGGGTGTACCTGTACGCCCTGGGTCCTTAAGTGGTTAATGAAGAAGCTGATATCTTCCCCATTCATGGATGTATGGATAAAAAGAAGGACATATGACATATCTACACTACAGTTTGTAAGTCCTGTTTTAAAATCACATTGGGAAAACCTCCTGTTATTACTGCAAGATTACCTTATGTTGACAAAGAGTGGTGGAATCTGTAGTAGGAATAGCGGTATCAGTTTCTTTAAAAGGAAGCCTACCACCAAAACTAAACTGCTGATATTACTGAATTCTCTAGGGTAAGTTCACACGTGCAGGATCCTGTGCAGATTTTTTGCTGCAGATTTCAATGTAAACCAAATGACTGAACACAGCTTCAGATCTGCAGTTACAAATCCTGTACATCAAATCTGCACAGGATCCTGTACGTGTCAACGTACTCCTAAGGTCAGTTTTAGCTATAGGGAAAGATAGGAGAGGTCCAGACAGGCATAGTAGTGCTCCTGTATGCCCTGAGTCCGCTCCCTTTCTATAACACGTGGCCCCTTGTCATAACGGGTCAGGCCCGGCCTCTAACAACGGCCGGGAACAGTGGCTAATAGTGCGTGGCACTCATTGCAGCGCTGCACTCTATTAACCTTTTAGATGCAGCGTTCAAAGTTGATCGCTGCATCTAAAGTGAAAGTAAACACATCTTGGCTAGCTCAGTCGGCTGTTTGGGACCGCCGCGGTGACATCGCGGCTTCCCGAACAGCTGGAACACACAAGTAGGGTCCTTACCTTCCTCCATGCTGTCTGATCGCCGAATGACTGCTCAGTGCCTGTGATCCAGGCATGAGCAGTCAAGTGGCAGAATCATTGATCAATGTTATCCTATAGGATACCAATGATCAATGTAAAAGATCAATGTGTGAAGTGTTATAGTCCCCTATGTGGGCTATAATATTGCAAAAAAAGTGGGAAAAAAAGGTAAAGATCATTTAACCCATTCTCTAACAAAAGTTTGAATCACCCCCCTTTTCCCATAAAAAAAAAGTGTAAATAAAAATAAACATATGTGGTATTGCCGCATGGGGAGATGTCCACGGTCAAGAACATACGCGCAAAAAAATTCCAAAGTCCAAAATAGCGCATCTTTGGACACTTTTTATATCATGGAAAAAATTCAAAGCGATCAAAAATTCTGATCAATACATCAATATTACCGCAAAAACTTCAGATCATGGTGCAAAAAATTAGCCTTCATACCGCCCCATACACGGAAAAATAAAAAAAGATATGGGTCAGAATGACAATTTTAAATGTAATAATTTTCGTGCATGTAGTTATGATTTTTTTAAGAAGTCAAAATTAATCCTATATAAGTAGACTGTTATTTTAACCTCTTCAGGACATAGGGCGTATGGATACGCCCTGCATTCCGAGTCCTTAAGGACCTTGGGCCTATCCATACGCCCGTGGGAATTCCGGTCCGCACCGCTAGCCGGTTGGGGACCGGAGCCGGATGCCTGCTGAAATCGTTCAGCAGGCATCCCGGCATATGGCCCAGGGGGGTCATTATGCCCCGCCATGTCGGCGATGGCCGCAGATCACTGGACAATTCAGTCCCTCTTGGACTCCTTTAATTCGGTGTCCGATAGCTCCCCGTTCCCTAACTCCTTCCTTCAGGCATTTATCACAGTTATCCCCAAAGAGGGTAAGGACCCCAACCTGTGTCAAAGCTATCGACCGATTTCCCTTATTAATGTGGATGCCAAATTATACGCCAAAATGCTTGCGCTGCGATTGAGCCTGCTCTTGGGGGCCCTCATCCACCCTGACTAAGTGGGATTTGTCCCCGCCAGAGAGGCTCGAGACAACACCTTGAAAACCTTCTCTGTCATGCACTACGCCCAGACTGCTCGGCTGCCGTGCATCCTGTTATCCCTGGATGCCGAGAAGGCCTTCGATAGGGTGGCATGGGGGTTCCTGAGGGGTGCTCTCACGCAACTGGGTTTAGGCCCCCTAATGCTCCAGCGTATTTTTGCTCTCTATGCCAATCCGCAAGCTAGGGTCAGGGTCAATGGGTCCTTATCCTCCCCTATCACCATCCGCAATGGCACCAGACAGGGTTGCCCCCTTTCCCCCTTACTCTTTGTTCTAGTGATGGAACATCTCCTCCAGGCTATTAGACAATGTGAAGCGATCAGGGGGGTCCCGATAAAGCATGAAGTGGTCAAATGCGCGGCTTTTGCAGATGATTTATTGTTATACCTTTCTGCCCCTGATGAGAGCCTCCCCGCTCTCTTCTCACTTTTGGATGAATATGCTGCACTAAGCAATTATAAATTAAATGTTTCTAAGAGTGTTGCCCTCGATGTCTCCCTGGGCCCGCAGGCTGTTTCGGTGCTCAAGGGGCGATTCGCCTTTCGTTGGGCGTCCTCCTCCTTCACATATTTGGGGATTCAGGTACCGGGTGACTTGACACGTATCTTCGACCTGAACTTTGGCCCCCTCCTTTCCTCCTTTACTTCAGATCTGACGAAATGGGACAGACGTGACTTTTCCTGGTTGGGACGAGTGAATATCATTAAGATGAATCTTTTACCCAGACTCCTATATCTCTTCCAGACTCTTCCTACCTTCCTCCCCCGCTCCTTCTTCCAAACTCTCAATAGACTGTTTACCCGCTATGTCTGGGGCTCACATGGACACCGTATGGCCCGACGGGGTCTGACTCGACCGAAGACGGACGGCGGACTGGCCCTTCCCGACCCCTATTTATATTACCTGGCCTCGGTTGCCACTAGGATTATGGACTGGTTCCACCATCAAGACCGAAAGCTTTGGGTGCGTTTGGAGGCCCTCCTTTCCCCGCTCCCACTGACGTCCCTTCCTTGGATGCGAGCGTCCTATTGGTCTGCTGCTCACTTGACGGGTCTCCCGCTGGTGGCGCGGTCGGTGCTCCGGGTGTGCATCCGTTACTTGGGTGGGGCGGGCCTCCTACGCCCCAATGGCCCTTTGACACCGATATGTGGCAACCCTGACTTCCCCCCGGGGAGACTCTCTAGCTCTTTCCTGACAAGGCCGCGTGGGACAGTCTTCCAGTTTGTCCATGTCCTTCACTCTGGATCCCTGAAGTCTCTAGCGGAGGTCCTACAGGGGGAATCCCTAACCCCCTCCATGCGTTGGCAGTACACCCAACTGACACACTACTACGCAACCTGGAGGCTCTCCTTAGACCTCCACAGGCTTCCTCTTCCCTTCGAATCCTTGTGTATAGCTGACAACTCTCCAGGTCATCTTATTTCGGTGCTCTATGCCCTTCTGCAGTCGAGTGATGATGCTCGGGCTCTGGCCCATAGAGAGGGATGGTCCCGGGAGTTGGGCCGCACCTTTGCCCCTCAGGACTGGGAAAAGGCGCGTACCTTGTGCCATAAATCCTCCGTGTCTGTTAAAATTCAGGAAACAAATTTCAAAATCCTGTCGAGGTGGTACCGTGTGCCGACTTTGCTTCACCGATGCTACCCGTCAGTACCTGACACGTGTTGGAGGTGTGGCTCTGCCCCTGGGACCATGGTACATATCTGGTTTGACTGCCCTCTTATTACGCCCTTTTGGTCGGGAGTCCTAGACGCAGCCTCCAGGATTGTGGGCTTTGCTGTTCCGAGATCCCCTCAGGCTGCCCTGCTGTCCATGCTGCCGGGCCAGGTGAAATCCCTAAAGAAGGGCCTGGTTGGAATCTTACTCTCAGCTGCTAGGAGGGTGATCCCCCGCAGATGGAAATCAGTACAGCCCCCGTCGCTAGCTGACTGGGTTCAGGAGGTTCAGACTATCTACGGGTTGGAGGAGTGTAGGGCGGATCTGGTGCATTCACCGGATCGTTTTGTGCGGAGATGGTCGCCTTGGGCGGCCTTTCTGTCCTCCCCTGAGTTTCAGGCTATCCCCCTCATCCCTATCCTTGAGTGAGCTGAAGTGCTGGGTGCTACTCGACGAACTGACATATCTCTCTACTCCCTGCTGCTCGAATCTCTTTCCTGTTACCCCCCTTTTTTCTTTTCTTACATTTTTTTATTTTTTTATATATATATTTTTCTTAATCCTACTCCCCCCGCCTATTGGCTTTGCTGAGCCTCTCCTCTTCTCTACCCTCCGTCCTCTTTACCGCTTTTTCTTCTCCCCACTCCTCCCCCCTCCCTATAGTTCCCCCCTCCTCCTTGTCCCTTTTTTTTTTTTTTTTTTTTTTTTATTTCCTTCCTCCTCCTTCCCTCCTCGTTTTACCCTTACCTTCTATGTGTACCTCCTGTTTCAGTTTAACCCCTGGGTTTTTGTATTTTTTTTTGTTTTAGTTCTTAATGGGTTCCTTCATAATCATTTGCTGGTTTATGGGATTGAATCCTGTCTTTTTTGCCCCGCTGTGTAATTTCTCCTGATAGTTCCGCACCTATACTAATGCAGTAGACTGTATAAGATTTCTTTCATTACCATTGCTATATGATCTTGCCAGTGATTGTCAACTCTGCGAGTGCTGTAGTTGGAGATTTATTACCACCCTACTTGTGGTTAATGCTGTTTGTTCTCCCATATTTGTTCAATAAAAACTTTTTGAATACAAAAAAAAAAAAAAAAGTGAGCGGTGTCTTTTCTAAGAAGAAAACCGCAAGGCACTTCTTTTGCATTTCACTTCTTTCTCCTGAAATTGTGAAACTTCCCTGGTTGGTGTCGATGTGGGGTACAGTAAGTGGTTATTGTGTAATCTAGGAAGAAGTGGGGTTAATCGCTTTTATATTTCCACAAAAATATCCAAGAAGGAGAAAAGCATGTCTGTACTCACTAGGTAGAATGAAGAAAATTTGGACTTTATTGAAGTAATGTCCATGTATACAACATATTCGGACACATTCGATACTCTGTCCATACACAAGTAAAGTTCACCCAGGTGCAGGGAGGGAAGACAACTACCAGCCGGCAGTCGGAGCGTAGCAGAACGACAGCGCGGTTTCGAGTCAGTGACGCATCATCCGAAACCGCACTGTCGTTCTGCTACACTCTGGCTGCCAGCTGGTAGCTCTCTTCCCTCCCTGCACCTGGGTGAACTTTACTTGTGTATGGACAATGTACATGTATACAATATATTCGGACACATTCGATACATTACTTCAATAAAGTCCGAACTTTCTTCATTCTACATGGTGAGTGCAGACCTACTTATTTCCTTCTTGGATATTTTTGTGGAATTGCTCGTTCTACTAGAGTCTGGCACCCCATAGACGCCCCTTGTTCACCAGGAGTATGATTGCTGTGCTGCATTAAGGCTGCTATACACGTGTGCAGTGCCCATCTCCCCGCTCTCCTACTTGCTTTTATATTTCCACTTTGGAGAAACCAGACAGATTGGCTCTGAGAAGCTCTCCAACAAATGATTTTGTCAGAGCCTACATTGATTGTAAACCAGCCCAATGTACTGTGATTGCCAATACATAACCATTCTAGTTGGTTCTTTGTTGGTAAGGTCTCCAATACAATAGTATTGGCCAATTACAGCAATTGCCAATACAAGACTACTCTAATTGGTACTATGTCAGTGAGATCTGTAGAATAATAGTATTGTCCAAATAAAGCCATTGCCCATATGGGACCCGGAACAATCCAATGGTCCTATGCCAACAAGGTCTTTAATACAATAGTAATGCATTGTAGTGTATAAGCAATCAAGATTCCTCATACAAGTCCTCAAAAAAATTTGAATCCAATTTTCTTTAACCTCTTGGGGACGCAGGGTGTATGCATACACCCTGCATTCCCGATCCTTAAGGACTCAGGGCGTAGCTGTACTCCCTGGTTCCGTTTACCGGGTTTAAATCGTTCTCACCAGCAGAGAACGGGTTAAACCCTGTGGGTCCCGGTTGCTATGGGCAGCCAGGACCTACGGCTAATGCCGGGCATGGCTGATCGGGCAGATGGCTGGCATGAACCCTTTAGACGCCACGATCAAAGTTGATCACAGCATCTAAATGAAAGTAAAAGAATCACGGCAGCTCAGCGGAGCTGATCAGAACTACCGTGACAAAATCACGATGTCCAGATCAGCTTACCGGATGACGGGAGGATCCTCACCTGCCTCTCCCTCGTCCGATCGGCGATCTACTGCTCCATGCCTGCGCAGCAAGCAGGAGCAGCAGCGTGCCGGTTACACTGATCAGTGCTTTGGGTTAAATATTCACCCCTTTCCGGTCCCTGCTGCGCGTCGGGCAGTGATCGGAACAGCATGTCTGCTGATATCCTTCAGAAGGCATGCCATGCAAATGCCGAGTGGGGTCTCGGGAACCCCCGCATGTTAGCGATCTCGGGAGATGGCTTGCGAAATCACGCAAGCGATCTTCGGCAATTCGGGTCACTTGTGACCCGATGAACCGGTAATAAATGGTGATCGGCGGTGTCCGATACACCGCCAATCACCTGCCGTTGCTGGGAAGCGGTGACAATACTGTCACCGCCCCAGCAACGCTGCTATTGGCTGGCAAACCAGTGGCCGACACTAGTACGAGTGGCAATGGCGCTCGTAATAGGAGTCCGGCCCCCCAGACAAGTGCACCGGAGCCCCCTTCCGGTGACCCTGTCTGGAGCCCCCCAGAGGGTTATCAGCCACGGATTCCTGAGTTTGTTGGCGACTCAGGAATCCGGATTGACACGGCTGGCTTCACTGATCTAGACTTTTTAAAGTTTTTTTTCAGTGATAGTCTGGTCGATCACATGGTGGAGCAAACGAACTTGTATGCCCAGCAGTTCATTGCCCACCACCCTGATTCGTTTTTGGCCATGTCCAATGAATGGCGCACCATTGATGCAGCGGAAATGAGGACATTTTGGGGCCTCGCGCTGCATATGGGCCTGGACAAAAAACCAAGTGCTCGTCATTACTGGAGCGGGGACATCCTCTACCAGACCCCGCTTTACAGTATGGCCATGACACGGAAGCGGTTTGATGCCATTCGGAAATGCCTGCATTATGCAGATAATGCGGCATGTCTGCCCTGAGGTGATCCCGCCCATGACCGGCTTTACAAAGTGAGGCCGGTCATCGATCACTTTGGGGCCAAATTTTTGGAGGCCTACGTACCGCTCAGGGACCTCTCGGTAGATAAGTCTCATCAGTTTTAAGCGGAGAATCATCTTCCGCCAGTATATTCCTTCAAAGCGGGCGCGGTATGGCGTGAAGCTCTATAAACTCTGCGAGAGTACCTCCGGGTACACTTGCAGGTTTAGAGTATATGAGGGACAAGATTCCCGTATTGAACCCCCAGATTGGTCCTCCACTCTGGGTGCTAGAGGGAAAATCGTTTGGGACCTTATGCACCTATTGCTGGATAAGTGTTTCCACATGTACGTGGATAACTTTTATACCAGCATCCCTCTGTTCAAATCCCTTTCCGCCAGATCCATGTCCGCTTGTGGGACCATGCGGAAGAACCAAAGAGGTCTCCCTCTAAATTTGGTCCAGACGCCTATCCCCAAGGGTGAGTCCCGTGCCCTGATCAGATCAAGTCCTCAAGCCATATAACACCATGCGGAAAACACGGGTATGGTAAAAAAGTTGCGGTCTACTTGGTACAGGTTGCCATGTATAGCGCTTTTGTACTATCCCAGTACGCTGGCAACACAGGGACATTCCTCCAGTATCAAGAAGAAGTCTTGATCTGAAGAAATCTTTGCTGACCAGGAAAGAGAAGGCTAGACTTCCCAAGGGTCTGAAGTTATAGGCGCCAGGATCGTCACAGGCCAACACTTTCCAGGCAAGTTCCCCCCCAGTGGAAAGAAGGGACGATCCCAGAAAAAAGGCAGAGTGTGTTACAGGAAGGGGATGTGGAAGGACACCAGGTATCAATGTGACACTTGCCCAGATAATCCGGGCCTCTGCATAGGCTGCTTCAGGGAGTATCACACTTCCATGGAGCACTAAATTTTCCCTTTTCATTAGAATTTTCCATAATTTGACCAATGTACCAAGTCCAGAGTACATTCCAAACTATAACCCCCAAAAATCACTAAATTGCCCCAAAAAACCTTTTAAAAAAAAATTACCCGATAAGACCTCTGTGGGTTTTGGCTATGCTCTGGGTCATCATTCTGGGAACATATCCTGTTTTATTATGTTTTATAATTTTCTGGCCCACTGTACCCCATATTACGGGCCTCTGTACCCCACCTGTCTACTCCAGTTACTGCCCGTTGTCCCCCATAGTGTTCCCCTATTTTAGGGCTCAGGGCCCCCCCCCCATTAACGCTCCTTGAGGGGGTGGGGTCCCACATCCTGGCTGCTATGAAAAGCTCAAGGCCCCTGACTGACCTTCCCCCCCCAAGACCTGGTGTGCACCCGCGGAGCCAAAATCATCCAAACATAAGGTATGTCCTTACTCCAAAGAAATGTATTTACAAATTGTGGGGTGTCTTTTCTGCTATTAACCCTTGTAAAAATGTGAAATTTTTGGGAAAAACCCACATTTTAGTGAATTTTTTTTTTTTTTTACCTATGCAAAAGTGGTGAAACCCCTGTGGGGTATTAAGGCTTACTTTACCCCTTGTTACGTTCCTCATGCCATGTGGGGGCTTTTTTTGCTGTCCTGGCATCATAGGGGCTTGCTAAATGCGACATGTCCCCCCCATTTCAGCAAAGTTTGCAAATGTGACTCCTCTTCTGAGCATTGTGGTGCTCCTGCAGTGCACTTGACGTCCACTTAAGAGGTACCTCCATACTCAGCAGAAAATACCCCCCAAAATTTGTAACCCCAT
This sequence comes from Hyla sarda, assembly GCF_029499605.1. NCBI lineage: Eukaryota > Metazoa > Chordata > Amphibia > Anura > Hylidae > Hyla > Hyla sarda. Next base: position 204,973,850 of record NC_079193.1, on the reverse strand, counting down.
CTCTTCTATTAACACTTGCAAAAATATGAAATTTGGGGGGAAAAACACATTTTAGTTACATATGCAAAAGTCGTGAAACCCCTGTGGGGTATTAAGGCTCACTTTATTCCTTGTTACGTTCCTCAAGGGGTCTAGTTTCCACAATGGTATGCCATGTTTTTTTTTTTTGCTGTTCTGGCACCATAGGGGCTTCCTAAATGCGACATGCCCCCCGAGCAAGATTTGCTCTCTAAAAGCCAAATGGGACTCCTCCTCTTCTGAGCATTGTAGTTCGCCCGTAGTGCGCTTCAGGTCAACTTATGGGGTACCTCCATACTCAGAAGAGATGGGGTTACAAATTTTGGAGGGTAGTTTCTGCTATTAACCCTTGCAAAAATGTGAAATTTGGGGGGAAACACATTTTTTTTTTACATATGCAAAAGTCGTGAAACACCTGTGGGGTATTAAGGCTAGGGATCGACCAATATCAGTCTTTTAGGGCCGATACGATAATTGGTGGAGGTTAGGGCCGATAGCCGATAACTTATACCAATATTCCGGTATAAGTTATCGGCTATTTATCCCCCCGCGACACCGCTGCAGATCATTGATTTTAAGCGGGCGCTTTAAATCAATGCACTGCAGTGGCTTTTGCGGCGCCATAGGCAGCCGCCGCCACCACCCGCTTCTCTCCCCCTACCTGTCAGGGTGGTCCGGGCCATCCATTGTTCCTGTAGTGTCCGGGGGCGTTCCGGTGAAGAGTGGGTGGTCCGGGCCATCCATCGTTCCTGTACTGTCCGGGGGCGTTCCGGGTGAACCGGTCCGGGCTGTCCTTCTTCGGCGGTCATCTTCTCCACTCCGGGCAGGCTCCGGCCTAGTACGCTGCATAGACGCCACTGCGCAGTGACGCCCGTGCACAGCGACGCACCTGACGTGACGGCGTAGCAGCATCTATGCAGCTACTAGGCCGGAGCCTGCCCAGAGTGGAGAAGATGACCGCCGGACACTACAGGAAGGAAGGATGGATGGCCCGGACCATCCCCATTACGGGTAAGTTTAATTTTTTTTATTGACTCGGAGGGTGAGGGAGGGGCCCGAACGGTATAGCGGTATGGGCAAAAATCCATACCAGTATACCGCCCAGCACTACAGTGGGGGGGGGGGTGAGACGCTGTGCGGTGGGTCAGGGGGGTAGTCGCGGTGCGGTGGGGGCGGTGCGGGGGGCGGGGCATTATCGGCTTATCGGCAAGGTAATTGCCGATACCGATAATGCCCAAAATCGTGATTATCGGACAATAATATCGGCCATACCGATAATCGGTCGATCCCTAATTAAGGCTCACTTAATTCCTTGTTACGTTCCTCAAGGGGTCTTGAGTTTGGTTATGCTGTTCTGGCACCATAGGGGCTTCCTAAATGCAACATGCCCCCCAAAAACCATTTCAGAAAAACGTACTCTCCAAAATCCCCTTGTCGCTCCTTCGCTTCTGAGCCCTCTACTGCGCCCACCGAACAATTTACATAGACATATGAGGTATGTGCTTATTTGCGAGAAATTGGGCTACAAATATAAGTATTGGGTCTACAAGATGCAAGTGTAAAAAATGAAGATTGTGAATTTTCTCCTTCACTTTGCTGCTATTCCTGTGAAACACCTAAAGGGTTAAAAAGCTGACTGAATGTCATTTTTTGAGAGGGGGGTGCAGTTTTTATAATGGGGTCATTTGTGGGGTATTTCTAAGATGAATACCCTTCAAATCCACTTCAAACCTGAACTGGTCCCTGAAAAATAGTGAGTTTGAAAATTTTGTGAAAAATTGGAAAATTGCTGCTGAACTTTGAAGCCCTCTGGTGTCTTCCAAAAGTAAAAACACATCAATTTTATGATGCAAACATAAAGTAGACATATTGTATACGTGAATAAAACATTTTTGGGGGGAATATCAATTTTCCTTACAAGCAGAGAGCTTCAAATTTAGAAAAATGCAAAATTTTCAAATTTTTCATCAAATTTTGGGATTTTTCACCAAGAAAGGATGCAAGTTACCACAAAATTTTACCACTATGTTAAAGTAGAATATCATGAAAACAATCTCGGCATCAGAATGACTAGAAGAATCAGAAGACCAGAAGTGACAGTGGTCAGATGTGCCAAAAATGGCCAGGTCCTAAGGTGTAAAATGGCTGAGTCCTTAAGGGGTTAATAAAAAGTGATCAAAAAGTTCCATCAAAATAAAAATGGTACCTATAAAAGCTACAGATGATGGCGCAAAAAATGAGCCCTCATACTACCCCGTACACGGAAAAATAAAAAAGTTATAGGGGTCATAAGATGCCAAATTTAAACATGCTAATTTTGGTGCATGCAGTTTATAATTTTTTTAAAGTATTAAAATAAAATAAAACCTATATAAATTGGTTATCCTTGTAACCGTATGGACCTACAGAATAAAGATAAGGTGTCATTTTTACCAAATATTGCACTGCGTAGAAACGGAAGCACCCAAAATTTACAAAATGGTGTTTTTCTTTATTTCACGCCACAAATAAAAAATTTTGGGTTTCGCCACAGGTTATATTATAAAACAAGTGATGTCATTGCAAAGTACAATTGGTGACGCAAAAAACACGCCCTTATATGGGTCTGTAGGTGCAAAATTGAAAGCGTTATGATTTTTAGAAAGGAAGGAGGAAAAAGCAAAAATGCAGTCCTTAATGTGAAAATAGGCCCTAAGGAGTTAAGGAGTCCCTAAGGAGTTAAATAAACCTAAACTAAATAAGAAACATATTTGCTATTGTTACATGTGGATATCTGCAAACAATTAAAATATGACTACACATCCTGCTACAGTTTCACCATATAGCTCTGTAGTGGTAAAAATAAGAAGGAGCTAGAACATGGTAATGTAACAATAACATAAAAAAATAAAAAATTTGAGTAGTAAATCAAAAAATACATTTATTTGGCATTGTTCTAATCATACTGAGCTGCAGAATAAAGCTGTGTTTTCCCCCTAATATATATATATATATATATATATATATATATATATATATATATATATATATATATATATTATCTTTATTATACATTGCTTGGTAAAATGATAACTCAGGTTCAATTAGTACTTAATACGATATTCTAATTCTAAACTGTATGCCTGCTATAGCATGGAAACTCCTTCCTCATCCTGAGCATCCAATAACATTCAGATCTGCCTGGTGCTTGGATGCAGTGGGGCATCTCTCATACATAGTATATATGAGATGCTTGTTTATGAAGAAATTCCTCTTATAATCAATGTTTCTTAGTATATTGTACTTGACAGAAAAGATTTGTTTTTATTCATACTGTTCTTTATAATTAAAGAATAATTCAGTTCTTAGTTTAAGTTGGAAGGGAAGAAGTATTTTTTCTTGTTAAGATATTTCCAACTGGAAAACAATGTTTTTCAAAACAACTGCTGCCAGGAAGTTAAACATATTTGTATATTACTTCTATTTAAAAATCCTAATCCTTCCAGTACTTATCAGCTGCTGGATTCTCCACAGGAAGTTCTTTTCTTTTTGAATTTATTTTCCGTCTGACCACAGTAATAGAAACTGCCCGTAATAGAAACTGCCCAAAGTACAAGCAAATTCCCATAGCAAATCTCTCGGGACAGTTCCTAATATGGACAGAAGTGTCAGCGGAGAGCACAATGGTCAGACAGAAGAGAACTCCAGAAAAAAATAAATACAACTTCCTGGAAGGATTAAGATTTTATTTTTAAAACGTAATTTAAAATCTGTGTAACTTCCTGGCACCAGTTGATTTGAATACATAGCTTCCACCAGAGTACCCCTTTAAAACAGCATGTCCACAGGGTAATGTGATAATTGACAATCCACAATTTTAAAATTTACCAATCCCTAACATACATCTTTCTATCATATACAGGCAAATACACATACCAGGAAACCAATGAACAATATTTGTTTATTTCAGTATAGATTTTAAGTTTGGGTTTTAAATGTTGCCATTTCATAACTAAATCTTCTCATCTTTAGAAGTCACAAGCAATTTATTGCAGTAATAAGAAAAACCGGTGTCCTGCACTCACCGTAAAGATTCTGGATCTTCAGCTCCCATCTCGGGCTGCTAAACCGGCATTGGAGACAAAGTGGCGTGGGGCGCTCAGAGGTGACTGCCGGTGGTTTCACGCATACAAATGAGCTTCTTCCGGCCTTCTGAGGAAGGAAGAAGCACATTTGTATGCGTGAAATCGCCGGCAGTCGCCTCTGAGCGCCCCACGCCACTTTGTCTCCGATGCCGGTTTAGCAGCCCGAGATGGGAGCTGAAGATCCATCTCGTGGAGCTGCATAACAAGGTATTGGTGCCACTAGTTTTTTCTGTGTCTGTTGGACAAGCTATTTATTATTGAAATTGTTCACAGGTTTTAGTGATTTTTCTAACATAACACACTTGTTATCATCTCCCGCTAATCTTTGGAGAATGGCTCTGTTCAGAGCTTTACTGCAATGCTAGTGCAGAGACTGAAGTCCTTCCATGACAAGGGTAGAAATCTTTTTATGGGTACGTTCATAGTACAGGATCTGCTGCATATTTTTTGCTGCTGATTTTGCTACCCATTGAAGTTAATGGGTAACAACATCAGCTGCACAAAATATGCAGCAGATCCTGTACGTGTGGACATGCCCTATAAATGGATCTACGGTGAAGAGATTACTAGGCAGTGAATTTCTTGTGTGGAGAATGAGTGAGCATGTATGGATCTATGGTGAAGAGATTACTAGGCAGTGAATTTCTTGTGTGGAGAATGAGTGAGCATGTATGTCTATCAGCAATCAGCTTATAAGATGGATGGGCATGTTCTTATACACCTTGATCACTAGGTGGCACAATACTATGTAAGTAAATGTCATCTCATTACTGGATTGTTTTTTGTTTGAGTTTCAATACTCAAAACTTGTTTAGACATTGGTTCTTTATTTTAATAACCATATAAGTCTTCATGGGATAACCCCTTTAAAAAACAGAAGGGTCACTAAGGAGATGGGAAAAACTGTTTTTGAATAACGGCAAGCACTACTGCTCTAATGCATAATCTATATACATGAATCCGGCTATGTATCGCTGCAGTATCCCAGTACAAGTTTCCTGCTGCCAGAAGGAGTACTGCTCATAAAGAGGAGGAGAAAGCTGAACATGAACCCATCTGCATACATACATCTCTTCAGTGACCTATGGACAGGGATAGTGTTGTGTGGTTCAACACATCACAGTTCTTCAGCATTACCCTAATACCAAGGGTATTTTACTGCAAATTCCTGAGAATAGTATGTGTATCATATTACAGCAGCATTTGTAGGCCCTTCACTGTAGAAAGCACATAAGACTGTTTCTTATCTGCAAATGTATTTTCACTTACAGGTGTGCAAAGTACACCAATAACATTCCAGTTAATCTGCTATTAAAGCAGAAAGGGACAGGGATCAACTTTTTATTCATCTGCTTAACCCCTTAACGACGAGCGCCGTAAATGTACGTCCTGGTGACGTGGTACTTAAGGCACCAGGATGTACATTTACGTCCTAAGCATAACCGTGGGCATCGGAGCGATGACCGAATCATGCGTGGCAGGTCCCGGCTGTTGATCGCAGTTAACCCCTCAGATGTCGTGATCAATACAGATCACGGCATCTGCAGCATCGCGGTCACTTAACCCCTTAAGGACGCAGGACGTAAATGTACGTCCTGGTGCGGTGGTACTTAATGCACCAGGACGTACATTTACGTCCTGTGAATAACCGCAGGCATCGGAGCGATGCCCGTGTCATGCGCGGCTGATCCCGGCTGCTAATCGCGTCCGCCATTAACCCCTCAGGTGCCGGGATCAATACAGATCCCGGCATCTTCGGTAGTGCGCGATTTCAATGAATGATCGGATCGCCCGCAGCGCTGCTGCGGGGATCCGATCATTCAGAACGCCGCACGGAGGTCCCCTCACCTTCCTCCTTCCAGCTCCCGGCGTCTTCTGCTCTGGTCTGAGATCGAGCAGACCAGAACAGAAGATAGCCGATAACACTGATCTGTTCTATGTCCTATACATAGAACAGATCACTATTAGCAATCATGGTATTGCTATGAATAGTCCCCTATGGGGACTATTCAAGTGTAAAAAAAAAATTTAAAAAAATTTAAAAGTAAAAGTAAAAAAAAAAGTGAAAAATCCCCTCCCCCAATAAAAAAGTAAAACGTCCGTTTTTTCCTATTTTACCCTCAAAAAGCGTAAAAAATTAATTTCATAGACATATTTGGTATCACCGCATGCATAAATGTCCAAACTATTAAAATAAAATGTTAATGATCCCGTACGGTGAACGGCGTGAACGTAAAAAAAAAAGTCCAAAATTGCTACTTTTTTAATACATTTTATTTAAAAAAAAATTATAAAAAATGTATTAAAAGTTTTTTATATGCAAATGTGGTATCAAAACAGATCATGGCACAAAAAATGAGCTCTCATACCGCCGCTTATACGGAAAAATAAAAAAGTTAGAGGTCATCAAAATAAAGGGATTATAAACATACTAATTTGGTTAAAAAGTTTGTGATTTTTTTTAAGCACAACAATAGTAGAAAAGTATGTAATAATGGGTATCATTTTAATCGTTTTGACTCTCAGAATAAAGAACACACGTCATTTTTACCATAAATTGTACAGCGTGAAAACGAAACCTTCCAAAATTAGCAAAATTGCGTTTTTCTTTTTAATTTCCCCACAAAAATAGTGTTTTTTGGTTGCGCCATACATTTTATGATATAATGAGTTATGTCATTACAAAGGACAACTGGTCACGCAAAAAACAAGCCCTCATACTAGTCTGTGGATGAAAATATAAAAAAGAGTTATGATTTTTAGAAGGCGAGTCTGAGTCCTTAAGGCCAAAATGGGCTGAGTCCTTAAGGGGTTAATTGGATGATCGGATCGCCTGCAGCGCTGCCGCGGCGATCCGATCATCCAGCACGGCAGCCGGAGGTCCCCTCACCTGCCTCCACTGTCTTCCGGGAGTCTTCTGCTCTGATCTGCCTTCCCGCAGACCAGAGCAGAAGATGACCGATAACCCTGATCAGTGCTATGTCCTATACATAGTACTGAACAGGGTTAGCAATCGAATGATTGCTTTAAATAGTCCCCTCCCCCAATAAAAATGTAAATTGCCCCATTTTCCCTATTTCACCCCCAAAAAGTGTTAAAAGAATATTCTATATACATATTTGGTATCGCCGCGTGCGTTAATATCTGAACTATTAAAATAAAATGTTAATGATACCGTACGGTGAACGGCGTGAACGTAAAAAAAAATGTCCAAAATAGCTGCTTTTTTATAACATTTTATTCCCCCAAAAATTAATAAAAAATTTATTAAAAGTTTTATATAAGCAAATATGGTAACAATAAAAATTACAGATCACGGCGCAAAAAATGAGCCCTCATACCGCCGCTTATACAGAAAAATGAAAAAGTTATAGGTCTTCAAAATAGGGGGATCTTAAACGTACTAATTTGGTTAAAAGTTTGTGATTTTTTTTTAAGCGCAACAGTAATAGAAAAGTATGTTATCACAGGTATCATTTTAATTGTATTGACCCAAAGAAGAAAGAACACGTCATTTTTACCATAAATTGTACGACGTGAACACTATACCTTCCAAAATTAGCAAAATTGCGGTTTTCTTTTTAATTTCCCCACACATATAGTTTTTTTTTGTTGTGCCATACATTTTATGGTAAAGTGAGGGATGGCATTACAACGGACAACTGGTCGCACAAAAAACAAGCCCTAATACTAGTATGGATGAAAATATAAAAGAGTTATGATTTTTTGAAGGCGAGGAGGAAAAAATGAAAACGTAAAAATAAAATTTTCTGCGTCCTTAAGGCCAAAATGGGCTTCGTCCTTAAGGGGTTAAAGGGGTTCTCTGGTGCTTACACATCTTTTCCCCTATCCAAAGGATAGGGGATAAGATGCCTGATCACGGGAGTCCCGCCGCTGGGGACCCCCAGGATAATGCACGCAGCACCCCGTTTGTTATCATTCCCCGGAGCGTGGTCGCTCCGGGTCTGATTACAGGCGACCACCGGGCCAGCGGCGTGTGACATCACGCCTCCGCCCCCGTGTGACGTCATGCTCCGCCCCTCAATGCAAGCCTATGGGAGGGGGCGTGATAGCCATCACGCCCGCTCCCCTTGGCTTGCATTGAGGGGCGGAGTGTAATGTCACATGGGGGCAGAGGCGTGACGTCACACGCCGCCGACCCGGTGATCGCCTGTTATCAGACCCGGAGCGAACATGCGCCGGGGCCTGATTACAAACGGGGTTCCGCGTGCATGATCCCAGGGGTCCCCAGCAGCGGGACTCCCGCGATTAGGCATCTTATCCCCTATCCTTTGGATAGGGGAAAAGATGTGTAAGCACCGGAGAACCCCTTTAAACATGTAATATACTGTGCTTGAGACTGTATTAAAACATTGGTATTATATAATCACAGAACATTCAATACTTTATGTTGTTTCCAGGATATCCAAGTGCCCAGAGTTGTCATTCCTGCACTATGACAACTATTGTGCCCTTGAACACGACATCACAAGAAATATATACTTACAGTAAAACATTCTGCAGAAAGAAATTACAAAGCCTTGCGACTTTTGAGGCATTGCCAAGGAGACAATTCAAGGTCATTTGGAAGGCTACAAGAAGAAACCACACCATTGTTAGTTTTTTTGTGATTTGGGCAGCTGTAATTCCCATACACTGGTCTTAGATATCAAATAACAAAACGTATCACTGTCTGTAAAGCTATCACAGTATGCACTATAACATTAAAGCTGTAGAGACTTGGAGCAGGGTCAAAAATAAAAATCACTTTCATCTCTTAATAACTTCTCTATAATAATATAAATATTGCCAGGTGAAGTAGAAAAATAAATTTAAACAATCTTTGTCTACTCTAAATGCAACACAATGGGACATTCACTGCCTGACACTGTACTATGCTCAACAAATATTTGAACAAACCCATTTTTAAAAACAATTACTAGGCTAGTGCATACATTTATTATTTCAGGTTGCTGTTTTGAAGGGATATTCTTACTACCAATTGAATGGTTATGCCAATGTCTTTTGGAATTACATCAAAGTTCTTTATGTCCTTAAAAAGTATTGCAGTCTGTACTCTTGGTTACAGCAGTCTCTCGGTTATTATTGTGGTGTCAGTTTGTAGCCAAGAGGACATTGGTCGTGTCCGTAAAAGGGGCATTACGCCCAGCTACCTTAAAGGGGTAATTCAATGGCCAGCATTCAGAACATTTAGTTGAGGGGGAATGACCTGATGTCACAAGGGGACCTGGCCAACCCCTGCAGTGCGCACAAAGCGTTCGGAGCTAAATGTTCCAAACTCTGGCCAGTGGAGTACCCCTTTAAGTCAAGCGCTTTAGAGATGAGTAGGAAAGCTCATGAGCAAACACAAAGGGGCCATCCAATTAATCTGTACTCTCAGTCCATGTAAACCTAAAAAAAAAGGTAAATGTGTGTACCATTCAACCACTCTTATGTTACTGGCTTGCAAAACGCAGAGGCTACAGATGATATGGAGGTAGGCAAGGCTAAGGATGAATTGAATTCTCTTAGTGAAACAATGAAATTTGACATTCCGATGTAACTGTAAAATCTATCCATGTTTATTTAAACAAGGGCAATAAAACTTCACACAAAGACCAGAGCACTGCACTTTTCTAAGCGCCGTCAAGTCCTACTCGTCGTGAATGGAGAACAACCTCAGAAGGTCACCAAGCAGTGTTGTAATGACACTTCCCTATGCTAATGGTCTAATCTAGTGAGCTCTCTAGCTATGGAGTCTGGGCTCATGTTCTCTGTTAGAGAAAGGGCACAGCTTAGGTTTGAATCAACTTGGTTGATGAGGTGGCATATAATCCTTTGATTATTCATGCCAATGTGGAATACCACGTGCACTAAACACTGGGCTAGTTTTTAAATATAATAGCTACTGTTTTTCCACAATGCATGGTGCATAAATACACTCACAAAAGGACCTATACATTTTCTTGACATGTACTGTATGTTTTAGAAAATATGTTCTAGAATGCTTTGAAAGAAAAATGCATAGAAAACAAAAAGGATTCTGTCTGGAAGTGTAGGAATCAACTGACAATTTTGTGTTTGTCCACTAGCCAAAAGAAATTTTTTTTTGGGCCAGGTTCATTTTAGCATAGGAGTTCCGGACCATGGCACAATGGATACCTACAGGACCTTTTCATTCAGCAGAGAAAAAGAAAATTATTGCTTGCAGTATTTTTTCCCCCTCAAGTCTTTGAACAGATTCCTCTGAATGGAGCTCAACGCTGATGTGAGCCCAGAATAACATTGTTAATATTGTGAGTGTGTGAAGTTACAACTGTATGTAACCATTCCCAAATTATGTCTTTTTACGGAATACACAACAATGCCATGTGGAGTTTAAAAATTTCTAAAAGGAAAGAATCTGAAATGGTCATAAGAACCAACAGATCCTCATTAATGGTTTGCTGTGTCTGTCAGCATATTGTCCAGAGCATGGAGGCGCTACCAGGCGACAGGCCAGTACATCAGGAGACGTGCAAAATGACCTCCAGCAGGCCACAAATGTGCATGTGTCCACTCAAACGGTCAGAAACAGACTATGAAGGTGGTATGAGGGCCCAACGTCCGTAGGTGGGGGTTGTGCTTACAGCCTAACACCATGCAGGACGTTTGGCATTTGCCAGAGAACACCAAGATTGGCAAATTCGCCACTGGTGTCCTGTGCTCTTCACAGATGAAAGCCGGATCACACTGAGCACATGTGACAGAGTCTGGAGACTCTGTGGAGAACATTCTGCTTCTTGCAACATCCTCCAGCATGACCGGTTTGGTGGTGGGTCAGTATTGGTGTGGGGTAACATTTCTTTGAGGGCCGTACAGCCCTCCATGTGCTTGCCAGAGGTAGCCTGACTGCCATTAGGTACCAAGATAAGATCCTCAGACCACTTGTGAGACGATATGCTGGTGTGGTTGACCCCGAGTTCCTCCTAATGCAAGACAATGCTAGACCTCATGTGGCTGGAGTGTGTCAGCAGTTCCTGCAAGAGGAAGGCATTGATGCTATGGACTGGCCTGCCCATTGCCCAGACCTGAATCCGATTGAGCACATCTTGAACATCATGTCTCGCTCCATCCACCAACGCACCACAGGCTGTCCAGGAGTTGGCGGATGCTTCAGTCCAGGTCTGGGAGGACATCCCTCAAGAGACCATTAGCCACCTCATCGGGAGCATGCCCAGGCATTGTAGGGAGGCAATACGAGAACATGGAGGCCACACACACTACTGAGCCTCATTTTGACTTGTTTTAAAGGACATTACATCAAAGTTGGATCAGCCTGTAGTGTGGTTTTCCACTTTGATTTTGAGTGTGACTTTATATCCAGACCTCCATTAGGTTGATAAATTTGATTTCCATTGATAGTTGAATGAGCGGACAACAAAATCGCACAAAAATTATGTAAAGACAAAAGTATTTTATACTTTGATTAGTTCTTTCTTTTAGATTTAGGATGTGTTATCTTAGTGTTCCCTTAATTTTTTTGAGCAGTGTAATTTAATACCAGGTATACTTTGTATTAGCTGTGACACTTTGTTCACCAGAAAATAGTGCTAAACATTGAAAATAGGGTGCTAATAGCAGAAAAATCCTAACCTCGCCCCAAATCCTAATAGTGTGTGCGACATTTTAAGCAAATGTGGCACAGCTAAAGCAAAAGTGGTGATAAATTCTTTAAATTTCCCCCCTATGTATGTTTTCCTTATTTTAGGACTGCACCTATGGTTTGGAGGGTGAGGACCGGCTCAACTTACTTCATTTCTGTCATAAGTGCCTGCTCCCTATGAACATGGAGCACTGGTACCTGCATTGATATGACAGCTTATTTGGGGGCTGTGACTGTAGAGGCAGCCCGCAATTCACAATGTGTGTACCTATGTACTAGCTATCATCCTGAGGGCTGACACGGTAGAGGCAGCCCGCAATTGATTGTATACGTTTACCTGCTTCCAATTTATGCACACCTGGATTGGCCCCTGATGAGGTCACAAATACATGTGTACTGAAACGTAGGAAGTATAGTTTTTTTGGTGTGATGAATATTGTACATAGTGTGACTACACCGCACATAGTGTGGTACTTGCTATCTAGAGTTACCTTCCATATTTTACAGTGTGTCTTTGGTACATTTTATGTCCAACAAAAAACCATTCATTTGGTCTCCTCTCTTCTTTCACTCATAGTGTTGGTGTTTTAGCAGAGCTAATAGAAGCTAAGTTTTATATCACCCCCCATTTTTCAAGTCTTTTTCAAGAAATTTAAGTGGCAGGGACCCTAATAATTTACATTGAATAATGAATTCTTTGATATGTTATGGCATATATCCTCTTGCTTACATAGTCAACTGATCCCTAAACTAAAGTTCTTCCATATAATGAACACCGCTCTTTATAGCTACCCGGATGATTCATCTTCCCCTGGCACCATCTTATTCTGAATTGGTGAAAATAGATTATATTGTATAACACATGGTGATTCAAAAAGGATGGTGCAAAGATAAAGTCTTGTAGTTTAAGTAAAAGTGTAAATGGCTAGTGATTTATAAGAGGTCTAGCAGTAGAATAGCTCTTTTTCAAAGGTCTCTGATTGAGGGGGTCCCTGCTGGGTTCCCGTGGCAGTGGTTGCGATTTCACGGCCACGCCCTCGTGACGTCACGCCACACTCTCTCCCATAGACAAATAGAGGGGATGTTGTGTGACATCACGAGGGGAGTGATCGTGAAGTCATTTATGGCCTCCAGCTCCGAGCGTTCTGAACAAAATGTACCCCTTTAAGGATTCAGTGTATCTGCTCTCTCCTTCTCCCAGCCTCAGGATCTTAATGACTTGATACAACATATCACTAAGGCTATGTTCACATGTCAGAAGGTCTGCACTGAAAATCTCCATGCAGAAATTCTGCAGACTGCGGGCGCAGACATGACATGCCGGTGCTAGGACCCCTCAAGGATGCACTGTCTCAGACTGCAATGTATTCTGTGCGCATTCTGCAGAAAGAATGGACATGTCTGTTCTTTCTGCAGACACCGGAATTAGATTTTTTGCACCCGATACTTCTGGCTCTGAAATTCTACTAGGTGCACAGCGCAGCAGAATCCCATTGAAATCCATGGGAATCTGCTGCTGCAGAATCTCCGTGCGGATTTCCACACAAAAGTTCTGCCGTGTGAACATAGCTTCAAACTAAAGTCCATATCTGAAGATATGATGGCATGTGTCGGGCAGGACTGGACCACCACCTACACATCTTTGGTGTCACCAATAGAAGTCACTTTAAACATTTGTGGTGTACAGTTAAAGCTTAGACAGCTAGTGTGTCTTCATGTAAATATATTTATGTTATGTTCTGTTATATAAACTGAGGCCATAAATATTGCACCATCCTTTTTGAGGATAATCTTGTAGAATGGCTGAGCACATGTTCGTACAGGATCAAGTTCTTTGCCTAATGGAGTACTGCAGCCTAATACAACGTATCCCCTATCTGCAGGATAGGAATAAGTGTCCGATTGTGTGGGATCAGAACGCTGGAACTCCCCGCGATCTTCTGTATGGGGCCACGGCTCTACCTATGCAGGATGCATGTAAGCCACAGCATGGTGCCTTGGCCAACACCCCCCCCCCCCCCCCCCTCCATGTATCTCTATGGGAGAGGCGGAGATGCAGCATTCAAGCATCCACGCCTTTCCCATAGAGCTGAATGGAGAGGGTGTGTCTGTGGACCTCTTAATGAGGTAGACTACATGAGCATTAGCCACGCAAAGCCGCGGCAGTGCCAAGTCCCCGTACGGAAGACCGTGGGGGTCCCAGTGGCCGGCCATTTTTCCCCTTATCCTGCGGATATGGGATAAGTTGTCTATTGCTGCAAAACTCCTTTAACAGTAAGATAATGTGGTCAATTATTCTGTATGCCGAAATACATGAGGGAAATTTTTAAATCTTCAAATTTATTTAAAAAAAAAAAAAAAAGTGTTTATAATTAACTACAATCAAATATAAGGCGGCTTAGGAAATACAAGACATTGAATAGAAACACACAACATACTGTGTTTTAAACATTTGAACAAAGTTTTAGGTTAAAATACAAAATAGAAAAGTAAATAGAAAACCTATGCACAAGGTTTGATAAATTTTCTCCTAAGAGTAACAAAGCTGGGCAAAAATGTTAAATATATGTATATACAAAAAGTGCAAATTCACAGAAAGTGTAAAAAAAATATATATATTATTAGAAGAATGTTTAGTTTAAGACAAGACATTCAAGACAACTAGAACGCATATTGCCTTATTCAATGCACATTCCATAGACCTAAAAAAGCTTTGCGTTAGAATTCTAGGTCCCTTCCCAGCCTTTCAATTTCATCTAGAAGGAAATCTATATCACATTTCCTAGAAGCCGGGTTAGAAAACACCATACGGAAGAAATTGGGCTTTTCTTTCAGGGGCTGGTAACTGACCATTGCTGTTCCCTCTTCCATCATCTGGGCTTTAATCCTTGCAGTGACCTTAAATAAATAAATACAAACTTTAAATGTGCTGGGTGGAGGTATGCATTAATATAAACACCATTGGTGTACAGGACAGGCCTTGGGTGCTTACTGCATGTTCATAACTAGAGGGGTGGGGCACAGAAAAAGTTTAGCGAGGAATAACTGTTGAGGGGGATGCAGGCATCTAGTGACAGTGATGACATGCTGGGAGTTGTAGTGTTGACTGTACGCAGCATGAGCAGAGGCGAGCAGGGCTAAGGGGATCACAGCTGCAGTGTTGTAAGGTCATATTTCCCACCAGAAAGCCTCGTTTGTCAATCAGAGGCAACCAATGAGGGCTTCTGCTGGGAAACAGCCAGCCGGCTGGGGAGCGAAGCGGCATGCCGCCTGCTTCCCAAGTAGTATAGAGCACGAATATTGGAAATGCTCATTTTTACTGCGAATATCGGCACTTCGCGATTTTGCAAATATTTAGAATATAGTGATATATATTCGTAATGACAAAAATATACATTTTTTCTTATCTTCACAGTACACATCACAACAATGATGTGTACTGTGTAAAAGGAAAGTGACCATCCCTCCCTGCTTCCAGCTTGTGGTCCAAAGAAGGCTCCTATATTTACTACGTGAGTTGGTGTGGAGCGCAAATATTTCGTATATGCGAATATGCAAATATCAGCACTTCCAGGGAACACTGGTCCCTCCCTTCTTTTAGGTGAAAGATATAATCGCGCATGCGCACTATGCAGATTTCATTAAGAATTTTCCCATGGGAACATCGTGAATGAATTTCGCGACCATAGGACAAATATTCGTCCATATATTCACGTAATATCGAAATTCAAATATGGCCCCTGCCGCTCATCACTGTTCCCAAGCTTATAAATCATTATGGCAGCGGGTCTCAGGAGTGAGACCCAGTGTCATCGGTCCCTCAGCACCTGTACTACTCCCATCATGGAAAAAATACCATTCTGTTCCATGATGGTAATAGTGCAGCACTGAGTGAAATACAGTACCTAAATAAACAGTTATCATTATTACACATAATAAATGAAGAAAAAAAAATAGAAATAATTACACATTTGCAATTTTTATATTGTTGTGGCTATTAATTCCGTGTCCTGCTCAGGATAATTTTTCCCTACCTTCCAATTTGTAGAAAAAAAATAAAAAAAATTATATTAAAGGGGTACTCCGGCACTGAGACATGTTATTCCCTATCCAAAGGATAGGGGATAAGATGCCTGATCACAGGGGTCCTGCCCCTGGGGACCCCCGTGATCTTCCATGCCACACCCCATTAGAATCAGCCCCTGTGTGACGTCATGCTCCGCCCCCTCAATGCAAGCCTATGGAGGGGGTGTGACAGCTGCCATGCCCCCTCCATAGGCTTTCATTGAGAGGGCGGAGCGGGATGTCACACGTGGCGGAGCCGTGACATCACTATGCTCCATCCCCGTGATCGCTAGTAATCCAGGGGCAGATTCTAACAGGGTGTGGCATGGAAGATCGCGGGGGATAAGATTTCTTAGCACCAGAGTACCCCTTTAATATTGGTTCACTACAAATTCAGGCATCTCTATCACTATCCATATTTTTTTTTATGGTACCCTACAAAATTCCTGCAGGGAAACTGCCAAAAAGGGCAAAAAGGCAGTTTCCACAAAAAGGAGAGACACCAGAAAAAAAATCTAAATAAAAAAACTCAGCAGAACAAAACCTCAGTGGAATTGTAGCCTGAACATGTATCCTTATAATAACCCACATTTACACTCAACAACATGTAATCAGTATTGGAGTCTATTCACATGTACAGTATCAAGGCTATATTCACATGCACAGCATCTTGTGCATATTGGATGTGCAGGATTTCAATGTAAACTAAAATGACTGAACACAGCTTCAAGTCCTGCTCATCAAATATGCGCAGGAAATTATGTGTGAATACACTCTTGGGCTGTGCATAGGATACTGTATGTGTGAATAAACCCCAAGGGTGTATTTACATGTACAGAATCATGTGCATATTTGATGTGCAGGATATGAAGCAGTGTTCAGTCATTTAGTTTACATTGAAATCTGCAGCTTAAAATTCTGCACATCAAATATGCGCATGATACTGTATGTGTGGAAAAAGAAGAAGGAGAAAGGATATTAACTTCCAAGTGGTGTCATTTTTCCAATTTTGCCATATCAGGGAGGTGGGAGTTAAATTGTAAAAATGCTTTTTTGTCATTTATTATTTGCTTTAAATTGACGCCATCTAGCCTAGGATAAAAAAATTTGTTTGTTTTACCACCAAGTAAATTCTGCGATGGATTCACACAATCCACTATGGTCACTGGTGTTCTGTTGGCTGTGCTTGAAAATCCTTTATAAAAAGGTTAATATTGCCTTTGTTTTCCTGGAGTCTTGACAGTCACACAAGCCGCCATGTTTTCGCTGAGTCCAAGTTTTGAGGTAAATAGGAACCTTGCGATTGCGCCAAAATGTTTTCAGCAGCGTGATACCATAAATGAGAGTTTCACTCAGTTGGAAACAAGGCAATATAAAAAAATCCCATATCATTACTCAAGTATGTAAGTTATTAGACATGTGTGCCCATTTTTTTGTTTAGATCAATGCAAGTTATTTGTACCCGCACACTCCATGACTCAATTTAGTTGATGATATTTGCCCAGTTATATCCTATGAATCTCAAAGCAAACATTCTACCTTATGCAATTTAATATTCCATTCTTCATCCCTTGGAATGTCCTTCAGGCAGGGTGGTAAATACCAAAAGCAAACATTGGTATGCTCTGGCTGCAACAAAGAACAGATCATCATGTTATGCTAGTGACTTTTCACTGTAAGCAAAAATTTGCAGAGCTAAAGTTAAAAAATAAATAAAATAAAAGTTGCCCTGCAAAATAAACTGCCTGTGCATGGTGTCAAAGTATAATAAAACAGGTTAATATAAAGAGATCTGTGCACTATGGCAAAGATCAGCACTGTTCTCAAACTTGTAGCTGTGACATCACATCACAGCTCACGCCTCTGCTCCCCAGACCAGTAATATAAGGGGGGGGGGGGGGTCAGATTACTGCTCATTAGATTTTAAGGCAGTAGGAAACTTTACAGGCACAGTAGTTTTAGTCAGAATAGGCTCACTGCAGTGTCATCTGAAACTATATTTAATAGTGTCCCTTGTGTAATTAGCAGACAGACACTTTTCCATTTACTTGCTTTTAAAATCATCAACATAAATTTGTTTAAAATGTAATAGAAAACAATGGTCACATGGGGGCTCTGTTCTGTTTCCTACCAAAATTAATACAGTGAGTTTGGCCTCCTCCAGGCCTGGCAGGAGACCAAACTCAGGAAGAGCTTCTGACTGCACAGAACTTGATTGAAAGCTACACAGACCGATAGTTGGACAGAGCCTCCCTGAAAGCTGCACAGAGCCTCACTTTTATTCATCACAGCTTTGCAAAATATGTGTGAGGACGGAAGTGGTCTCCCAGCAGGCTTCAGTGATGTCATGCCTGCTGGGGAATGCCGACTTTTTGTGAGCAAGAAGGACAGTAAGATACAGATCTTTAAAGCTCTGGATTTTTTTTATTTTTTTTAAGGGGTGTTAGGAGCAGTTAGGTAATATAGCCAGAGGTAGTTAAGAGTTTATTTGTTGACAGGTACTCTTTAAAAGGGGTACTCCGATGGGGAAAAACAATTTTTTTTTTTACTCAACTGGTGCCAGAAAGTTAAACAGGTTTGCAATTGTTCCAGTACTTAGCTGCTGTATATTACAAAAAGGAAGTTCTTTTCTTTTTTAATTTAGTTTCTGTCTGACCACAGTGCTCTCTGCTGACATCTGTCCATGTCAGGAACTGTCCAGAGCAGGAGTAAATCCCCATAGCAAACCTATCCTGCTCAGGACAGTTCCTGACATGGACCAAGGTGTCAGCGGAGAGCACTGTTGTCAGACAAAATAAATTCACAGAACACATAGAAGCTGAAGAACTGAAGGGTTAAGATTTTTTTGTAATTTAAAAATCTGTTTAACTTTCTGGCACCAGTTTATTTGGAAAAAAAAATATTAAACCGGAGTACCCCTTTAACACCTAAACAAGGCAGGAAGTAAAATGTATGTCCGTCCTGGTGCAGTGGTACTTAAGACGTACATTTACATCCTGTACATGACCGAGCACAGGGATGGTGTCACGTCATGCACGGCAGGTCCCGGCTATCGGCAGCCAAGGACCCGCCGTAATAGTGGACATGAGTGATCGCGCTTATGTCCATTAACCCCTCAGATGCTGTGATCAATACAGAGCACTGCATCTGCAGCAGTA